>NW_027514369.1:395000-705000 GCF_048772815.1 Callospermophilus lateralis | reverse complement strand
GGGACATGGTAAACACAACACCAACATGGAGCTCTTCTGGCCTAAAGACTGTTTGAGAAACTGCATGTGAGATTGGGCACTTGAAATATAAGTTGTTGTCAGAAGTTTTAGCTTTCTTTCTAGTGAGACCATCAAAGATGGGTCTGCATCTATGTGACCTGGACGATATGTTTTCTTATTTTCCAATGAACATGGGGCAGCAGTGCTGAATTCTCTCTTTGTAGGTAAACTGTGGCCACTGGGGGCTTAGTGTCTCCCCGTGTCGCTGTGAAGACATTTGGTCATCCTCCACTTTTCGTGGTGTTACTTGCTGCTGCACAGTGAGTTTGATATTTGCTTTACAAAATACAAGGAGTTCAACTAGGACACAGTGCTGCAGGGAGTTCTGTCACTTGTGGTGGGTTAGAGTCTGCAGGAGAATGCACCATCCAGGCTTCTATCACTCATTGCTTGCTACATTGCCCCCTTTTCCATTGCAACCCAATTCTGAACATTGCCCTGAAACCTCTCTATATAACAAGGTGCCTTTACATAAATGGGTCTGCTGGCTGCTGCAAGTCAATCACATGCTATTTGGAAGCCAATGGCAGATCCACATGGCCCCACCACAGATGTTTTGTCACACACCTGCCCACAACTGCTCAAGGCGCACTACTCAGAAGGTTCCAACTTACTGGCATCTCTGTTCTATGACATTTTCATGAAACCCAGTAAATCAAGGCCCAGTCTGGTACACTCATGATGAGCATCAGGAGATCTAACTGTTCTCCAGTGCCACCTGGTCATGGGAATTTAAAAAATTTCATGGTATTTATCTAGCCATTTTTCAAAGAGGAATTTGGAGCCACAGTGGGTTTCAATTCATTCATGAACCATTAAATGTTGTGGAAGCTCATTTCAATGAAAGATCTGGAGAACTCTCACAGGCAATGCTTCCCAAAGAGTGGCCTAAAGGTCACATGAGGCCAGGCCCATTGAGGTCTACAATGTGAGGTCCATGGGTGTTTTGACTCTCAAATATGCCTGCCAAGTCTTTCAGAATAAAATCCGGGTATATCCTGGCTGACATTCTCAGTGCTTTGTGGAAAGCCACCCTGGGCTTAGATCTCAGTTTCCAAGGGCAAGTCTAATGCGTGGCCTCCTAAAATCCCAACACAATTCATGTCAATACTTCTCTGAGGTCAGTTCCAGAACTCAGTCTCTAAGGTGAATCAAACCAGAGTTAAAGGCCAGGTGGACCCAGTCTTATCTTCCAACAGCCAAATAAATGACCACAATTAAATCCAAAACACTCCCACATTGCCCTCATCTTCTTCCATATAGACACTCATCATTACCTCTGGCTGGAGGTTTCCATGAGGGGTAAAGCACAAGACAGAGTCTGAAATAATCTCCCTTGCCCTCATTTGCCTAAAGTCAGTGTGACCTGGACACCCTTCCTGTAAACAAGGAGTGATTTAATAGGCCTGCCACTAATACTGCTCTGCTTCTCCAATTTGAGGCCTACTGACTGTCATGTATAGATTCTTTATGTGATTTGGATTCATTAGAAAACCCAAGCACATATGGGCTAGCCTCTGCAGGGCTTTGAAGAACTCGATTAATTCAAAGGATCCCCAAATTCACTTGTTGGAGGTCAGGAACCTAACAGAGAAAGGCAATAAACTTCATCTACAATGACTGATTTTTTAGACATTTTGGTTTTGGATGAACACATGGGATCTTTCTTAAGATCCATTAGGCGCTGAATATCTAAGACACAGCCTCACACACGGCCAAGAGGCTGATTCACACACATATCTCTCAAAGCACTTTAGCAAACAGCCACAGGTGATGCCCATTCATTTCCATTTGAAAACTGTTTTCTTCAGGATTCACAAAGGGGTGGCCTGAGGCAAAGACCTTCCTGACATTCAGGGCAACAGAGGAATAGGAAAGCAAAAGGCCCAAAGCTGGTTTTCTCCACTGAGACTTTCCTTGTCACACTGATATCTGAGTTTTCTGAGATGCTCCCTTTCCTTTCAGCTATAGAATACATGGCCATGTCACAGAGGTTGGAGGTGGTACATAACTTGGACAAAAAACCATGAGCCTACTCTGGAGAGTGGCCAGATTCAGAAAGAAAACAGGAACTTAGGAAGATAGTACGTGTTGCCCATTGATAAGGCAAGTCACAGTCCATTCATAAATTAGGCAGGATAAATGCTGGAATTCTTTCTACTAGACAGGACACATCCATAGATGAATTCTCTTTTCTAATGAATACAACCACGGACACAGAGAGTTACACAGACATAGAAACACTCACATTGTCAAAGGAATTACTAGACACAGTCCACTCCAAACCCAACAAACTGCCTTTCCTACTTATTCTCAGAACATGAGAAAAAACCACAAACTCACTCCCACACCCACAAAGACACCTCCTTCCCCCAAGTAATTCTGTGACTATCCTGAGTGTCGTCTGACTGGTAGGCCATACTATGTACCCCCAAATGGCCTGTCCTGTCTCAGATATGGTCTCCTTGGCCAAATATGTGATGTTGTCAGGAGCCAGAAATGGGAAAGTACCTTTTTCTCAGGAAAGGCCCCTCTACAAAGCTCCCCTGGCATTTGGCCATCCTCACATCAGTAGGTTCCAGGAAACACTGATTCTGTCCTTGGTAAATCCAAACAAGTGACCTCAATGGGACTGGGACTGGGACTGGCTCTGGTTGCCTGGCTTCTGCACACAAGTTCAGAGAGTTCCATCACCAAGGAAGAGAGGTGAGATCACTTACTTCAGGTAGTGAATGAGGACACTGCCTTGGCAATCACTTTGTCCTAACAGTTGCTTCCAAGGGTCCCATGAGATAGAGGCTGCCCCTACTTCCTGTGACACTTTCACAAGTTAGAATGGTGAATCAACCATAGGCACACAGGAACAGCTCTCCACACAGGCCTGGTTTGGTCCATTTTCTCTACATTGAGAACAGAGAGGCTCATTAAGATACAACCCTTCATCCTGACCAGGTTGTTTGCAATGGAAGATGAGTTTTGCTCTTTAAGGTCCTTCATAGCTGCCTATATCTTCTCCAGGGATCACATCTGCATGGACCTTTGAGTTTTTCAGCATATGGAATATCCCCTACATTCCTGTATTGTAAGACCAACACTGTCCCTGGTCTTTTGTTAAGTGAGATTGTGGGAACAGTGTATGTTTAGGGTTTAATAACATGTTTGATTTGGGTTAGGAATCATTCTGCTGGATGAATAATGGTATTGGAAACCTGTGATATTTATTAAAACATAGACATAAAATATAAGTATGAAAACAGAAATCTAGGTAAGATTTGAAGCTCAGAAGGGCATTGAGCTGTTGATTGTGATACTTAGCTTTGAATTATGTTCCGCATATATGTCTCAGATAAATCGATAATCAATGGCATAGGACCTTGTACCTTGGATGATTGAATGGAAAAGAGAACTTCCACTCAAACAGGGAAACTCAGTAAGATTAGGAAGATAGTCAGTAGCTTTCAGAAGAAGAGTGAGTACAGGATTTGGACCAAAAATTCTTTATCAATAGGGTTTCGCTTAGAGAGTGAAAGTAAATATCATCACATGTGAAGAGTCACTCACATGGTGAACTGGGGAAAATATTTAGGAAAACAGACATCAATAGAGACATTAGGAAATCAGGCAAAGTATAGAGTGAGTGATAGGATTAGACATTATTAACTGCATTTAGGTTGAATATATAATTTTAGGAAGAAACAAATACGTAGTCACCAATAGGATTGATATTTGAGACTATTAGGCAAACTGGACCTGGATGTTTTTAGGAATCCATGTTCAGTTTCCATTTAGGCTTTGGTACAATCATAAGTGTGACTTTTGCTTTTTGTGTCCAGAATATTACTGTGATACAATGTATATGTAGATAAGGTGACCTGAGTATTTCTTCCACCATTTCTGCGAGCAATATTTTGAAGATGTATAAATTAGTATTCGGGGTACAAACAGGTGTACTCTTTGTCTTTGAATATGGAGAATATGCATGTATAGACCATACTGTGAATAAATAATATAACTGGTTCCAACTTCAAATAATGGATTGAATTGAAATGTGAAAATATACAGGAAATCTTATATTGATATACAACCATTCATTCCAACCCGTTTTACATCTAATGGTAATATGAGGATTATGGTTTATCATGAAGAGTGTGTGAGTTTTGCTTAAAATTGATTATGGAAATTGAAAATATTTTTTTTGGAAAAAAGTCTCATAAAAAGACCAGTCAAGAAACCTGGAGAAATACATGTGTTCTGAAGCAGGAAGTGACTGAAAGTGAAACAAATGCATATAAATTTGTGAAATTGTAGATGAAATACATATCCTCTGATGTGCATTAACTGAAGGAATAGTAATGTACCAGTGTTGAGTAAAAATGAACGTCAAAATAAACATCATGTCCCATAGGAATCTTCTTGCATTGATGTTAAACTGAGACAGTTAATGTAGAAATATTAGGATTTGAATGCACCATTCACTGAATTTAGTTTTCAGTCCTAAGAAACAAATATGTATTTCAGGTGGATGAATATTTCTGAGAATAATCTTGTGAAAATTTGATTATAATTCCACATACATGAACATGAATGAATTTTGGGACTGTACATAAGACACATCTATTTCATATTTTGAAATATATGGAGAGTGTGTATATATATATATATATATATATATATATATATATATATATATACAAGAGTGTGTATACACACACACACACACACACACAAAACAGACATTAAAAAGTAGCAATATATATGCCAATTGAGATTCTTCATGAAATATATATCATCCACAGATCCAAAAATCTTCATTTTACTGAGCGTGGATTTATGTGTAATATTGTTTAACTAGGAAGCTCACCCATAGCTTAAATTTTCAGTTACAACATCGTTTACGAGGAGTGATCTCTTCTAATAATTTGTATCTGCCAAGTCAGCAACCTCACAAAAATGTACGTGTGATACCAGGTAGGATTCTATATGTGCATATAAAAATACATGTGCTGAATATGCTACAGAGAAAGGGAGACAGGAATTCACATATTTGTCAACTTTAAAAACACATTGAGAGAGGGAGGGGCAGATCTGCCAATCGCTCCTTCAAGGTAGGCGGACCTGCGACCCACCGGCTGAACAGGACCAGTGGCCCGCCACCGTGGAAAACACATCACCCTGGTTGGGGGAGGGGCAATGCCGCCGGGCCTGCAAGGTAGGCAGACCTGTGACCCACAGCAGGACAGGCCCAGCAATCTGCGGAGGGGCAGAGACGCCCTCTGCGCCTGCAAGGTAGGTGGACCTGCAACCACCGACAGACCAGGCCTATGGCCCGCCAGCATGGTATACACATCGTCCCGGTTGGAGGAGGGGCGGAGCAGCCACAGGCGCCTGCAAGGTAGACAGACCTGCAAGGGACAGACAAAACAGACCCAGTGGCCCGCGGATGGTCAAAGCTGCCGCCCACGCCTGCAAAGTAGCCCGACTTGCGACCCACTGGCAGAACAGGCCCAGTGCCTGCAGAGGCGCAGAGCTGCTGCTCGCACCTTCAAGGTAGGCGGACCAGCTACCGACTTACAGAACTACCCCAGCAGCCTGCTGGTGTGGTAGGCACATTGTCCCAATTGTAGGAGGGGCAGAGCCACCACCCTTGCCTGCGAGAGAGACTTTGAAACTATACAAGAGCAATATAAATATATAGGGGAAAAATTCAATAACACAACAGTTTCACCAATCAGAAAGAAATATGAACAGTATGAAAAGACAAGGAAAGAAAGGACCATAAGCAATGCAGGTAAAGTCAACATTAGAAGAGGTAATATCTGCAGCAGATGGAATATCAGATAAAGAACTCAGGATATACATGCTTCAGATGATCTGGAGTCTCAAGGAAGACATTAGAGAGCAAAATCAGACAATGAAAGATCACCTTGATAATGAATTACATAAAAAAAAATCCAAGAAGCATAAGATCAACTATACAGGGAGATAAAGATTATAAAATCAAACAAACAGAAATCCTAGGAATGCAGGAATCAATAAACCAACTTAAAAACTCAATTGAGAATACTACCAGCAGAGTAGAACACTTAGAAAATAGAACATCAGACAATGAAGACAAATTATTTCAACTTGAAAAGAACACAGACAGCTCAGCAAGACTTTTAAGAAACCATGAGCAGAACATCCAAGAAATATGGGATAACATAAAAAGACCAAACTTAAGAGTCATTGGGATACAGGAAGGTATAGAGGTCCAAACAAAAGGAATGAGCAATATATTCAATGAAATATAGGACAAAACTTCCCAGACTTGTAGAATGAGACAGAATCGCAAATCCTAGAAGCTTAGAGGATGCCAAATGTGCAAAATCATAAGAGATCCACACATAGACATATTATAATGAAGATGCCCAACATACAGAAAAAGGAGAGAATTTTAAAAGCTACAAGATAAAGGAAGCAGATTACATTTAGTGGTAAACCATTCAGGATAACAGCTGATCTTTCAACACAGATTCTGAAAGCTAGAAGATCCTGCAATAACATTTTTCAAACACTGAAAGAAAATGGGTTCCATCCAAGAATTGTGTATCCAGCGAAATTAAGCTTCAGGATAGAAGATGAAATTAAAACTTTCCACGATAAACAAAAGTTAAAAGAATTTGCAGCTAGAAAACGATTTCTTAAAAACATCCTTGGCAAAACATCACAGGAAGGGGAAATGGAAAATAACAATGAGAACCAACAGTGGGAGGTAGAGGAGTAAAGGGGGGAAAATAATCAAGGAGGAAAACAAACCATGTTTAGTAACATAAATATACAAATATGGCTGGAAGAACAACCCACATCTCAATAATAACCCTAAATGTTAATGGCTTAAACTCACCAATTAAGAGACACAGGCTAGTAGAATGGATCATAAAACAAGACCCAACAATATGCTGCCTACTGGAGACGCATTTGTTAGGAAAAGATATACATAGACTGAAGGTGAAAAGTTGGGAAAAATCATATCACTCATATGGACTTCGGAAACAAGCAGAAGTGTCCATACTCATATCAAATAAAATAGATTTCAAGCCAAAGTTAATCAAAAGGGATAAAGAGGGACACTACATACTGCTCAAGGAAACCATACACCAACAAGACATAACAATCATAAATATATATGCCCCAAACATTGGTGCAGCTATGTTCATCAAACAAATTCTTCTCAAGTTCAAGATTCTAATAAACCAATATACAATACTCATGGGAGACTCAAACACACCTCTCTCACTAATGGACTGATCTTCCAAACAAAAGTTGAATTATGAAACTATAGAACTCAATAACACAATTAATAACCCAGACTTATGATATATATATAGAATATACCACCCAACATCAAGCAGTTACACTTTTTTCTCAGCAGCACATGGATACTTCTCAAAAAATAAATGATATATTATGTCACAGAGCTACTCTTAGACAATATAAAGGAGTAGATATAATACCAGGCATCTTATCTGATCATAAGGAAATGAAACTGAAAATCAACAATGAAAGAAAGAAGGAAAAATCATGTATCACATGGAGAATGAAAAATAGGTTACTGAATGATCAATGGGTTATAGAAGACACCAAGGAGGAAATTAAAAAATTCTTAGAGATAAATGAAAACACAGACATTACATATCAAAATCTATGGGACACATTGAAAGCAGTTCTAAGAACAAAATTCATTGCTTGGATTTCATTCCTTAAAAAAAGGAAAAAAAAAAAAAGACAAATAAATGATCTCATACTTCATCTCAGAATCCAAGAAAAAGAAGAGCAAAACAACAGCAAAAGAAGTAGAAGCCAAGAAATAATTAAAATCAGAGCTGAAATTAATGAAATCGAAACAAAGAAACAATTGAAAAAATTGACAAAACTAAAAGATGGTTCTTTGAAAAAATAAATAAAATCGACCGACCCTTAGCCAAGCTAACAAAGAAAAGAAGAGGGAGAATTCAGTATCACAACAGATAGTTCAGAAATACAGAAGATAATCCGAAATTATTTTGAATTCTTATTCTTCAATAAAATAGAAGATAGTGAAGGCATTGATAAATTTCTCAAGTCATATAATCTGCCCAGATTGAGTCAGGAGAATATAGGCAACCTAAACAGACCCATAACAATTGAGGAAATAGAATAAACCATCAAAAGACTACCAACTAAGAAAAGCCCAGGACCGGATGGGTATACAGCAGAGTTTTACAAAACCTTTAAAGAGCAACTAATACCAATACTTTTCAAGCTATTTCAGGAAAAATGCAAAAATCCTCAAAAAAATTGTGGCGAATCGGATACAAAAACATATTAAAAAAATTGTGCACCATGATCAAGTAGAATTCATCCCTGGGATGGAAGGCTGGTTCAATATACAGAAATCAATAAATGTTATTCATCACATCAATAGACTTAAAAATAAGAACCATTTGATCATCTCGATAGATGCAGAAAAAGCATTCGACAATGTACAGCATCCCTTTATGTTCAAAACTCTGGAAAAACTAGGGATAACAGGAACATACCTCAATAATGTAAAAGCAATCTATGCTAAGCCTCAGGCTAGCATCATTCTGAATGGAGAAAAATTGAAGGCATTCCCTCTAAAATCTGGAAGAAGATAGGGATGCCCTCTCTCACTACTTCTGTTCAACATAGTTCTCGAAACACTGGCCAGAGCAATTAGAGAGATTAAAGAAATCAAAGGCATAAAAATAGGAAAAGAAGAATGTAAATTATCACTATTTGAAGATGACATGATTCTATACTTAGCAGACCCAAAAAGGTACACAAAGAAACTATTAGAGCTAAGAAATGAATTCACCAAAGTGGCAGGATATAAAATCAATATGCATAAATCAAAGGCATTCCTGTATATCAGCAACAAATCCTCTGAAATAGAAATGAGGACAACCATTCCATTCAAAATATCCACACACACACACACAAAAAAAAAAATACTTGGGAATCAACCTAACAAAAGAGGTGAAAGACTTATAAAATGAAAACTACAGAACCCTAAAGAGAGAAATAGAAGAAGATCTTAGAAGATGGAAAAATATACTATGTTCATGGATAGGCAGAACTAACATCATCAAAATGGCAACATAACCAAAATTCTCTATATGTTAAATGCAATGTCAATCGGGTCTAAAAGCATGCAATGGAGGAAGGATAGCATCTTCAACAAATGGTTCTGGCAAAACTGGAAATTCATATGCAACAAAATGAAACTGAATCCATTTCTCTCATCATGCACAACAGTTAAATCAAAATGGATCAAGGAGCTTGATATCAAATCAGAGACACTGCATCTGATACAAGAAAAAGTTGGCTATGATCTACATACTGTGGGGTTGGGCTCCTAATTCCTCAATAGGACATCCATAGCACAAGAGTTAATAACAAGAGTTAATAACTAGAATCAACACATGGGACTTACTCAAAGCAAAAAGTTTTTTCTCAGCAAAAGAAACAATAAGAGAGGTAAATAGGGAGCCTAAATTCTGGGAACAAATCTTTACTCCTCACACTTCAGATAGAGCCATAATATCCAGAGTCTACAAAGAACTCAAAAAATTAAACAATAAGAAAACGAATAACCCAATCAACAAATGGTCCAAGGACCTGAACAGACACTTCTCAGATGAGGACATACAATCAATCAATAAGTACATGAAAAAATGCTCACCATCTCTTGCAGTCAGAAAAATGGAAAACAAACCCACCCTAAGATACCATCTCACTCCAGTATGATTGGCAGCAATTATGAAGTCAAACAACAAGTGCTGGCGAAGATGTGGGGAAAAGGGTACACCTGTACATTGCTGGTGGGACTGCAAATTGGTGCAGCCAATTTGAAAGAAGTATGGAGATTTCTTGGAAGCTAGGAATGGAACAACCATTTGACCCAGCTATTCCCCTTCTCAGTGTATTCCCTAAGACCTAAAAAGTGCATGCTGCATTGACACTGCTACATTGATGTTCATAGCAGCACAATTCAAAATAGCAAGAGTGTGGAACCAACCTAGATGCCCTTCAATAGACGAAGGAAAAAAAATGTGGCATTTATACACAATGGAGTAATACTCTGCATTAAAAAATGTCAGAATCATAGAATTTGCCGGGAAATAGATGGCATTAGAACAGATTATGCTAAGTGAAGCTAGCCAATCCCTAAAAAAAAAAAACAAATGCAAATAGTTTTATTTGATATAAGGAGAGTAACTAAGAACAGAGTTGGGAGGAAGAGCATGAGAAGAAAATTAACACTAAACGGGGGTGAGAGGTGGAAGAGAAAAGGAAAGAGAAGGAAAATTGCATGGAAATGGAAGGAGACGCTCATGGTTATACAAAATTACATACAAGAGGAAGTGAGGGGAAAGGGGGGAAAAAACCAAGGGGGAGAAATGAATTACAGTAGATGGAGTAGAGAGAGAAGATGGGAGGGGAGGGGATGGGGGATAGTAGAGGATAGGAAAGACAGCAGACTACAACAGACACTACTATTGCAATACGTACAACAGTGGATGTGTAACAGATGTGATGCTGAAACCTGTATACGGGGTAAAAATGGGAGTTCATAACCCACTTGAATCAAAGTATGAAATATGATATGTCAAGCAAAAGGTAAAGTTTTGAACAACCAACAATAAAAATTAAAGGAAAAAAACACATAGAGAACTATTTCAATGAAAAATGGACTAGATATATAACACCTACCCGTTATCATGCAAAAGGCAATTCCAACTATACACCATGCTTCCTCTGAACGGCTTGTATTTCTATTCTGTTTGTATTATTATTCTCCATCATAGTAGGATTAGTAGTCAGAGTCTAGTAGGGTATGGGTTTCTGTCAGGGATTCAGTATTTTGAATGGAAAAAAGGAAAATGAATCCAATGTGCAAGCAAATATGGGCTAAATAATAAATTTCCCACTCTCATCCTGAACAATAGCTTCACATTACCTTCGCCCCAAATAAGACGCAATTAGAGGAGAAGAGTTGGAAAATCTGTGAATATATATCTGGAATGGAAAATTCATAGGAGTTCACAACCTTGGATGTGGTAGAGGAGTTTCCAAATGTAAGGGACAAGGTAAACACTCCACATACTTGTAGCTCTTCTGGCCTAAAGACTTCTTGAGAAACTGCCTCTGAGGTTGGGAACTCAAAATATATGTTGTTGTCAGGAGCTTTAGCTTTCTTTCTAGTGAGACCATCAGAGCTGGGTCTACATCTATGTGACCTGGAGGACGTGGTTTCTTATTTTCCAATGAACACTAGGCTACAGTACTGAATTCTCTCTTTGTAAGTAAACTGTGACCACTGGGGTCTAAGAGTCTCCCCGTGTGGACTGTGAAGGCATTTGGTCATTCTCCACTTTTCGTGGTGTTTCTTGCTGCTACACTGGGAGATTGGTATTTTCTACACGAAATACAAGGAGTTGAACTGGGACACAGTGCTGAAGGGAGTTCTGTCAAATGTAGTGGGTCATGGTCTGCAGGAGAATGCACCAACCAGGCTTCTAGCCCACATAGATTGTCCCCTTGTCCATAGCAACTTGATTATGAACATTGCCCTAAAAATTCTCCATATACCAATATGCCTTTACATATAAGGGTTTCCTGGCTGCACCACGTCAGTCACATGCCATTTGGAAGCAATGGCAGATCCACATGGCCCCACCACGGATGTTTTATCACAAACCTGCACACCAAAGCTTGCGCCTACAATTGAGGAGTATCCAACTTACTGGCATCTCTGTTCTACACCATTTTAATGAAACTCAGTCAATTAAGGCACTCATGATCAGCAATAGGGCATACAAAGATTCTCCAGTGCCACGTGGTCATAGGAATTTCAAAAATTTTATGGTATTTATATAGCCATTTTTTAAGGTGGAAGTTGGAGGCACTGTGGGTTTCAATTCATTTAGGAACCATTAAATTGTGAGGAAGCTCATTTCAATGAAATCTCTGGAGGACACTCACAGGCAAGTCTTCCCAAAGAGTCGCCAAAAGGTCACATGAAGCCAGGCCCATTGAGGTCTACAGTGTGAGGTCTATGTGTGTTTTGACTATGGCTGCCAAGTCTTTCAGAATAAAATCTTGTGATATCCTGGGTGAGATTCCCAGTGCTCTGTGGAAAGCCAGCCTGGGCCTAGGTCTCAGTTTCCAAGAGCGAGTCTCATGTGTGGCCTCCTAAAAACTCAACACAATTCATGCCAATAATTCTCTGAGTTCAGTTCCATAACTCAGTCTCTAAGGGGAATCACACCAGATTTCAAGTCCTGGTTGACCTACTCATCTCTTCCAACCCCAACACAAATGACCAAAATTAAACCAAAACATTCCCACATGACCCTCATCTTATTGCATATAGACACTCATCTTAACCTCTGCCTGGAAGTTTCCATGATGGACACAGCCCAAGACAGTGTCCAAAATTGGCTTCCTTGCCCCTTATTTTCCTAATGTCAGGGTGGCCTGGACACCCTTCCAGTAACCCAGGAGTGATCAAATAGGCCTGCCGTAATACTGCTCTGCTTCTCCAATTTGAGGCCTACTGACAGTGGGGTTTAGAATCTTTATGTGAATTGGAGTCATAAGAATACACAAACACCACTGGGCTAGCATGTGCAGGGCTTTGAAGAAATCATTTGACCCAAAGGATCCCTATTCTCACTTGATGGAGTTCAGGAACCTTACAGTGGAAGGCAAGAGACTTTATCCTCAATGACTCCTCTTTTGGGCATTTTGATTTTGGATTCACACATGGGATCTTTCTTTATATCAATCAGGTGCTAAGAATCTAAGCCACAGCCTCACACAGGGCCAAGAGGCTGATTCAGACACACCCCTTTCTAAAGCAATTAGGCAAAGAGCCACAGGTGAGGCCCATTCATTTCCATTTGAAAAGTGTTTTGTTCTGGCTTCACGAAGGTGTGGCCTGAGGCAAAGAAATTCCTGACATACAGGGGAATAGAACAAAAGGTAAGCAAAAGGCCCAAAGCACGGTTTTTCCACTGAGACTTTACTGGTCACACTGATATCTGAGTTTACTTAGTTGCTCGCCATTCCCTTCAGCTATCCAGTACATGGCCATGTCACAGAGCTTGAAGGTGGTACTTCTCTTGGACACAAAACCATGAGCCTATTCTGGAGAGTGGCCAGAATTCAAAAATAAAACCAGAACTTAGGAAAATAGCAGGTGTTGCCCATCGATAAGGGAAGCCGCAGTGCATTCATATATTCGGCTGGATGAATGCTGGGAAGCTTTCTACCAGACAGGACACATCCATTCATGCATTCTCTTTTCTAATGTCTACAACCACGGACGCAATGGGATACACAGACATAGAAACACTTGCTTTATCAAATCACTTATTAGAAACAGTTCACTCCAAACCAAACAAACCGCCATTCCTACCTATTCTGAGAACATGAGACAAAAGCACAAACACACACCCACACCCACAAAGCACCTTCTTCCCCCAAGTAGGTCTCTGACTATCCGGAGTGTCCTCTGACTATTGGGCCAAACTATGTTCCCCCGAAATTGCCTGTCCTGTTTCAGATCTGGTTTCCTTGGCCAACTCTGTAAAGTTGTCAGGAGGCAGTGGTGATCCACTACCTGCTTTCTCAGGAAAGGCCACTCTTCAGAGCTTTCCTGGCTTTTGGCAATCCTCATATCAGTAGGTACCAAAAAAGACTGATTCTGTCCTTGGTAAATCCAAAGAAGTGAGACCACTGCTACTGGGACTGGAATGGGATTTGGGTGCCTGGATTCCTTGATCCCAAATTCAGAGAGTTCTATCACCAAGGATGTGAGGTGAGGTCTGAGGTCACTTCCTTCAGGAACTGAATGAGCTCACACCATTTGCAACCACTTTGTCCTAACAGTTGCTTCCAAAGGTCCCCTGAAATGAAGGCTGCCCCTACTTCCTGTTACAGTTTCACAAGTTTGAATGGTATATTAACCATAGGCAACCGGGAACAGCTCTCCTCACAGCCTGGTTTGGTTCTTCTTCTCTACATTAAGAAGAGAGAGGCTGATTCAGACATATCCCTTCATCCTGACCAGGTTGTTTGCAAGAGAAGATGACTTTTTCTCACTCAGTTCCTTCATAGCTGCCTACAACTTCTCCAGGGATCATTTTTGCATGTACCTTTGAGTTTCTTAGCAATAGGAAGTTCCCCTACATTCCTGTATTGTAAGTCCTACTCTGTCCCTGCTCTTCTGTAAAGTTATATTGAGGGAACAGTGTATGGTTAGGGTTAATAACAGGTTCAATTTGCATTAGGAATCATTCTGCTGGATGAATAATGGTATTGGAAACCTGTGATATTTACAAGAATATATAGGTGAAACATAAGTATGAAAACAGAAATCTATTTAAGATTTGAAGCCCAGAAGAGCATTGGGACCTTGATTGTGATACTGAGCTTTGATTTATTTTCTGCACAGATGTCTCAGATACATCAATATACAATGGCAAAGTTACGTGTATTTTGGATGATTGATTGTCAAAGAGAACTTCCAGTCAAAAAGGGATAATCAGTAGGATTAGGAAGATAGTCGGTAGGTTTAGAAAGAGAGTGAGCATAGGATTTGGACCAAAAGTTCTGTAGCTATAGGGTTTTGGGTATAGAGTGAATGTAAATGTCACCACATGTGAAGAGTCAGTCACAATGATGAACTGGGGAAAATATGTAGGAAAGCAGATATCAATAGAGACATTAGGAAATCTGGCAAAGTGTAGTCGGTAGTGAAAGGTTAATATAATAGGTACTTATCACTTCCTGTTTTCTGTATGCTTAATAAAACACTGTTGAAATCTTGAGAACTGTTTGCTAATCTTGTTCCCAGAATGTTCTGTCCTCAACTGCCAAACTGCAGAAAGTACTTCCTCACTCAGTTGCCCACAAACAGCTCACTCGCCCGGACCCATCAATAAACATCCTGCCATGCCCTCTCAAAGGAAAGTATATAAGCTCTGCTTAAGCTGTTCTCAGGGCTCTCTGCTCTATTCAAGTGAACTCTGAGCCCCAGCATGCTGGACCCATAATAAACCCTTTGCTTTTGCATGAGACAGTCTCTTGGTGGTTTCTTCCCCGGAAGCTCGCCCGACCTTTACATATGGAGGTTCCACCGAGATCCAGCAGCGGCTGATGAGAGACCCCAACGGGCTCCTCTCGGGGTATGTAAGGCGCCTCTTTCTGGTTTCAGGTTTCAGGTTAGGGCTTGGCAAAATGGCTGTTGATGAAGAGTGTGAGCTCTCTCCGATGATGGCTGACAGACATGTCATAGAGCCACAGGCCACGTCACTGGGGGACTCCCCAGAGAACTCGGAAAATCGAGGAACAATAGTCTCCTCGACTCAGTGATATTTTGTTTCAGATTCGGCATATCCAGCCCATCAGGTTTTGCCGGCTACTCAGTCCTGCTCTCAGTGTTGGACGTCCATTGCCTGTCTTTATTGTCTTGTCTTGTCTGTGTCGTGTGTCGTTGCTTTTACTGATTGTTTGTCTTTCATAATGGGATAGAGCACTTCAATGCCTCTTTTGCTGACCCTTGATCATTGCAACAAAGTCCGCTTAAGGGCTCAGAATCTTTCTTTTTCAGTAAAACGCTGGACCTGGCAGACTCTCTGTGCCTCAGAATGGCCCACCTTTGGATTCAGATAGCCCCTAGAAGGATCTTTCTACTTCCCACTAATTTAAAAAGTCAGAGATATTGACTTTCAGCCAGCGCCACATAGACATCAGGATCAAGAGACATATATCTTAACTTTTCAGGACCTCTGCAATTCTCCTCCTCCATGTGTGAAGCTTTTCCTTGCCCCTGCCCCCACTCCTACTCCTTCCCTCATGCTCTCTCAAACCTTCTTCTCCTCCTCCTCCTTCAACCTCTGTTCTCCCTGAGTCACAAGATTTGACTCTACTGGACTCTCGTCCTACTACTTATTCCCTGCCCTCGTCCCCCAACCCCCAACACCCTCTAAGTAATTCCTCTGCTGCTGACTCAGCCTGTCCGCCATTGGAGGAAGCTTAGCGAGCCCAGCGCACTCCAAATAACTCCCCTGCAGCAAACACACCCCCTCCTCCCCTGGAGGATGCTGGCCAGGCTAAAGGAATTTGCCGGCGTTGAATGATTGAAATCCCTGGAACTCCCGTGATGCTCCCTCTCCATTTCTAAGGAACAATGATTGATGACAACCATGGGGGAAAAATGCAAGCCTACCAGTTTTTACCTTTCTCCTCTTCAGACCTAAATAACTGGAAAAATAACAATCCCCCTTTTACCGAGGACCCCACCTGGGTCTCAGGTGTGGTTGAATCATTGATGTTTTCACACCAGCCTACTTGGGATGACTGACAACAACTCCTAGGGACTCTCTTCATGACAGAGGAACAAAAGAGAATCTTCCTGGATTCTAGAAAAAAATATTCTCGGACCAGATGGGTGACCGACAAAACTTCCCAACATATGCAAAGCCGCCTTTCCCTTGCACAGACCCAACTGGGACCCCAAAACCTGTGAAGGTAATGAGCATCCTTCCTCTTATTGCCGGGCTCTAATAGTGGGTATCTTAGTGGCCGCTAGGCGATCAACTATTTTGGCCAAGGTAAGAGAGATTATTCAAGGGACTGATGAATGTC
Organism: Callospermophilus lateralis; assembly: GCF_048772815.1. NCBI lineage: Eukaryota > Metazoa > Chordata > Mammalia > Rodentia > Sciuridae > Callospermophilus > Callospermophilus lateralis. The sequence continues at coordinate 688,242 of NW_027514369.1, read as the reverse complement.
CCTCCATGTTCCTACAGGGAATTATGGAGGCATATAAGAGATTTACTCCTTTCGATCCTCAGGCAGAGAATCAAAAGGCATCTGTCATGGTGGCCTTTATTGGGCAAGCTGTTCTGGATATTAAAAGACAGTTACAATGCTTAGATGGATTACAAGATATGACTTTGAGAGGTTTAGTCAGAGAAGCCAAGAAGGTATACTAAGAGAGAAACTGAGGAAGAGTATGGAGCAAAGGGAGGATAAAAGAAACAAAAGACAGACTAAGGCATTGACTAAGATCCTGGTCACAACAACAAATAGACCAGAAATTAAGAAACATGGAGACAGGAAGGGACACCGGGGACCACACTAGAGGCCACCCCTGGCCTCAATTCAATGTGCCTACTCTAAAAAAAAAGGACACTGGGCTAAAGTGTGCCCTAGAAAGAGACAGCCAGGCCAGCTGGACATTCTGACTCTGTAGGATTACTAAGAAAGTCGGGGCTCAGATCCTCTCCTTGAGCTCAGGTTAACTTTTGAAGTGGAGGGGACCCCAGTATACATTGAAGTGGATACAGGGGCAATATATTCTGCCTTTAAGACCCCATTGGAACCTCTATCAAATAAAAGGTCTCTAATTCAAGGGGCTAATGGCAGTAAATATCAGGCTTGGACAACTAAGAGGACCATGGACAAGGGGAAAAAAAAAATCCATCACTCCTTCCTAGTAATCCCAGAATGCACGGCCCCATTGATTGGCAGAGATCTGCTCACAAAACTCTGGGCCAAAATAACTTTTAACCCTGAAGGCCCCCAAGTGGAATTTCTAAATCCTTCAGTAAAAACTCCTATAATCACGGCTCTAACTATGTCAGTAGAAAATGTACATCAAATCACTCACCTTGGTTCAAAGAAACTGCATTCATTTTTGAAGGATCAAAAACAGAGTTTTCCACTAACCGACTCACAGTGAAAGGAAACAACTGAATGGATAACAAAAGCCTGTTGGGTCCATCAATTGGTTAATTCTTACCCTTCCAAGCTTCCTGCAGGAAAGCACCTACGAGGAACCAGACCAGGACAATTCTGGGAAGTGGACTTTACTGAAATTAAGCCAGCAAGGAATGGACTTTAATATCTCCTAGTCTTTGTAGATACATTTTCAGGATGGATTGAAGCTTTCCCCTCCCAAAAAAAGAAAAGAAAAAAAAAAATGAAACAGCGCAAATGGTGGTCAAAAAGATCCTGGAAGATATTTTTCCAAGGTATGGCCTGCCTAAAGTAATAGGGTCTGATAATGGACCGGCGTTCGTGGCCCAGGTAACTCAGAGGTTAGCAAGGACCCTGGGGATTAATTGGAAATTACATTGTGTTTACAGATCCCCGAGTTCAGGACAGGTAGAAAGAATGAATAGAACCATTTAAGAGACCATAACGAAATTAAGCTTAGAGACCAGCATAAAAGATTGGACTATGCTCCTGCTTTATGTACTGTTTCATGCAAGAAATACTCAATCTATTTCTTTGTGTAACCTCACACCCTGTGAAATTCTCTATGGTGTCCCTCCTCCAGTAAGGGTCCTACCCCAACTCTAAGACCTAACGATTCCTTCCACACCCCCTTGCTTAACAGACTTAAAGCTCTTGAAAGAACTCAGAGATACCTGTGAAAACAGATAGCCACTGCCTACCAACCTAGGGATGAGGGGACTCTACAGCGATATCAAATAGAGACTTCATCTATGTAAGACGACATCTGGTGTCATCCCTGGAACTCCACTGAAAAGGACCATACCAGGTGCTACTTATAACACCTACAGGGTAAAGGTAGTCAAAATCACTTCCTGGATCCCTACCTCTCATCTCAAGCCTGTGCCCTGTCCAGACTCTGGCTGGAAACTGGAAAAGACTGGAAACCCTTTAAAATTGTGGATTCGCTGTGTGGATAAGGCTATAGACTCTCCCCTTGACCACCAGTAGTCCTAACCCTCATAAGCCTGTTCAGCAGCGATGTCTGATCACAAATTCTACTGTAAAGGAAGTATGGTCTATCTTGCATACAGCCCGCTTAGGGACCTGGTGGCCATCTCTCCAGCCAGACAATTGTCAGCTGCGTATAGGTCTTCCCAATTGGGATATCCCTAATGAAGAGGATCCCACTAAAATTCCATTAAATTCCTTTGTAGGGTATGGGTTAGTGTCAGGGATTCAGTATTTTGAATGGAAAAAAGGAAAATGAATCCAATGTGCATGCAAATATGGGCTACACAATAAATTTTCCACTCTCATCCAGAACAATGGCTTCACATTACCTTCGCCCCAAATAAGACGCAATTAGAGGAGAAGAGTTGGAAAATCTGTGAATATATATCTGGAATGGAAAATTCAAAGGAGTTCACAACCTTGGATGTGGTAGAGGAGTTTCCAAATGTAAGGGACAAGGTAAACACTCCACATACTTGTAGCTCTTCTGGCCTAAAGACTTCTTGAGAAACTGCCTCTGAGGTTGGGAACTCAAAATATATGTTGTTGTCAGGAGCTTTAGCTTTCTTTCTAGTGAGACCATCAGAGCTGGGTCTACATCTATGAGACCTGGAGGACGTGGTTTCTTATTTTCCAATGAACACTAGGCTACAGTACTGAATTATCTCTATGTAGGTAAACTGTGAAAACTGGGGTCTAAGAGTCTCCCCGTGTGGACTGTGAGGGCATTTGGTCATTCTCCACTTTTCGTGGTGTTTCTTGCTGCTGCACTGGAGTTTGGTATTTTCTTCACGAAATACAAGGAGTTGAACTGGGACACAGTGCTGGAGGGAGTACTGTCATGTGTAGTGGGTCATGGTCTGCAGGAGAATGCACCAACCAGGCTTCTAGCCCACATAGATTGTCCCCTTGTCCATAGCAACCTGATTCTGAACATTGCCCTAAAAATTCTCCATATACCAATATGCATTTACATATAAGAATTTCCTGGCTGCACCACGTCAGTCACATGCCATTTGGAAGCAATGGCAGATACACATGGCCCCACCACGGATGTTTTATCACAAACATGCACACCACAGCTTGCGCCTACAATTGAGGAGTATTCAACTTACTGGCATCTCTGTTCTACACCAATGTAATGAAACTCAGTCAATTAGGGCACTTTCTGGTACACTCATGATCAGCAACAGGGCATACAAAGGTTCTCCAGTGCCACCTGGTCATAGGAATTTCAAAAATTTCATGGTATTTATCTAGCCATTTTTCAAGGTGGAAGTTGGAGGCACTGTAGGTTTCAATTCATTTAGGAACCATTAAATTGTGAGGAAGCTCATTTCAATGAAATCTCTGGAGGACACTCACAGGCAAGTCTTCCCAAAGAGTCGCCAAAAGGTCACATGAAGCCAGGCCCATTGAGGTCTACAGTGTGAGGTCTATGTGTGTTTTGACTATGGCTGCCAAGTCTTTCAGAATAAAATCTTGTGATATCCTGGGTGAGATTCCCAGTGCTCTGTGGAAAGCCACCCTCGGCCTAGGTCTCAGTTTCCAAGGGCGAGTCTCATGTGTGGCCTCCTAAAAACTCAACACAATTCATGCCAATACTTCTCTGAGTTCAGTTCCATAACTCAGTCTCTAAGGGGAATCAGACCAGATTTCAAGTCCTGGTTGACCTACTCATCTCTTCCAACCCCAATACAAATGACCAAAATTAAACCAAAACATTCCCACATGACCCTCATCTTATTGCATATAGACACTCATCTTAAACTCTGCCTGGAAGTTTCCATGAAGGACACAGCCCAAGACAGTGTCCAAAATAGGCTTCCTTGCCCCTTATTTTCCTAATGTCAGGGTGGCCTGGACACCCTTCCTGTGACCCAGGAGTGATCAAATAGGCCTGCCGTAATACTGCTCTGCTTCTCCAATTTGAGGCCTACTGACCGTGGGGTTTAGAATCTTTATGTGAATTGGAGTCATGAGAAAACACAAGCACCTCTGGGCTAGCATGTGCAGGGCTTTGAAGAAATCATTTGACCCAAAGGATCCCTATTCTCACTTGATGGAGGTCAGGAACCTTACAGTGGAAGGCAGGAGACTTTATGCTCAATGACTCCTCTTTTGGGCATTTCGGTTTTGGATTCACACATGGGATCTTTCTTTATATCGATCAGGTGCTAAGAATCTAAGCCAAAGCCTCACACAGGGCCAAGAGGCTGATTCAGACACACCCCTTTCTAAAGCAATTAGGCAAAGAGCCACAGGTGAGGCACATTCATTTCCATTTGAAAAATGTTTTCTTCCAGCTTCACAAAGGGGTGGCCTGAGGCAAAGAAATTCCTGAAATACAGGGAAATAGAACAAAAGGTAAGCAAAAGGCCCAAAGCACGGTTTTTCCACTGAGACTTTACTGGTCACACTGATATCTGAGTTTTCTTAGTTGCTCGCCATTCCCTTCAGCTATCCAGTACATGGCCATGTCACAGAGCTTGAAGGTGGTACTTCGCTTGGACACAAAACCATGAGCCTATTCTGGAGAGTGGCCACAATTCAAAAATAAATCCAGACCTTAGGAAAATAGCAGGTGTTGCCCATTGATAAGGGAAGTCACAGTGCATTCATATATTCGGCTGGATGAATGCTGGGAAGGTTTCTACCAGACAGGACACATCCATTCATGCATTCTCTTTTCTAATGTTTACAACCACGGACCCAATGGGATACACAGACATAGAAACACTTGCCTTATCAAATCACTTATTAGAAACAGTTCACTCCAAACCAAACAAACCGCCATTCCTACCTATTCTGAGAACATGAGACAAAAGCACAAACACACACCCACACCCACAAAGCACCTTCTTCCCCCAAGTAGGTCTCTGACTATCCGGAGTGTCCTCTGACTATTGGGCCAAACTATGTTCCCCTGAAAATGCCTGCCCTGTTTCAGATCTGGTTTCCTTGGCCAACTCTGTAAAGTTGTCAGGAGGCAGCAGTGATCCACTACCTGCTTTCTCAGAAAAGGCCACTCTTCAGAGCTTTAATGGCTTTTGGCCATCCTCATATCAGTAGGTACCAACAAAGACTGATTCTGTCCTTGGTAAATCCAAAGAAGTGAGACCACTGCTACTGGGACTGGAATGGGATTTGGGTGCCTGGCTACCTTGATCCCAAGTTCAGAGAGTTCTATCACGAAGGATGTGAGGTGAGGTCTGAGGTCACTTCCTTCAGGAACTGAATGAGCTCACACCCTTGGCAACCACTTTGTCCTAACAGTTGCTTACAAGGGTCCCCTGAAATGAAGGCTGCCCCTACTTTCTGTGACAGTTTCACAAGTTAGAATGGTATATTAACCATAGGCAACCGGGAACAGGTCTCCACACAGCCTGGTTTGGTCCTTCTTCTCTATATTAAGAAGAGAGAGGATGATTCAGACATATCCCTTCATCCTGACCAGGTTGTTTGAAAGAGAAGATGACTTTTGCTCACTCAGTTCCTTCATAGCTGCCTACAACTTCTCCAGGGATCATTTTTGCATGTACCTTTGAGTTTCTTAGCAATAGGAAGTTCCCCTACATTCCTGTATTGTAAGACCTACTCTGTCCCTACTCTTCTGTAAAGTTAGATTGAGGGAACAGTGTATGGTTAGGGTTAATAACAGGTTCAAATTGTATTAGGAATCATTCTGCTGGATGAATCATGGTATTGAAAACCTGCGATATTTACAAGAATATATAGGTGAAAATTAAGTATGAAAACAGAAATCTATTTAAGATTTGAAGCCCAGAAGAGCATTGGGACCTTGATTGTGATACTGAGCTTTGATTTATTTTCTGCACAGATGTCTCAGATACATCAATATACAATGGCAAAGGTCCGTGTATTTTGGATGATTGATTGTCAAAGAGAACTTCCAGTCAAAAAGGGATAATCAGTAGGATTAGGAAGATAGTCGGTAGGTTTAGAAAGGAGAGTGAGCATAGGATTTGGACCAAAAGTTCTTTAGCTATAGGGTTTTGGGTATAGAGTGAATGTAAATGTCACCACATGTGAAGAGTCAGTCACAATGATGAACTGGGGAAAATATGTAGGAAAGCAGATATCAATAGAGACATTAGGAAATCTGGCAAAGTGTAGTCCGTAGTGAAAGGTTAATAAAATAGGTACTTATCACTTCCTGTTTTCTGTATGCTTAATAAAACACTGTTGAAATCTTGAGAAATGTTTGCTAGTCTTGTTCCCAGAATGTGCTGTCCTCAGCTGCCAAACTGCAGAAAGTAATTCCTCACCCGGTTGCCCACAAACAGCTCACTCGCCCGGACCCATCAATAAACATCCTGCCCTGCCCTCTCCAAGGAAAGTATATAAGCTCTGCTTAAGCTGTTCTCAGGGCTCTCTGCTCTATTCAAGTGAACTCTGAGCCCCAGCATGCTGGACCCATAATAAACCCTTTGCTTTTGCATGAGACAGTCTCTTGGTGGTTTCTTCCCCGGACGCTCGCCCGACCTTTACATATGGAGGTTCCACTGAGATCCAGCAGCGGCAGATGAGAGACCCCAACGGGATCCTCTCGGGGTATGTAAGGTGCCTCTTTCTAGTTTCAGGTTTCAGGTTAGGGCTTGGCAAATGGCTGTTGATGAAGAGTGTGAGCTCTCTCCGACGGTGGCTGAGAAAAATGTCATAGAGCCACAGGCCACGTCACTGGGGGACTCCCCAGAGGACTCGGGAAATCGAGGAACAATAGTCTCCTCGACTCAGTGATATTTTGTTTCAGATTCGGTATTGCCAGCCCATCGGGTTTTGCCGGCTACTCAGTCCTGGTCTCAGTGTTGGACGTCCATTGCCTGTCTTTATTGTATTGTCTTGTCTGTGTCGTGTGTCGTTGCTTTTACTGATTGTTTATCTTTCATTATGGGATAGAGCACTTCAATGCCTCTTTTGCTGACCCTTGATCATTGCACCAAAGTCCGCTTAAGGGCTCAGAATCTTTCTTTTTCAGTTAAACGCTGGACCTGGCAGACTCTCTGTGCCTCAGAATGGCCCACCTTTGGATTCAGATGGCCCCTAGAAGGATCTTTCTACTTCCCACTAATTTAAAAAGTCAGAGATATTGACTTTCAACCAGCGCCACATAGACATCAGGATCAAGAGACATATATCTTAACTTTGCAGGACCTCTGCAATTCTCCTCCTCCATGTGTGAAGCTTTTACTTGCCCCTGCCCCCGCTCCTACTCTTTCCGTCATGTTCTCTCAAACCTTCTGCTTCTCCTCCTCCTTCAACCTCTGTTCTCCCTGAGTCACAAGATTTTACTCTACTGCACTCTCGTCCTACTACTTATTCCCTGCCCTCGTTCCCCAACCCCCAACACCCTCTAAGTAATTCCCCTGCTGCTGTCTCAGCCTCTCCGCCATTGGAGGAAGCTAAGGGAGCCCAGCGCACTCCAGATAACTGCCCTGCGGAAAACACAGCCCCTCCTTTCCTGGAGGTTGCTGGCCCGGCTAAAGGAATTTGCCAGCGTTGAATGATTGAAATCCCTGGAACTCACGTGATGCTCCCTCTCCATTTCTAAGGAACAATGATTGATGACAACCATGGGGGAAAAATGCAAGCCTACCAGTATTTACCTTTCTCCTCTTCAGACCTAAATAACTGGAAAAATAGCAATCCCCCTTTTACCGAGGACCCCACCTGGTCTCAGGTGTGGTTGAGTCATTGATGTTTTCACACCAGCCTACTTGGGATGACTGCCAACAACTCCTAGGGACTCTTTTCATGACAGAGGAACAAAAGAGAATCTTCCTGGATTCTAGAAAAAAATATTCTCGGACCAGATGGGTGACCGACAAAACTTCCCAACATATGCAAAGCCGCCTTTCCCTTGCACAGACCCAACTGGGACCCCAAAACCTGTGAAGGTAATGAGCATCCTTCCTCTTATTGCCGGGCTCTAATAGTGGGTATCTTAGTGACCGCTAGGCGACCAACTATTTTGGCCATGGTAAGAGAGATTATTCAAGGGACTGATGAATGTCCCTCCATGTTCCTACAGAGAATTATGGAGGCATATAGGAAATTTAATCCTTTCGATCCTCAGGGAGAGAATCAAAAGGCATCTGTCATTGTGGCCTTTATTGGGCAAGCTGTTCTGGATATTAAAAGACAGTTACAATGCTTAGATGGATTACAAGATATGACTTTGAGAGGTTTAGTCAGAGAAGCCAAGAAGGTATACTATAAGAGAGAAACTGAGGAAGACTAGGGAGCAAAGGGAGGATAAAAGAAACAAAAGACAGACTAAGGCATTGACTAAGATCCTGGTCACAACAACAAATAGACCAGAAATTAAGAAACATGGAGACAGGAAGGGACACCGGGGCCCACACAAGAGGCCACCCCTGGCCTCAATTCAATGTGCCTACTCTAAAAAAAAGGACACTGGGCTAAAGAGTGCCCTAGAAAGAGACAGCCAGGCCAGCTGGACATTCTGACTCTGTAGGATTACTAAGAAAGTCGGGGCTCAGATCCTCTCCCCGAGCTCAGGGTAACTTTTGAAGTGGAGGGGACCCCAGTATACTTTGAAGTGGATACAGGGACAATATATTCTGCCTTTAAGGCCCCATTGGAACCTCTATCAAATAAAAGGTCTCTAATTCAAGGGGCTAATGGCAGTAAATATCGGGCTTGGACAACTAAGAGGACCATGGACCAGGGGAAAGGAAAAATCCATCACTCATTCCTAGTAATCCCAGAATGCACGGCCCCATTGATTGGCAGAGATCTGCTCACAAAGCTCTTGGCCAAAATAACTTTTTACCCTGAAGGCCCCCAAGTGGAATTTCTAAATCCTTCAGTAAAAACTCCTATAATCACGGCTCTAACTATGTCAGTAGAAAATGTACATCAAATCACTCACCTTGGTTCAAAGAAACTGCATTCATTTCTGAAGGATCAAGAACAGAGTTTTCCATTAACCAACTCACAGTGAAAGGAAACAACTGAATGGATAACAAAAGCCTGTTGGGTCCATCAATTGGTTAATTCTTACCCTTCCAAGCTCCCTGCAGGAGAGCACCTACGAGGAACCAGACCAGGACAATTCTAGGAAGTGGACTTTACTGAAATTAAGCCAGAAAGGAATGTACTTAAATATCTCCTAGTCTTTGTAGATACATTTTCAGGATGGATTGAAGCCTTCCCCCCCCCCCAAAAAAAGAAAAGAAATAAAAAATGAAACAGCGAAAATGGTGGTCAAGAAGATCCTGGAAGATATTTTTCCAAGGTACGGCCTGCCTAAAGTAATAGGGTCTGATAATGGTCCAGCGTTCCTGGCCCAGGTAACTCAGAGGTTAGCAAGGACCCTGGGGATTAATTGGAAGTTACATTGTGTTTACAGACCCCCGAGTTCAGGACAGGTAGAAAGAATGAATAGAACCATTAAAGAGACCATAACGAAATTAAACTTAGAGACTGGCATAAAAGATTGGACTATGCTCCTGCTTTATGTACTGTTTCATGCAAGAAATACTCAATCTATTTCTTTGTGTAACCTCACACCCTGTGAAATTCTCTATGGTGTCCCTCCTCCAGTAAGGGACCTACCCCAACTCTAAGACCTAACGATTCCTTCCACACCCCCTTGGTGAACAGACTTAAAGCTCTTGAAAGAACTCAGGGATACCTGTGAAAACATATGGCCACTGCCTGCCAACCTGGGGATGAGGGGACTCTACAGCGATATCAAGTAGAGACTTCGTCTATGTAAGACGATATCTGGTGTCATCCCTGGAACTCCACTGAAAAGGACCATACCAGGTGCTACTTATAACACCTACAGGGTAAAGGTAGTCAAAATCACTTCCTGGATCCCTACCTCTCATCTCAAGCCTGTGCCCTGTCCAGACTCTGGCTGGAAACTGGAAAAGACTGGAAACCCTTTAAAATTGTGGATTCGCTGTGTGGATAAGGCTATAGACTCTCCCCTTGACCACCAGTAGTCCTAACCCTCATAAGCCTGTTCAGCAGCGATGGCTGATCACAAATCCTACTGGAATGGAAGTATGGTCTATCTTGCATACAGCCCGCTTAGGGACCTGGTGGCCATCTCTCCAGCCAGACATTTGTCAGCTGCGTATAGGTCTTCCCGATTGGGATATCCCTAATGAAGAGGATCCCACTAAAATTCCATTAAATTCCTTCCATAACATAGATAATGGAAACAAACATTATTGATGTAGGGACACGCGAGCCAGATGCTGGTTGGCTAGCCTAGATTACTATGTTTGCCCAGTGTACTATCAAAGCCACAAACAGTCAAGGCTGTGTGCGGGGAACGCCGACATCTTCTGTAAGTCATGGGGATGTGAGCATACAGGGACTGCCACATGGAACCCAAACTACTCATGAAATTCTCTACACAGCATTGGCCATATTACCAATTAGACAACCAAAACCGATGGCCCCCAGAGGGGTCTCTAGATCCTCAAATTCTGTGTGACCTTTTTAACTTCTGCAAGTGCTCAAAAGGGTGAAAGGAGATTCCTCTATGTGGAGGCCTTTTCTCTCCTTTGCTCACATCGTGAACTATGCTTCTCCAATACATGCTCACCCTCAGCCTTCTGCTCTAGACTCTCTGTTGTCACTCCCACCTCATCAACTTGATTTCTCCCCTCCAATTACTATATTAAAAACCCAAACCTCCACCGTTTCTCAGACCATTGCCCCCTTGCTGAGGTAGCAGGTACTGAGGTAACCCTCCACTCACTCACTCCTCTCTTCTCCTGTCAGTGCCCACACTGGGTCCCACCAGGTCCTCTTACCAGCTAACCCAAAGCTCAAACCAGCTGAGAAGAGCCCTCAGACCCCTATCCAAGATGTAATGAAAATGGCCTTTAAAGTTGCTTTGCCATCACTGAAAACAGGTTACTAAGAATTTAAAGTCCCTTACAGGCTTTTTGCGATACTCACTCCCATCTCCCGCTCTGTTCTACCCGTTCTACTACTCATGTTTTTGTTGCTAGGAAGATCTCAAAACCCTTTTCCATTATTTTTTTACATCTCTCCTTCCTCATTCTCAGATCCAAAGAGCTGCTCTCAGCCCTGCATTCCCCGTCTTCCCCCTCTGTACCAGGCCCACAGGAAAGTCTTAACTGACCTTATCCAGAAGTTTTCACCATGGCTAACTTTAGGACTTTCAGCAAAAGAGTCCCTATAAAAGAATTCAGTGTAGATAAACTTCCTCTTTTTGTGTTGCCCTGGTCTACCTGGCAACTGGCTGAAAAAAATCAGCACTCCTGAGATAGACACACCCTTACTAGTTTTTCACAACATATGTGATCAAGGCCTCTGGCCTTGAGCTGGGGCTTCATAGAGATGGCTACACTTGTAAGATGGATAAGTTGCAAACTGGGCTCCGTGGAAACAGCTGGCAGAGGGAAAAAAGCGGAAAAAAAAGCTCTCCCCCACCCAGGTTTCCTTGAAAATTTAACTTGCCCAGAACTGAGGAAAAATCAGAAACAAAAACTGCTCTTTGTGAACTTCTGCAGACTGTGAACTTCAGAGCCCTTTCCCTTACATGTTGGGTACAAAATTCTGAAACTACCTAAACTTGGGTTTCAGGGGATTAATTGATTACAACAGAAGCAATGCCCTCTGAATCTGGTTGCAACCAAATATGACTGTTTCCTTGTCTTTGGTGCTATCTTACGTGCCTTGCCTTTTCCGTCCCTACAACAATATAATTCTATATACTTAAACGTTGTTTATGTTTTTATGAAATGGTCAACAGAAGTGATTAATTGTGTAATGGTGCAGATGTTTCCCAGAGTGCTCTATTATGATGCAGGTTCATTTGAAGATCAAATAGAGGGGCATACAACCCGGTTCAGGTGGGAACATATATCTCTCACCTTAGCCATTCTATTATGAATAGGAGTTGCCGCCCGGGTTCGCACAGGAACCACTGCCCTGGTCCATGGGACACAACAAATGACCCAATTAGAAGCAGCAATAGATCAAAACTTAAAGATATTAAAAAATTCCATCACAGCTTTGCAGGAATCTTTTACCTCTCTCTTTGAAGTTTGCTGGGAGCCATCAGCCAAGTAGGTATGACAAATTCCTTGCCAGCTTACTCCCATGCTGTCTAGTGGAAGGACTTCTGAAAGGTGACCTTGCTCAAGGACCAGGGCAGGATCCGTGTTTAGGGTGTTCCCCCTTTAGAATAGGGCGGTTTAGCATAATAGGAGATTAGGGTGTTCCCCCTTTAGAATAGGGCAGTTTAGCATAATAGGAGATTAGGGTGTTCCCCCTTTAGAATAGGGCATATCCTGATGCTGAGTTCCTCTTGAGTGCTTAGGGTCAGACAGTATATTTTGGGAGACAGAAGCCCATGCGGAGTGGATTTGGGAGAGAGTGGATTTGGGCAGAGAACGTGGATTCCCCCAGAGCGTGTTTGTAGACGGCCGGTGTGAGTTCCGGAATAAAGAATTGCTGTTTGAATCTACAAGCTGTGTGGAGACTCGTGATTTGTGCCCAGCCAAACACTGCGGCAGAAGTTGTTTTACAGAAAAGTCAAGGGTTGGACCTCCATTTCATGAGAGAAGGGAGCCTTTGTGCTGCATTGAGGAAAGAATGTTTTTTTTTTTTTTTTTTTTTTTTTTTTTTTTTTTTTTTTTTATGTCGACCATACTGGAGTTGTAACAAACTCTATGAGTAAATTAAAAAGATGCCTTGAAGAGCATCAAAGAGAGATAGAGACCCAAAATTGGTGGTTTGAGTCTTGGTTTACAGTCCCCCTGGTTAACTACATTTTAATCAACCCTGGCCGGTCCAATAATAATCCTCATTTTATTTCTTACTATAAAACCCTGTTTCTCAACCATGTAATTTCTTTTCTCCAAGCTCAAATTGGACAAGTTAAACTTATGTTAATACCCCACTAGCATACATAAAATGTGACACCCCCCAACAATCACTTTTATGATTAAAAGTAGCCAGAATAAGAAGTGGGGAATGAAATGTTAATAAAATATGTACTTGTCACTTCCTGTTTTTCTGTATGCTTAACAAAACACTGTTGAAATGTTGAGAAATGTTTCCTAATCTTGTTCCCAGAATGTGCTGTCCCCAACTGCCAAACTGCAGAATGTACTCCCTCACGCGTTTACACACAAACCGCTTACTCGCCCTGACCCATCAATAAAATTCCCTCCCTGCCCTCTCCAAGAAAATTATATATGCTCTGCTTAAGATGTTCTCAGGGCTCTCTGCTCTATTCAAGTGAGCTCTGAGCCCCAGCATGCAGGACCCCAAATAAACCCTTTCTGTTGCATGAGATAGTCTCTTGGTGGTCTCATCCTCTGACACTCGCCCTACATTTACTTGGATGATTGAATGTAGATGAGAACATCCATTCAAAAGTGATAGTCGGTAAAATTAGGAAGATAGTCAGTAGGTTTAGGAAGAAGAGTTAGTATAAAATTTGGAACAAAAGTTCTTTAGCAATAGGGTTTCGGTTACAGAGTGAATGAAAATGTCAACACAAGTGAAGAGTCAGTCACAATGATGAATTGGAGAAAATATGTTGGAAAGCAGATATCAATACAGACATTACAAAATCAGGCAAAGTATAAAGTCAGTGGTAGGATTAGACATTTTCAACAGGGTTGAGTTTGAATATATAATCTTAGGAAGAAACGAATATGTAGTCATCAATAGGATTGATATTTGAAAGCATTAGGCAAATTGGAAATTGATGATTTTAGTAATCCATGTTCACTTTCCATTTAGGCTTTGGTACAAATATAAGTTTGACCTTTGAATTTTGTGTCCAGAATATTACTGTGATAAAATGTATATATAGATCGGGTGACATAAGAATTTCTTCCACCATTTTTGGGAGCAATATTTTGAAGACTTATAAATTAGTATTTGGGGTACAAACAGGTGTACCCTGTGTCTATGAATATAGAGATAATGCATGAATAGACCAACTGTGAATAAGTAATATAACTGGTTCCACTTTAAATGGTGGATTGAATTGATATCTGAAAATATGAAAAATCTTATATTAATATACAATCATTCATTCCAACAAGTTATACATCAATGTTAATATTAGGGTTATGGTTTATCATGAAGGGTGTGTGAGTTTTGCTTCAATGTGATTATGAAAATCAAAAATAATGTGTTTGGAAAAAAGAATCTTGAGAAGACCAGTTAAGAAATATGAAAGAATACATGTGTTCTAAAGTAGGAAGTGATTGAAAGTGAAAAAATGCCTATAATTTTGTCATCTTTTTGATGAAATATATATCCTATGATGTGCATAAACTGAAGAAATAGTAATGTACCAGTGTTGAATTAAATTGAACATCAAAATACACATCATGTTCCATATGAATCTTCTTGCATTGAGGTTAAACTGGGTCAGTTACTCTAGATATATTAGGATTTGTATGCAACATTCACTGAAGTTAGTTTTCAGTACAAAAAACAAAAAAGTATTTCAGGTGGATGAATATTTCTGAGAATAATATTTAGAAAAGATCATCATAAATCCACATACATGAATATGAATGAATTAAGGGAGTGTATATTAAGATACAAATATTTCATATTTTGAAAAATCTGGAGAATGTGTGTATGTATATATATACACATATATATACATACACACAAACACATTAAAAACTCGCAATATATATGCTATTCGAAATTCATCATGAAATATATATCATTCACAGATCTAAAATATTCATTTTACTGAACATGGATTTATGTATAATGTTGTAAAACTAGGAAGCTCATCCATTGGTTATATTTTCAGTTCCAACGGTGTTTAGGAGGAGTGATCTTCTCTCACAATTTGTATCTGCCAAGTCGTTCACCTCACAAGAATGTAGGTGTGGTACCAGGTAGGATTCTATATGTGTTTATTGCTGTTGCATTGGGAGTTTAGTAATTGCTTCATGGAATCCAAGGAGTTCAACTGGGACACAGTGCTGGAGCGAGTTCTGTCAGGCGTGGTGGGTCAGGGTATGCGGGAGAATGCACCAACCAGGCTTCTATCCCACATAGCTTGCCCCCTTAAACATAGCAACCTGATTGTAAACATTGCCCTGAAACCTCACCATATAACAAGATGCCTTTGCATAGGAGGGTCTGCTGACTACACCATGTCAGTCACAAGCCATTTGGAAGCCAATGGCAGATCCAAATGGCCCCACCACAGATGTTTTTCATACACCTGCCAACCACTACTCTAGGACAACTACTCAGCAGGCTCCAACTTATTTTTATGAAACCCAATCAATCAAGGCACTGTCTGGTACACTCATGATCAGCAACAGAATATCCAATGGTTCTCCAGTGCCACCTGGTCATGGGAAATTGAAAATTTTCATGGTATTTATCTAGCCATTTTTCAAGGATGAAGTTGGATGCACTGTGGGTTTCAATTCATTCAGGAACCATTAAATGTTGAGGAAGCTCATTTCAATGAAAGTTCTGGAGAATTCTCACAGGCAAGGCTTCCCAAAGAGTGGCCAAAAGGTCACATGAAGCCAGGGCCATTGAGGTCTAAAATGTGATGCCATTGTCTGTTTTGACTCTCAACAATGGCTTCCAAGTCTTTCAGAATAAAATCATGTGATATCCTGGTTGAGATCAGAGTGCCCTCTGAAAAGCTACCCTGGGCCTTGATCTCAGTTTCCAAAGATGACTCTCATGCGTGGCTTCCTCAAATCCCAACACAATTCATGGCAATACTTCTCTGAGGTGAGTTCCAGAATTCAATCTCTAAGGGGAATCACACCAGAGTTCAAGCCCAGGTGGACCCAGTCATCTCTTCCAACTGCCACACAAATGACCACAATAAAACCGATATTCTCCCACATGGCCCTCATCTTCTTCCATATTGACACTCATCATAACATCTGGCTGGAGGTGTCCATGAGGGACGCAGCCCAAGACAGTGTCCAAAATAAGCTCCATTGCTCCTCATTTGCCTAAATTCGGGGTGGCCTGGACACCCTTCCTTTGTACCAGGAGTGATCAAAAAGGCCTGCCCGTAATACTGCACCACTTTTCCCATTTGAGGCCTATTGAGTGTCGGTTAAAGATACTTTATGTGAAATGGAGTGATGTGAAAACCTAAGCACCTACGGGATAGCCTCTGAAGGGCTTTGATGAACTCATCTGACCCAAATGATCCCTATTCTCACTTGATGGAATTCAGGAACCTTATAGAGGAAGGCAAGAGACTTCATCCACAATGACAGCTCTTTTTGGCATTTTTGATTTGGATGCACACATGGGATCTTTCTTTAGATCCATCAGGTGCTGAGAATCTAAGTCAAAGAATCACACTGGGCCAAGAGGCTGATTCAGACACAACTCTTTCCAAATCAATTAACGAAAGAGCCAAAGGTGAAACCTATTTATTTCCATTTGAAAACTATTTTGTTCAGGATTCACAAAGGGGTGGCATGAGACAAAGACTTCCTGACTCTCAGGGCAACAGAACAATAGGTAAGCAAATGGCCCAAAGCAGGGTTTCTCCACTGAGACTTTCCTGGTCAACTGATATCTGAGTTTTCTCAGATGCTCGTCATTTCCTTCAGCTATCCAGAACATTGCCTTGTCACAGAGCTTGGAGGTTGTACATAACTTAGACACAAAACCATGAGCCTATTCTGGAGAGTGTCCAGAATTCTGGAAGAAAGCAGCAAATTAGGAAGGTAGCAGGTATTGCCCATTAATAAGGCAATCCACAGTCCATTCATAAAATGGGCAGGATGAATGCTGGGAAGCTTTCTACTAGACAGGACATATCCATTGATGCATTCTCTTTTCTAATGTCTACAACCACGGACACAGTGTGATACACAGACCCAGAAACACTTGCCTTGTCAAACGACTTACTAAAAACAGTTCACTCCAAACCAAACAAACTGACTTTCCTTCCTATTCTCAGAACATGAGACAAAACCACAAACCCACAGCCACACTGACAATGACACCTTCTTCCCCCAAATAGGTATGAGACTATCCGGAGAATCCTCCGACTGGTGGGCCATACTATGTTCCCGCAAAATGTCCTGTTCTGTCTCAGATCTGGTCTCCTTGGCCAACTCTGTGAAGTTGTCAGGAACCAGGAGTGAGCCGCTACCTGCTTTTCCAGGAAAAGCCCATCTTCCGAGGTTTCCAGGCATTTGGCCTCCTTACCTTAGGAGGAACCAAGAAAGACTGATTCTGTCCTTGGTAAATCCAAACAAGTGAGACCACTGGGACTGGGACTGGGACTGGATCTGGGTGCCTGGCGTCCTGGATCCCATGTTCAGAGAGTTCCATCAATAAGGAAGTGAGTTGAGGTCACTTTTTTCAGGAACTGAATGAGATCACTGCCTCGGCAACCACTTTGTCCTAAGAGTTTCTTTCAACGGTCCCATGAGATGGAGGCTGCCCCTACTTCCTGTGACACTTTCACAAATTAGAATGGTATATCAACCATAGGGAACCAGGAACAGCTCTCCACACAGTCTTGGTTTGGTCCATATTCTCTACATTAAGATGAGAGAGGCTGATTCAGAAACATCCCTTCATCCTGACCAGGTTGTTTGCGATGGAAGATGACTTTTGCTCTCTCAGGTCTTTCATACCTGCCTACATCTTCTCCAGGGATCATTTCTGCATGGCGCTTTGAGGTTCTCAGCAGATGGAAGATCCACTACATTCCTGTATTGTAAGATCAACACTGTCCCTGCTCTTCTGTAAACATGTTATTAACACAAACAGTGTATGGTTAGTGTTAATAACATGTTCCATTTGGGTTAGGAATTATTCTGCTGCATGAATAATGGTATTGGAAACTTGTGATTATTTTAAGAATATAGAGATGAAATATATGTATGAAAAAAAAAATCTAAGTAAGATTTGAAGCCCAGAAGGGCATTGGGCCCTTGATTGTGATACTTAGCGTTGAATTACATTCTGCACTGATGTCTCAGATAAATCAATACACAATAGCATAAGACCTTGTTACTTGAATGATTGAATGTAGAAGAGAACATCCAGTCAAAAAGGGATACTCGGTAGGATTAAGAAGATAGTTAGTATGTTTAGGAAGAAGAGTGAGTATAGGATTTGGAACAAAAGTTCTTTAGCAATAGGTTATTTATTAGAGTGTGAAAGTAAATGTCAGCACATGTGAAGAGTCAGTCACAATGATGAACTGGGGAATATATGTAGGAAAGCAGATAGCAATAGAGACATTATGAAATCAGGCAAATTAAAAAGTGAGGGATAGGATTAGACATTTTCCATTGGGTTGAGTTTGAATATATAATTTTAAGAAGAAACACATGTGTAGTCACCAATAGGATTGACATTTGAGAGCATTAGGGAACCTGTACATGGATGTTTTTAGTAATCCATGTTTTCTTTCCATTTGGGCTTTTATACAATCATAAGTGTGACCTTTGCATTTTGTGTCCAGAATATTTCTGTGATTAAGTGTATATGAAGATCAGGTGACATGAGTCCACTTCCACCATTTCAGGGAGCAATATTTTGAAGACATATAAATTAGTATTGGGGGTACAAAGAGGTGTACACTGTGTCTATGAATATAGAGATAATGCATGAATAGACCATAGTGTGAATAAATAATATAACTGGTTCCACTTTAAATAATGGATAGAAGTGATATCTGAAAAGATATAAGAAATCTTATATTGACATACAATCATTCATTCAAACCAGTTATACATCTAATGGTAATATCAGAGTGATAATTAATATGAATGGTATGTGAGTTTTGCTTCCAAAGTGATTATGGAAATCAAAATTAATGTGTTTGGTATGAAATCTCATGAAAAGACCAGTCAAGAAACTTAGAGGAATACATGTGTTCTGAAGCAGGACGTGATTAAAAGTGAAACAAATGCCTATAAATTTTTGAACTTGTGGATGAAATCATATATCCTATGATGTCCATAAACTGAAAAAATAATAATGTACCAATATTGAATAAAAATGAACTTCATAATACACATCATGTCCCGTAGGATTCTACTTGCATTGATGTTTAACTGATTCAGTTACTGTAAAAATATTAAGATTTGTAAGCTCCATTCACTGAAGTTAGTTTTCAGTACTAGGAAATAATTATGTATTTCAGGCAGATGAATATTTCTGAGAATTATCTTGTGAAAAGTTGATTATAAACCACATATAGAAACATGAGTGAATTTAGGGAGTGTATAATAAGAAACATATATTTCACATTTTGAAAAATCTGGACAGTATATATATATATATATATATATATATATATATAGATATAGATATAGATATAGATATAGATATAGATAGATAGACAGACACACACAGACATTATAATGTAGCAATCTATATGCTAATCGAAATTCACAGTGTAATACATATCATCCACATATCCAAAAATATTCATTTTACTGAACATCGATTTATATATAATGTTGTTCATCTAGGAAATTCACCAATAGGTTTAATTTTCAGTTCCATCATGATTTAGGGGGATTGATATCTTATCAAAATATGTATCTTTCAAAATCAGTGACCTTACAAAAATGTACTTGTGATACCAGGTAGGATTCTAAATATGCGTAAAAAATACATGTGATGAATAGGCTACAGAGAATGGGAGACAGAAATTTACATATGTGTTAACTTTAAAAACTCATTGAGAACTATTACAATGAAAAGTTGACTAGATTTATAACACATACCCTTGATAAAGCAGAAGGGAAGTCCAAGTATACACCATGCCTCCTATGAACGGCCTGTATTTCTATTCTGTTAGGTTTCTTGTTCTCCATCATATTAGGATTAGTAGTCAGAGTCTAGTAGGTTATGGGTTAATGTCAGGGATTCAGTATTTCAAATGGAAAATATGAAAATGAATCTAATGTGTATGCAAATATGTGCTACACAAAAATCATCCCACTCTCATCCAGAACAATGCCTTGACATAACCTTCGCCCCAATTAAGACACAATTAGTGGAGAAGAGTTAGAAAATCTGTGAATACATATGTGGAAATGAAAATGCTCAGGAGTTCACAGCCTTGGAGGCGGTAGAGGAATTTCCAAAAGTATGGGATAGGGTAAATACTCCACAAATATGGAGTTCTGCTGGCCTAATGACTCTTTGAGAAACTGCCTTTGAGGTTGGGCCCTTGTAATATATGTTGTTGTCAAGAGCTTCAGCTTCCTTTGTAGTGAGACAATCAAAGCTGGATCTGCATATATGTGACCTGAAGGACATGGTTTCTTCTTTTCTAGTGAACATGAGGCAGCAGTTCTAAATTCCCTCATTGTAGGTAAACTGTGGCCACTGGGAGCTAAGTGTCTCCTCGTGTGGACTGAGAAGCCATTTGGTCATTCTCCACTTTTCCTGGTTATTCTTACTGCTGCACTGGGAGTTTGGTATTGGCTTCAGTAAATACCATGAGTTCAACGGGGACACAGTGCTGGAGGGAGTACTCTCACGTGTGGTGGGTCAGGGTGTGCAGGAGAACGCCCCAACCAGGCTTCTATTCAACAAAGCTTGCCCCCTTGTCTGTAGCAACCCAATTCTGAACATTGCCCTAAAACCTCTCAATGTAACAAGATGCCTTTACATATAAGGGTCTGCTGGCTGCACCATGTCAGTCAAAAGGCATTTGGAAGCCAATGGCAGATCCATGTGGCCCCATCACAGATGTTTTATCATACACCTGCAAACCACTGCTCTAGGCCCACTACTAAGCAGGTTCCAACGTACTGGCATCTTTGTTCTACACCATTTTCATGAAACCCAGTAAATCAAGGCACTGTCTGGTACACTCATGATCAGCAACAGAACATCCAATGATTCTCCAGTGCCACCTGCTCTTGGGAATTATTCCATGGTATTTATCTAGCCATTTTTCAAGGATGAAGTTGGTGTCACTGTGGATTTCAATTCATTCAGGAACCATTAAATGGTGAGGAAGTTCATTTCAATGAAAGCTCAGGAGAACTCTCACAGGCAAGTCTTCCCAAAGAGTGGCCAAAAGGTCAAATGAAGCCTGGCCCATTGAGGTCTACAATGTGAGTTCCATGTGTTATTTGACTCTCAAGTATGGCTGCCAAGTCTTTCAGAATGAAATCATGTGATATCCTAGCTGAGATTCCCAGTGCTCTGTGGAAAGCCATCCTGGGCCTAAATCTCAGTCTCCAAGGGCAACTCTCCTGCGTGGCCTTCTAAAATCCCAACAGAATTCATGGTAATACTTCTCTGAGTTCAGTTCCAAAACTCAGTCTCTAAGGGGAATCACACCATAGTTCAAGCCCAGGTTGATCCAGGAATCTCTTCCTACTGCCACACAACTGACCACAATTAATACCAAAACACTCCCACATGGCCCTCATCTTCTTTTATATAGACACTCATCATAACCTCTGGGTTGAGGTTTCCATGAGGGGTGCATACCAAGACAGTGTCCAAAATAATCTCCCTTGCCTCTAATTTGCCTAAAGTCAGGGTGGCCTGGAAACCCTTCCTGTTAACCAGCAATGATCAAATAGGCCTGCCATTAATACTGATCTACTTCTCCAAATAATCACACTGGGCCAAGGGGCTGATTCAGACACATCTCTTTACAAAGCAATAAAACAAAGAGCCACAGGTGATGCCTATTCATTTCCATTTGAAAACTCTTTTCTTCAGGATTCACAAAGGGGTGGCCTAAGGCAAAGACCTTCTAGATATTCACAGCACCAGAACCATAGGTAAGCAAAATTCCCAAAGCAGGGTTTCTCCACATAGACTTTACTGGTCACACTGATATCTGAGTTTCCTGAGATGCTCCCATTTCCTTCAGCTCTCCAGTACATGGCCATGTCACAGTATCTTGAACAGAAAACCATGAGCCTATTCCGGAGAGTGGCCAGAATTCAGGAATAAAACAGGAAATTAGGAAGATAGTAATTGCTACCCATCCATAAGGAAAGCTGCAGTCCAATCATAAATTGGGCAGTATGAATTCTGGGAAGCATTATACTAGACAGGACACATTCATTGATGCATTATGTTTTCTAATGTCTACAACTACAAACACAGTGGATACATAGACATAGAAACACTTGCCTTATCAAACGACTTACTAGAAACAGTCCACTTCAAATCAAACAAACTGCCTTTCCTACCAATTCTCAGAACATGAGAAAAAACAACAAACTCACACCCACAACAACATAGGACTTTCTTCCCCCAAGTAGGTCTTTGACTCTACGGAATTTCCTCTGATTGTTGTACCATACTATGTTCCCCCAAAATGCCCTGTACTGTCTCAGATCTGGACTCCTTGGCAAACTCTTTGAAGTTGTCAGGAGCCAGCTTTGAGCCACTACCTTCTTTCTCAGGAAAGGCCACTCTCCAAAGCTCTCCTGGCATTTGGCCATTCTCAAATCAGTAGGTACCAAGAAAGACTGATTCTGTCCTTGGTAAAACCAAACAAGTGAGCCCAGTGGGACTGGGTCTGGAACTGGTTCTGTGTGCCTGGCCTCTGGGATTCCAAGTTCAGAGTGTTCCAAGACCAAGGAAGTGAGATAGGTCACTTCCGTTCGGAACTGAATGAGGTCACTGGTTTGGAAACCACTTTGTCCTAACAGTTCCTTCAAAGGGTCCCATGAGATGGAGGCTGCCCCTACTTTCTGTGACACTTTCACAACTTAGAACGATATATCAACCATAGGCACCCGGGAACAGCTCTCACACAGACCTGGTTTGGTCTATCTTCTCTACATTAAGAAGAGAGAGGCTGATTCATAAACATCCCTTCATCCTAACCAGGTTGTTTGCCTTACATGATGACTTTTGCCCTCTCAGGTCCTTTATAGCTTCCTTCATCTTCCCCAGGGATAATTTCTGCATGGACCTTTCAGGTTCTCAGCGGGTGGAAGATCCCCTATATTCCTCTATATTAAGACCAACTCTGTCCCTGTTCTTCTATAAAGATAGATTGAGGGAACAATGTATTGTTAGGGTTAATAACATGTTCTATTTGAGTTAGGAATCATTCTGCTGGATGAATAATGGTATTGGGAACCTGGGATATTTATAAGAATATAGATTTGAAATATAAGTATGAAAACAGAAATCTAGGTAAGATTTTAAGCCCAGAAAGGCATTGGGCCCTTGATTGGAATACTTAGCATTGAATTTCGTTCGCACAGATGTCTCTGATAAATCAATATACAATGGCATATCATCTTGTACCCTGGATGATTGAATGTAGAAGAGTTCATCCAGTCAAAAAGGGATAGTTGTTAGGATTAGGAAGATAGTCGGTCTGTCTCGGAAGAAGAGTGAGTATAGGATTTGGACCAAAAGTTCAATAGCCCTAGGTTTTCGGTTAGAGAGTGAATGTAAATTTCAGCACATGTGGAGAGTCAGTCACAATGATGAACTGGGAAAATTATGTAGGAAATCAGATATCAATACACACATTATGAAATCAGGCAAAGTATAAAGTGAATGATAGGATTAGACATTATCAACAAGGTTGAGTTTCAATATATAATCTTAGGAAGAAACAAATATGTAGTCACCAATATGATTGACATTTGAGAGCATTAGGAAACCTGGACATGGATGTTTTTAGTAATCCAGGATCACTTAGTTGTACCCTTTGTCTATGAATGTAGAAGAAATGAATGAATTGACAATACTGTGAATAAATAATATACTGTTTCCACTTTAAATCATGGATTGAATTGATATCTGAAAATATATAAAAATCTTATATTGATATACAATCATTCATTCCAATGAGTTATACATTTAATGGTAATATTAGGGTTATGTTTTATCATGAAGGGTGTGTGAGTTTAGCTTCAAAAGTGATTATGGAAATGGAAAACAATGTGTTTGGAAAGAAATCTCATGAAAAGATGAGTCAAGAAATATAGAGGAATTCATATGTTCTGAAGCAGGATTTGATTGTAAGTATAAAAAAAGCCTATAAATTTCCTAACTTGTGGATGAAATATATATCCAATGATGTGCAAAAACTGAAAAAATAGTAATGCACCAGTTTTGAATGAAAATGAACATCAAAATACACATCATATCCCATAGGAATCTACTTGCATTGATGCTAAACTGGGTCAGTTATTGTAGAAATATTATGATTTGTATGCACTATTCACTGAAGTTAGTTTTCAGTACTAGGAAACGAATACGTATTTCAAGTGGATGAATTTTTATGAGAATAATCTTGTGAAATGTTGACTATAAATTTACATATATGAACACGAATGAATTTAGGGAGTGTATAATAAGAAACATATTTCATATTTTGAAAAATCTTGAGAGTTTATATATATATATATATATATATATATATATATATATATATATATAGATAGATAGATATAGATATAGATATAGATATGTGTGTGTGCATTTACGTATTTATATATATATATATATATATATATATATATATATATATATATACACACACACACACACACACACAGAGAGACACTAAAATGTATCAATATGCATGCCAATCGAAATTCACTATGAATCATATATCATCCACAGATCCAAAAATAATCATTTTACTGAACATGGATTTATGTATAATATTGTTCAACTAGGAAGTTCACCCATAGGTTGAAGTTTCAGTTCCAACAGCGTTTAGGAGGAGTGATCGCTTCCCACAATTTGTATCTCCCAAGACAGCCAAACTCACAAGGATATACGTGTGATACCAGTTATGTTTCTATATTTGCATATAAAAATACATGTGCTGAACAGGCTGCAGAGAAAGGGAGACAGGAATTCACATATTTGTTAACTTTAAAAACACATGGAGATCAATTTCAATTAAAAATTGACTAGATTTATAACACCTACCCTTTATCATTCAAAAGGAAAATCCAACTATACACCATGCCTTCTCTGAACTGCTTTCATTTCCATTCTGTTTGGTTATTTTTGTCCATCATTTTAGGATTAGTAGTCAGAGTCTATTAGGGTATGGGTTAGTGTCAGGAATTCAGTAATTCGAATGGAAAATAGGAAAATGAATCCAATGTGTATGCAAATATGTGCTACACAAAAATATTCCCACTCTCATCCAGAACATTGCCTTAACATTACCTTTGCCCCAAATAAACACAATTAGAGAAGAAGAGTTAGGAAATCTGTGAATACATATCGGAAATGGAATATATTCAGGAGTTCACAATCTTGGATGTGGTAGAGGAGTTTCCAAAAGTGAGGGACAGGGTAAACACTCCACAAACATGGAGCTCATTGGGCCTAAAGACTCTTGAGAAACTGCCTCTGAGGTTGGGCACTTGAAATATATGTTGTTGTCAGGAATTTTAGCATCCTTTCTAGTGAGACCAACAAAGCTGGGTCTGATCTCTGTGACCTGGAAGATATGTTTTTTTTTTTATTTTCCAATGAACATGAGGAAGCAGTGCTGAATTCTCTCTTTGTAGGTAAACTGTGGCCACTGGGGTCTAAGTGTCTTCCCACGTGGACTGTGAAGCCATTTGATCATCTTCCACTTTTCGAGGTGTTTCTTGTTGCTGCACTGCGAATTTGGTATTTGCTTCAGGAAATACAAGGAGTTCAACAGGTACCAGTGATGGAGGGAGTTCTGTCACATGTGGTGGGTCAAGGTCTGCAGGAAAATGCACCAACCAGGCTTCTACCCCACATAGCTTGCCCGCTTGTCCATAGCAATCTGATTCTGAACATTGCCCGGAAACCTCTCCATATAACAAGATGCTTTTATATAATAGGGTCTGCTGACTTCACCATGTCAGTCTCAAGCCATTTGGAATCCAAGGGCAGATCCACATGGTACCACCACAGATGTTTTATCACATACCTGCACACCACTGCTCTAGGCCCACTACTCAGCAGTCTCCAACTTACAGGGATCTCTTTTCTACACTGTTTTCATGAAACCAAGTAAATCCAAGCACAGTCTGGTACACTCATGACCAGCAACAAGTCATCCAAAGTTTCTCCATTGCCACCTGGTCATTGAAATTTCAAAAAATTCATGGTATGTATTTAACTATTTTTCAAAGATGAAGTTGGAGGCACTGTGGGTTTCAAATTATTTAGGAAACATTAAATGGTGAGGAAGCTCATTTCAAAGAAATCTCTGGAGAACTCTCACAGGCAAGGCTTCCCAAAGAGTGGCCAATATTTCACATGAATCCAGGCCCATTGAGGTCTAAAATGTGAGGTCTATGTGTGTTTTGACTCTCAATTATGGCTGCCAAGACTTTCAGAATAAAATCACGTGAAATCCTGGCTGAGATTCCCAGTGCTCTGTGGAAGACACCTTGGCCAGGATCTCAGTTTTCAGGATGACTCTCATGTGTTGCCTCCTAAAATTCCAACAAAATTCATGGCAATACTTCTCTGAGGACAGTTCCAGAATTCAGTCTCTAATAACACCAGAGTTCAAGCCCAGGTGAACTAAGTCATCTCTTCCAACCGCCACACAAATGACCAGAATTAAAACCAAAACACTCCCACATGGCCC
Source organism: Callospermophilus lateralis (assembly GCF_048772815.1). Taxonomy (NCBI): domain Eukaryota; kingdom Metazoa; phylum Chordata; class Mammalia; order Rodentia; family Sciuridae; genus Callospermophilus; species Callospermophilus lateralis. The sequence goes on along the minus strand of NW_027514369.1, from coordinate 661,691 downwards.
TCAACATTCTCCATATAGACACTTATCATAACCTCTGGCTGGAAATTTCCATGAGGGGCACAGACAAAGACAGTATCCAAATAAGTTCCCTTGCACCTCATTTTCCTAAAGTCAGGGTGGCCTGGACACCCTTCCTGAGAACCAAGAGTGATTAAACAGGCCTGCACTTAATACTGCTCTGCATCTCCAATTTGGGGCCTACTTACTTTCAGGTATAGATTCTTTATGTGATTTGGAGTCATGAGAAAAGCCAAGCACCTCTGGGCTAGTCTCTGCAGGGTTTGAAGAACTCATTTGACCCAAAAGATCCCTATTCTCACTTGATGGATTTCAGGAACCTAACAGAGGAAAGCAAAAGACTTAATCCACAATGACTCCTCATTTGGCCATTTTGGTTTTGGATGCACACATGGTATCTTTCTTTAGATCCATCAGGTGCTAAGAATCTAAGCCACAGCCTCACACAGGGTCATGAGGCTGATTCAGACACATCCCTTTCCAAAGCAATCAAGCAAAGAGCCACAGGTGATGACCATTCATTTGCATTTGAAGACTCTTTTCTTCAGGCTTCACAAAGGAGTAGTCTGAGGCAAAAAGCTTTCTGAAATTCAGGGCAACAGAACAATAGGTAAGCAAATGGCCCAAAGCAGGATTTCTCCACTGAGACTTTCCTGGTCACACTGATATCTGAGTTTTCTGAGATGCTCGCCATTCCCTTTAGCTATCCAGTACATGGCCATGTCACAGAGCTTGGAGGTGGTATATATATTGGACACATAACCATGAGCCTATTTTGGAGAGTGGAGTGAATTCAGGAACAAAATAGAAACTTAGGAAGATAGTAGGTGTTGCCCATTCATAAGGCAAGCCACAGTCCATTCATAAATTGGCAGGATGAATGTTGGGAAGATTTCTACTAGACAGGAGTCATCCATTGATGCATTCTCTTTTCTGATGTCTAGAACCACGGACACAGTGGGATACACAGACTTAGAAACACTCGCCTTTTCATAAGACTTATTAGAAACAATTCACTTCAAACCAAAAAACCGCCTTTATTACCTATTCTCAGAACATGAGACCAAACCACAAACCAACAGCCAAATCCACAAAGACAACTTCTTCCCCCAAGTCAGTCTGTGACTATCCATAGTGTCCTCTGATTGGTGGGCCATACTATGTTACCCCGAAATATCCTGTCCTGTCTCAGATCTGGTCTCCTTGGTCAACACTGTGAAGTTCTCAGGAGCCAGCGGTTATCCACTAACTGCTTTCTCAGGAAAGGCCACTCTTCAGAGCTTTCCTGGCATTTGGGCATCCTCACCTCCGTAGGTACCAAGAAAGACTGACTCTGTCCTTGGTAAATCCGAACAATTGAGACCACTGGGACTGGGACTGGGACTGAGACAGGATTTGGGTGCCTGGCTTCCTGGATCCCAAGTTCAGAGTGGTCCATCACAAAGGATGTTAGGTGAGGTCACTTCCTTCAAGATCTGAATGAGGTCACTGCCTTGGCAACCACTTTGTTCTAACAGTTGCTTCAAAGTGTCCCATGAAATGGAGGCTGCCCCTACATCCTGTGACACTTTCAAAAGTTCGAATGGTATATCAACCATAGGCACCCGGGAAGTGCTCTCCACACTGGCCTGGTTTGGTCCTTCTTCTCCATATTAAGAAGAGAGAGGCTGATTCAGACACATCCCTTCATCCTGACCAGGTTGTTTTCAATGGAAGATGACTTTTGCTCTCTCAGTTCCTACATATGTGCCTACAACTTCTCCAGAGATCATTTTTGCGTGGACCTTTGAGTTTCTCAGCAGTTGGAAGAAACCGTACATTCCTGTATTGTAAGATCAACTCTGTCCCTGCTCTTCTGTAAAGTTAGATTGAGGGAAGAGTGTATGGTTAGGGTTAATAACAGTTTCGATTGGGGTTAGGAATCATTCTGCTGAATGAATAATGGTATGGCAAACCTTCGATATTTTCAAGAATATATAGGTGAAATATAAGTACGAAAACAGAAATAAAGGTAATATTTGAAGCCCAGAAGGGCATTGGGTCTTTGATTGCAATATTTAGCTTTGATTTATTTTCTGCACAGATGTCTCAGATAAATCAATATACAAAGGCATAGGACCTTGTACTTTGAATGATTGATTGTCAAAAAGAACTTCAAGTCAAAAATGGATAGTCGGGGGGCTGGGGATGTGGCTCAAGTGGTAGCGCGCTCGCCTGGCATGCGTGCGGCCCGAGTTCGATCCTCAGCACCACGTACAAACAAAGATGTTGTGTCTGCCAAGTACTAAAAAACTAAATGTTAATAAATTCTCTCTCTCTCTCCCTCTCTCTCTAACTCTTTCTTTAAGAAAAAAAATTTAAAAAAGGATAGTTGGTAGGATTAGGACGATAGTTGGTAAGTTTAGAACGGAGAGTAAGTATAGGATTTGCACCAAAAGTTCTTTAGCTATGGGGTTTCGGGTATAGAGTGAATGTAAATGTCAGGACTTGTGAAGAGTCAGTCACAATGATGTACTGGGGAAAATATGTAGGAAAGCAGATTTCAGTAGAGACATTAGGAAATCTGGCAAAGTATATTCGGTAATGAAAATTTAGTAAAATAGGTAAATGTCGCTTGCTGTTTTTCTGTATGCTTAACAAAACACTATTGAAATCTTGAGAACTGTTTGCTAATCTTGTTCCCAGAATGTGCTGTCCCCAACTGCCAACCTGCAGAATGTACTCATTCACCCGGTTACACGCAAACTGCTCACTCGCCCAGACCAAACAATAAAGTTCCCTCTCTGCCCTCTCCAAGGAAAGTATATAAGCTCTGCTTAAGCTGTTCTCAGGGCTCTCTGCTCTATTCAAGTGAGCTCTGAGCCCCAGCATGCTGAATCCCCAATAAACCCTTTGCTTTTGCTTGAGACAGTCTCTTGGTGGGCTCTTCACCCGATGCTCGCCTGACCTTTACATATGGAGGTTCCACTGAGATCCGGCAGCGGCGAACGAGAGACCCCAACAGGCTCCTCTTGGGGTATGTATGGTGCCTCTTTCTGGTTTCAGGTTTCAGGTTAGGGCTTTGCAAAACGGCTGTCAATGAAGAGTGTGAGCTCTCTCCGAAGGTGGCTGACATACGTGTCACAGAGCCACAGGCCACATCCCTGGGGGATGCTCCAGTGTATTCGGGAAATTGAGGAGCAATAGTCTCCTCAATTCAGTGATATTTTGTTTCAGATTCAGTATCGCCAGCCCATCGGGTTGGGCCAGATACTTAGTCCTGGTCTCAGTGTTGGAAGTTCCATTGTCTGTCTTTATTTCCTTGTCTTGTCTGTGTCGTGTGTCGTTGCTTTACTGTTTGTGTATCTTTCATTATGGGACAGAGCACTTCAATGCCTCTGTCCCTGACCCTTGATCACTGGACCAAAGTACCCTTAAGGGCTCAGAATCTTTCTTTTTCAGTAAAATTCTGGACCTGGCAGACTCTCTGTGCCTCAGAATGGCCCACCTTTGGATTCGGATGGCCCCTAGAAGGATCTTTCTACTTCCTACTAATTTAAAAAGTCAGACGATATTGTCTTTCAGCCAGGGCCACATAGCCATCTGGATCAACAGCCATATATCTTAACTTGGCATGACCTCTGCAAATCTCCTTCATGGGTGAAGCATTTCCTTGCCCCTACCCCCACTCCTACTCCTTCCCCCATGATCTCTCAAACCCTCTGCTCCTCCTCCTCCTCCAACCTCTGTTCTCCCTGATACACAAGATTTGACTCTACTGGACTCTCGTCCCCCTCCTTATCTCCTGCCCACGTCCCCCAAAGACCAACACCCTCTAAGTGATTCCCCTGCTGCTGACTCAACCTCTTCACCATTGGAGAAAGCTAAGCCAGCCCAGCGCCCTCCAGATAATTTCCCCGCAGCACACACAGCCCCTCCTCTTCTGGAGGAAGCTAGCCTGGCTAAAGGTACTCACCAGCGGTGAATGATTGAAAAACCTGGAACTCGAATGATGCTCCCCTCCATCCCTAGGGGCCAATGATTGACAACGGCCTTGGGGGAAAAATGCAAGCCTACCAGTATTTACCTTTCTCCTCTTCAGACCAATATAACTGGAAAAATAAAAATCCCCCTTTTACCGAGGACCCCAACCGGCTCCTAGGTGTGGTTGAGTCATTGATGTTTTCACACCAGCCTACTTGTGATGACTGCCAACAACACCTAGGGTTGTCTCTTCATGACAGAGAAACAAAAGAGAATCCTCCTGGATGCTAGAGAAAAATATCCTCTGACCAGATGTGTGACCGACAAAACTTCCCAACATATTTAACCCGGCTTTCCCTTGAATCGACGAAACTGGGACCCCAACACCTTTGAAGGTAGGGAGCATCTGTCCACTTATCACTGGGCTCTAATTGTGGGTATCTTAGTGGCCGCTAGGCGACTTACAAATTTTGCCAAGTTAAGAGAGATTATTCAAGGGCCTGATGAATCTCCCTCTATGTTTTTAGAGAGAATTATGGAGGCATATAGGAGATATACTCTTTCGATCCTCAGGCAGAGGATCAAAAGTCATCTGTCAAGATGGCCTTTATGGGCAAGCTGCCATGGATATTAAAAGAAAGTTACAATGCTTAGATGGATTACAAGATATGACTATGAGAGATTTAGTCAGAGTTAGCCGAGAAGGTATACTATAAGAGAGAAAGTGAGGAAGAGTAGGGAGCAAAGGAAGGATAAAAGAAACAAAAGACAGACTAAGGAATTGACTAAGGTCCTGGTCACAACAACAAATAGGCCAGAAATAAGAAACATGGAGACAGGAAGGGATACCGGGGCCCAGACTAGAGGCCACCCCTGGCCTCAATTTAATGTGCCTACTGTAAAGAAAAAGGACACTGCTTCAAAGAGTGCCATTGAAAGAGACAGCCACTCTAGCCAGCCATTCTGACTCTGGAGGGTGACTAAGAATGTTGAGTCTCAGATCCCCTCCGAGAGCTCAGGGTAAATTTTGAAGTGGAGGGGACCCTAGCAAACTTTGAAGTGGATACAGGGGCAATATACTCTGCCCTTATGGCCCCATTGGTCTCTCTATCAAATAAAAAGGTCTCTAATTCAAGGGGCTAATGGCAGAAAATATCGGGTTTGGACAACTAAGAGGACCATGGACCAGGGGAAAGGAAAAATCCATCATTCGTTCTTAGTAATCCCAGAATGCCCGGCCCCATTGATGGGCAGAGATCTGCTCACCAAGCTCCGGGCCAAAATAACTTTTAACCCTGAAGGCCCACAAGTGGAATTTCTAAATCCTTCAATAAAAACTCCTATAGTCACGGCTCTAAATATGTCAGTAGAAAATGTATATCAACTCACTCACCTTGGTTCAAAGAAATTGCATTCATTCCTGAAGGATGAAGAACAGAGTTTTTTACTAACCGACTCAAAGCAAAAGGAAATAACTGAATGGGTAACAAAAGCCTGTCAGGTCTGTCATGGTTAATGCTTACCCTTCCAAGCTTCCTGCAAAAAAGCACCTACGAGGAACCAGACCAGGACAATTCTGGGAAGTGGACTTTACTAAAATTAAGCCAGCAAGGTTTGAAATTAAATATCGCCTAGTCTTTCTAGATATATTTTGAGGATGGATTGAAGCCTTTTCCAGGAAAAAAGAAAAAAAACGAAACAGCGCAAATGGTTGTCAAGAAGATCCTGAAAGAGAGTTTTACAAGATACGGCCTGCCTAAAGTAATAAGGTCTGATAATGGACTGGCGTTTGTAGCCCAAGTAAGTCAGGGGTTAGGCAAGACCCTGGGGATTAATTAAAAGTTACATTGTGCTTATAGACCACCGAGTTCAGGACAGGTAGAAAGAATGAATAGAACCATTAAAGAGACCATAACGAAATTAAGCTTAGAAACCTGCATAATAGATTGTACTATGCTCCTGCCTTATGCACTATTTCATGGAAGAAACACTCCCTCTGTTTCTTTGTGTAACCTCACCCCCTATGAAATTGTCCATGGTTCCCCTCCTTCAGTAAGGGACCTAACCCCAACTCTAAGACCTAACGATTCCTTCCACACCCCATTGCTTGACTGAATTAAAGCTCTTGAAAGAACTCAGGGATACCTGTGAAAACAGATGGCCAATGCCTATCAACCTGGGGACGAATGGACTCTACATCAATATCAAGTAAGAGACTTCATCTACATAAGTCGACATCAGGTGTCATCCCTGAAACCCCACTGGAAATGACGATACAAGGTGCTACTTATAACACCTACAGCGGTAAAGGAAGACAGAATCACTTCCTGGATCCATACCTCTCATCTCAAGCCTGCGCCCTGTCCAGACTCTGGCTGGAAACTGGAAAAGATTGGTAAAACTTTCAAATTGTGTATTTACCCTGTGTCTAAGGCTATAGACTCTTCCCTTGACCACCAGTAGTCCTAAACCTATTAAACCCGTTCAGCAGCGATGGCTGATCACAAATCCTACTGGTAAAGAAGTATGATCTATCTCGCATGCAGCCCACTTAGGGACTTGGTGGACATCTATCCACCCAGACATTTGTCAGCTGGCTATAGGTCTTTCCTATTGGCATATACCTGATGAAGAGGATCCCACTAAATTTCCATTAAATCCATTCTGCACCATTGATAATGGAAACAATCATTATGGATTTAGGGACACGCGAGCCAGATGCAGGTTGGCTAGCCTAGATTACTATGTTTGCCCGGTGGACTACCAAAGCCACAAACAGTCACGGTTGTGTAGGGGGAATGCCGACTTCTTCTGTAAGTCTAGGGATGTGATCATACAGGCAGTGCATGATGGAAACCAAACTCCTCATCAAATTCTGTACACAGCATTGGCCCTATTACCAATTAGATCACCCAAACTGTTGGCCCCTAGAGGGGTCTCTAGATCCTCAAATTCTGCATGACCTTTTTAACTTCTGAATGTCCTCAAAAGGGTGAAAGGAGATTTCCCTATGTGGAGGCCTTTTCCCTCCTTCGCTCACATCCTGAACTATGCTTCTCCAATAGGTCCTCACACTCAGCGTTCTGCTCCAGACTCTCTGCTGTCACTCTCACCTCAGCAACTTGATTTCTCCCCTCCAATTACTAGATCAAAAACCCAAACCTCTGCCGGATCTCAGACCATTTCCCCCTTTCTGAGGTAGCAGGTACTGAGGTAACCCTCCACCGAATCACTCCTCTCTTCTCCAGTCAGTGCCCACACCGGGTCCCACCAGTTCCTCTTACCAGCTAACCCAAAGCTCAAATCAGCTGATTAGAACCCTCAGACCCCTATCCAAGATGTAGTGAAAATGGCCTTTAAAGTTTCTTGGCATTAGTGAAAACAGGTTACTAAGAATTTAAAGTCCCTCACAGGCTTTTATGGATACTAACTCCTATCTTCTCCTCTGTTCTACCTGTTCTACTGCTCACCTTTTTGTTGCTAGGAAAATCACAAACACCTTTGCCAGTATTCTTTCACATCTCTGCTACCTCATTCTCAGATCCACGGAGCTGCTCACAGCCACGCCTTCCCCATCTCCCCCCTCTGTTCCAGGCCCACAGAAAAACATTAATTGACCTTCTACGGAAGTCTTCAGCATGGCTGACTTTAGGACTTTCAGGAAAAGAGTCCCCATGAAAGACTTCAAAGTAGATAAACTTCCTCTTTTCATGTTGCCCTGTTGTACTTGGTCACTGGCTAAAAATATCAGCACTCCTAAGTTAGACACCCCCTTACTAGTTTTTCACAAAATATGTGAACAAGGCCTTTGGCATTGATCTGGGGCTTCAAAGAGATGGCTACATTTCAAAGATAAAGAAGTTACCAACTGGGCTCCATGGTAACAGCTGGAAGGGGGAAAAATAAAGGGAAAAAAAAGCTCTCCTTCACCCAGGTGTCCTTGAAAAGTTAACTTGCCCAGAACAGAGGAATAAAACAGAAAAAAATCTGCTTTTTGTGAACTTCTGCAGGCTGTGAACTTCTGCGCCCCTTCCTTTATATGTTGGGTACAAAATTCTGAAACTACCTAAACGTGAGTTTCAGGGAATTAATTGATTATAACAGAAGTAATGCCCTCTGAATCCGGTTGCTAATAAAATGGAAAGTTTCCCTGTTTTTGGTAGTATCTTAGGTGCCGTGCCTTGTCCGTCTCTACAACAGTATAATTCTATAGACTTAAACATTGTTTATGTTTTCATGAAATTGTCAAGACGATGTGATTAAATGTGTAAAGGTGCAGATGTTTCCCAGAGTGCTTTATCATAATGCAGGTTCATTTGAAGTTCAAATAGGGGGGCATAAAACCCGGTTCCACTGAGAACATATATCCATCACTTTAGCCATCCTATTAGGAATAGGAGTTGCTGCAGGCGTGAGCACAAGAACCACTGCCTTGGTCCATGGGATACAACAAATGACACAATTAGAAGCAGCAATAGACCAAAACTTAAAGATATTAGAATCGTCCATCTTGGCTTTGCAGGAATCTTTAACCTCTCTCTCTGAAGTTATTTTACAGAAAAGGCGAGGGTTGAACCTCCTCTTCATGAAAGAAGGGGGTCTTTGTTCTGCATTGATGGAGAATGTTGTGTTTTTGCCGACCATACTGGAGTTGTAAAAAAATCTAGGAGTAAATTAAAAAGATGCCTTGAAGAGTGTCAATGAGAGAGAGAGGCCCAAAAAGTGTGGTTTGAGTCTTGGTTCACACAGTCCCCCTGGTTAACTACGCATTTATCAACCCTGGACAGTTCAATAATTATCCTCATATTATTGCTAACTATAAAACCCTGTTTGCTCAAGCGTGTAATTTCTTTTTTCCAAGCTCAAATTGGATGAGTTAAACTTATGGTAATACCCCACTAGCAAACATAGAATGTGACACCCCGCAATGATCACTTTTATGATTAAAAGTAGCCAGAAGAAGAAGTGGGGAATGAAAGTTTAATTAAATAGGAACTTTTCACTTCCTTTTTTCCTGTATGCTTAACAAAACACTGTTGAAATCTTGAGAAATGTTTGCTAATCTTGTTCCCAGAATGTGCTGTCCCCAACTGACTAACTGCAGAATGTGCTCCCTCACTGGGTTGCATGCAAACTGACCACTCGCCCTGACCTATCAATAAAGTTCCCTCCCTGCCGTCACCAAGGAAAGTGTATAAGCTCTGCTTAAGCTGTTCTAAGGGCTCTCTACTCTATTCAAGTGAGCTCTGAGCATCAGCATGCTGGACCCCCAATAAACACTGCGCTGTTGCATGAGATAGTCTCTTGGTGGTCTCTTCTTTCGACCTCATCCGACCTTTACTTGGATAATTAAATGTAGAAGAGAACATCCATTCAAAAAGGGATAGTCGGTAGGATTAGGAATATAGTTGGTAGGTTTAGGAAGAAGACTGTGTATAGGATTTGGAACAAAAGTTCCTTAGCAATAGGGTTTCGGTTAGAGAGTGAATGTAAATGTCAGCACATGTGAAGAGTCAGTCACAATGATGAACTGGAGAAAATATGTAGGAAATCAGATATCAATACACACATTATGAAATCAGGCAAAGTATAAAGTGAATGATAGGATTAGACATTAACAACAAGGTTGAGTTTCAATGTATAATCTTAGGAAGAAACAAATATGTAGTCAGCAATATGATTGACATTTGAGAGCATTAGGCAACCTGAACATGGATGTTTTTAGTAATCCAGGATCACTTTCCATTTAGGATTTGCTACAATCATAAGTTTGGCCTTTGCATTTTGTGATCAGAATATTACAGTGATAAAATGTATATGTAGATCAGGTGACATGAGTATTTTTTCTAACATTTCTGGGAGCAATATTTTGAAGACGTATAAATTAGTGTTGGGGGTACACAGAGTTGTACCCTGTGTCTATGAATATAGAAGTAATGCATGAATTGACAATACTGTGAATAAATAATATAACTCTTTCCACTTTAAATCATGGATTGAATTGATATCTGAAAATATATAAGAAATCTTATATTGATATACAATCATTCATTCCAACGAGTTATGCATCTAATGGTAATATTAGGGTTATGTTTTATCATGAAAGGTGTGTGAGTTTAGCTTCAAAAGTGATTATGGAAATGGAAAATTATGTGTTTGGAAAGAAGTCTCATGAAAAGACGAATCAAGAAACATAGAGGAATACATGTGTTCTGAAGCAGGAAGTGATTGTAAGTATAAAAAAAATCGTATAAATTTCCTAACTTGTGGATGAAATATATATCCTATGATGTGCAAAAACTGAAAAAAATAGTAATGTACCAGTGTTGAATGAAAATGAATGTCAAAATACATATCATGTTCCATAGGAATCTACTTGCATTGATGTTAAACTGGGTCAGTTACTGTAGAAACATTAGGATTTGAAAGGACCATTTACTAAAGTTAGTTTTCAGTACTAGGAATCAAATATATATTTCAGGTGGATGAATATATCTGAGCATAATCTTGTGAACATTTTATTATAAATCCACATTCATGACATGAATGAATTTAGGGAGTGTATATAAGACACATATATTTCATATTTTGAAAAATCAGGAGGGTGTAAAAAATATATATATATATATATATATCACAGATACATTAAAAAGTAGCAATATATAAATATATATGGGTATCAAAATTTATCTTGAAATATATATCATCCACAGATTAAAAAGTATTCATTTTAGTGAACATGGATTTATGTATAATGTTTTTCAACTAGGAACCTCACCCATAGGTGGAATTTTAAGATCCAAAAGCGTTTAGGAGGAGTGATCTCTTCTCACAATTTGTATCTGCAAAGTTAGCCACCTCACAAAAATGTACGTGTGATACCAGGTAGGATTCTATATGTGCATATAAAAATACATGTGCTGAATAGGCTCCAGAGAAATGGAGACAGAAATTAAGAAATAAGTTAACATTAAAAAGAATGGAGAACTATTTCAATTAACAATTGACTATATTTTTAACACCTACCATTTATCATGCAAATAACAAGTCCAACTATACACCATGCCTCCTCTGAACTGCTTGTGTTTCTATAATGTTTCGGTTACTTTCCTTCATTATATTAGGATTAGTAATCAGAGTCTAGTAGGGTGTGAGTTAGTGTCAGGGAATCAGTATATTGAATGGAAAATAGAAAAATGAATCCAATGTGTATGCAAATATGTGGTACACAAAAATCTTCCCACTCTCATCAAGAACAACACCTAGATATCACCTACGCCCCAAGTAAGACATAATTAGAGGAGAAGAGTTAAAAAATCCATGACTACATATCTGGAATGGAATACGATCAGGAGTTCACAACCTTGGAAGTGGTAGAGGAGTTTCCAAAAGTAAGGGACAGGGTAAACACTCCACAAACATGGACCTCTGCCTGCCTAAAGACTTCTTGAGAAACTGTCTCTGAGGTTGGGCACTTAAAACATATGTTGTTGTCAGGAGCTTTAGCTTCCTTTCTAGGGAGACCATCAAAGCTGGGTCTTCATCTCTGTGACCTTGTGGATATGGTTTCTTATTTTCCAATGAACATGAGGCAGCAGTGCTGAGTTCTCTCTTTGTAGGTAAACTGTGACCACGGGGGGCTAAGTGTATCCACATGTTGGCTGTGTATCCATTTGGTCATCCTCCACATTTCGTAGTGATTCTTGGTGCTGCACTGGGATTTTAATATTTGCTTCATGGAATACAAGGAGCTCAACTGGAACACAGTGCTGGAGGGAGTTCTGTCATGTGTGGTGGGTCAGGGTCAGCAGGAGAATGCACCAACCAGGTTTCTATCCCACACAGTTTGCCCCCTTGACCATAATAACCAGATTGTTAAGATTTCCCTTAAACCTCTACTTATAAAAAGATGCCTTTACATATAAGGGTCTGGTGGATGCACCATGTCAACCACAAGCCATTTGGAAGTCAAAGGCAGATCCACAAGGCCCCACGACAGAAGTTTTATCACAAAACTGCACATCTCTGCTGTAGGTCCACTAATCAGCAGGCTTGAACTTACTGGCATCTCTGTTCTACACCATTTTCATGAAACCCAGTCAATCAAGGAACTGTCTGATACACTCATCGTCAGCAACAGTATATCCAAAGGTTCTCCTGTGCAACCTGGTCAAGGGAATTTTAAGAATTTCATGGTATTTATCTAGCCATTATTCAAGCATGAGGTTGGAGGCACTGTGGGTTTCAATTTTTTAAGGGAACATTAAATGGTGAGGAAGCTCATTTCAATGAAACCTCTGGAAAACTCTCACAGGCAAGTCTTCCCAAGGAGTGGCCAAAAGGTCACCGAAATCCAGGACTATTGAGGTCTACAATGTGAGGTCCCTGTGTGTTTTGACGCTCAAGTATGCCTGCCATGTGTTTTAGAAAAAATCATGTGATATCCAGGCTGTGATTCTCAGTGCTCTGTGGAAAGCCACCCTGGATCTAGATCTCAGTTTATAAGGGCGACTCTCATGTGTGGCCTGCGAAAATCCCAACACAATTCATGGCAATACTTCTCTGAGTTCATTTCCAGAACTCAGTCTCTAAGTCCCCTTGAACTCACACCAGAGTTCAAGACCAGTTGGACCCAGTCATTTCTTCCAACCGCCACACAAATGACCAAAATTAAAACCTAAACACTCCCACAAGGCCCTCATGTTCTCCATATAGACCCTCATCATAACCTCTGGCTGAATTTTTCCATGAGGGGCGCAGCCCAAGACAGTGACCAAAATGAGCACCTTTGGCCCTCATTTGCCTAAAGTCAGGGTGGCCTGGACACCATTCCTGTGAACCAGGAGTGATTAAATAGACCTGCCGTTAATACTGCTCTGCTTCTCCATTTTGAGGCCTACTGAATGTCAGGTATAGATTCTTTATGTGGTTTGGAGTCATGAGAAAACCCAAGCACTTCTGCATGGCTTTGAAGAACTCATTTGACCCAAAGGATCCCTATTCTCACTTGATGGAGTCAGGAACATCACAGAAGAAGGCTAGAGACTTCATCCACAATGACTGATATTTTTGCCATTTTGGTTTTGGATGCACACATGGGATCTTTCTTTAGATCCATCAGGTGCTGAGAATCTAAGCTGGAGCCTCACACAGGGCCAAGTGGCTGATTCAGACACCTCCCTTTCCAAAGCAATTATGCCAAGAGCCACAGGTGATCCTCATTCATTTCCATTTGATAACTGTTTTTTTCAGTCTTCACAAAGGGGTTGCCAGAGGCAAATACCTTCCTGACATTCAGGGCAACAGAACAAAATGTAAGCAAAAGGCCCAAAGCAGGGTATCTCCACTGAGAGTTTCCTGGCCACACTGATATCTGAGTTTTTTGAGATGCTCGCCATGCCAATTCCTTCAGCTATTCAGTACATGGTCATGTCACAGTGATTGGAGGTGGTACATATCATGGATAAAAAACAATGAGCATATTCTGGCTAGTGGCCAGAATTCTGGAAGAAAACAGGAACTTAGGAAGGTTGGAGGTGTTTCCCATTGGTAAGGCAAGCCGCAGTCCTTTCATAAATTGGACAGGTTGATTGCTGGGAGGCATTCTACTACACAGGACATATTCATTGATGCATTCTCTTTTCTAATGTCTACAACCACGGACACAGTGGCATACACAGAAATAGAAACACTCACCATGTCAAATGACTTATTAGAAACAGTCCATTCCAAAAGAAACAAATCACGTTTTTTCTACCTATTCTCAGAACATGAGACAAAACCACAAACTGACATCCACACACCCAGGCACCTCCTTCCCCCAAGTAGGTCTGTGACTCTTCTGAGTGTCCTCTGACTGGTAGGCCATACGATGTTCCTCTGAAATGGCCTTTCCTGTCTCAGATCTGGTGTCATTCACCAACTCTGTGAAGTTGTCAGGAGGCAGTGGTGAGCCAATTCCAGTCTTGTCAGGAAAGGCCCCTCTTCAGAGCTTTCTTGGAATTTGGCCACCTTCACATGAAGAGGTACCTAGAAAGACTGATTCTATCCTTGGTAAATCCAAACAAGTGAGACCACTGGGACTTGGACGGGTAATGGCTTTGGGTGCCTGGCTTCCTGGATCCCAAATTCAGAGGATTCCATCACCAAGGAAGTAGGTGAGGTCACTTCCTTCAGGAACTAAATGAGGTCACTGACTTGGCCACCAATATGTCCTAACAGTTGCTTCCTAGGTTCTCATAAGATGGAGGCTGCCCCTACTTCTTGTGACACATTCACAAATTAGAATGGTATAGAAACCATAGGCACCTGGGAACAGCTCTCCACAAAGGCCTGGTTTGATCCGACTTCTCTACATTAAGAAGAGAGAGGCTGATTCAGAAACATCCCTTCATCCTGACTAGGTTGTTTGCCATGGAAGATGACTTTTCCTCTCTCAGGTCCTAAATAGCTGCCTAAATCTTCTCCATCGATCATTTCTGCATGGACTTTTGAGGTTCTCAGCAGGTGGAAGATCCCCTACCTTCCTGTATTGTAAGACCAACTCGGTCCCTCCTCTTCTGTAAAGTTAGATTGACGGAACATTGTATGGTTAGGGTTAATAGCATGTTCGATTTTGGTTAGGAATCATTCTGCTGGATGAATAATGGTTTGGGAACCTCTGATACTTATAAGAATATAGACGTGAAATATAAGTACGAAAAAGAAATCTAGGTAAGATTTGAAGCCCAGAAGGGCATTTGGCGATTGATTGGCATACTAAGCTTGAATTATGTTCTGCACCGAGGTCTCAGATAAATTCATTTACAATGGCATAGGTTGCTGTACCTCAGATGACTGAATTTAGAAGAGATCATCCAATCCAAAAGGGATAGTCCATAGAATTAGGAAGATTGTCTGTAGGATTAGGAAGAAGAGTGAGTCTAGGAGTTGGACCAAAAGTTCTTTAGCAATAGGGTTTCAGTTAGAGAGTGAATGTAAATGTCAGCACATGTGAAGAGTCAGTCACAATGATGAACTGGGGAAAATATGTAGGAAAGAGAGTAAATATGTATCAATAGAGACATTAGGAAATCAGGCAACGTATAAAGTGAGTGATAGGATTAGATATTTTCAACAGGGTTGAGGTTGAATATATAATCTTAGGAAGAAACAATTATTTAGTCACCAATAGGATTGACATTTGAGCGCATTAGGGAACCTAGACATGGAGGTTTTTAGTAATCCATGCTCACTTTAAATTTAGGCTTTAGTACAATCATAAGTGTGACCTTTGCATTTTGTGTCAAGAATATTACTGTGGTAAAAAATATATGTAGATCAGATGACATGAGTATTTCTTCCACCAATATGAGGAGCAATATTTTGAAAACTTATAAATTAGTATTGCGGATAAAATAGGCGTACCCTGTGTTGATGAATAAGAGATGATGCATGAATAGACCATATTGTGAATAAATTATATAACTGGTTCCAACTTTAAATAATGCATTGAAACTATATTTGAAAATATATAGTAAATCTTATATTGATATATATATACATTCATTCCAACCAGTTATACATCTAATGGTAATATTAGGGTTACGGTTTATCATGAAGAGTGTGTGAGTTTTGCTTCAAAAATGAGTATAGAATCGAAAATAATGTTTTTAGAAAGAAGTCTAGTGAAAAGACCACTAAAGAATCATAGAGGAATACATGTTTTCTGAAAGAGGAAGTGATTGAAAGTGAACCACATGCCTATAAATTTGTGAATTTGTGGATGAAAGGATATATCCTATGATGTCCATAAACTGAAGAAATAGTAATGTACCAGTGTGGAATAAAAATGAACTTAAAAATACATATCATGTCCCATAGGAATCTAACTGCATTGATGTTAAACTTGGTCAGTTACTATAGAAATATTAGGATATATAAGGACCATTCACTGAAGTTAGTTTTCAGTACTAGGAAACAAATATGTATGTCAGGTGGTTGAATATTTCTGAGAATAATCTGTTGAGAGCCACAGCCAAAGGAGCCCCAGCAAACTTGCAGCTGCCAGCAAACTTCCATCTGCCGGCTGATGATTGGCTCACAGCGGCCCCAGCATCATCTAGCTGATTTGCTTCTCTGTGATGATGCTCATTGAGATGCTCAATGAGCGGTTTCCCCGACCTTTCAGACTGCCAGCGGATGATTGGCTCACAGCGGCCCCAGCAACATCTAGCTGATTGGCTCCTCTGTGGTGATGCACATTGGGCTGGTTCCCTTCCCTTTCAGACCATGGAACTGCTCATTGGGGGACTTTTTGGCTTCGCCCACGTGACCGAGCCAATCGGCCTCAAGAGGAGGAGACTTGTGTTTGAGGGAGAGGCTTGTGGGAAGCCTGTGGTCGCAGTTGGGCTCTGACGGCTTTTCCTGAGGAGCTGTTTTGTTTGGTGTCATCTTGTTGGGTTGTATTATAGTAGAAATATGGGATCAGAAATTAGTAAAAAAAAAAAAAAAACTGAAAGAGTGTTCAGTAAATTGTTAGAGGAAGGAGGCATCTCAGTAAAATCAAGAAAAGTCAGGGCATACGTTGATACAATACAAAAATGTAGCCCATGGCTTTTTCAGGAGGAGTTGTTAAATATATCACAATGGAACCATCATGGTGAAGATTTAAAAAGAATAGAAAAGAAAAGCCCAGGGACTCTGCCAGTTGGCACATTGCTATTGTGGACGTTTGTACCTTGTTTGCTTAGTGGAAAGCCTTCAGTTCAGACAATGGTAGAGGAAGGAGAAGACATATTGATTCAAGTAAAACAGAAGGTCTCTCAAGTTAGTCAGATAGAGGAAAAAATTCAAGTAAAAGAAAAGGTCTCTCGAACTAGTCAGACAGAGGAAAAAAATCAAGTAAAAGAGAAGGCCTTTCAAGCCAGTCAGACAGAGGAAGAAAGTGTAAAACAGAAAAAGCCATCAGGGGGAAAGTTACAACAGGAGACTACTACTAACACCTTTCTATCACCAGAGGGTGTAAGTGTCCAACCAACAGCACAACCTCTACAGGAGACTGCTACTAACACCTTTCTATCACCAGAGGAAGTAAGTGTCCAACTAACAAGGCCACCTCCATATGCTGGGAGGCCCCCAACCCCCACAGTTGATAGTTGGAATCCTGAGACAAGATCTCAAATATTAACATGCCCAGTATTTGAGGCAGGAGGGCAGTGAGATTACCATGCTTTAAATTTCAAAACAGTGAAGCAGCTAATACAGGCTGTAACAACCTATGGTCCTCAACACCCTTCACTGTAAGCATTATCAAATCCATTAACAACATGAACATGAAGCCAGCAGATTGGGCTAATATGTGTAAAGCTGTGCTAAATGGAGAAAATACCTGTTATGGAAGATTGCCAATGAGGAATTTTGCAAGGAGACGGCTAGGCAAAATGCAGCAGCTAGTTATCCTCAGAGAAATCTAGATATATTGTTAGGAAAGGGACCTTATGAGGATCAGCAGCAGCAATGTGCATATGATCCTGGTGTATATGCACAGATTGCTATAGATGCAATTAAGGCATGGAAGACTTTTCAAGGAAATGGAGGTTTACAAGGTCAGTTATCTAAGGTAATACAAGGAGCTAATGAACCTTATGCTGAATTTGTAGATAGGCTTATTCAAACAGCTACCAGAGTTTTTGGAAATACACAACAAGCAATGCCATTACTAAAACAACTGGCTTATGAGCAAGCGAATCGTTGGTGCAAAGATATCATTAGACCATGGAAACATGAAGATTTAAACACATATATTAAATTATGTAGAGACATTAAAGAACAAGAGCAAGTCGTGGAAGCTGCAGTAAAACAGGCTTTAGATGCCAGAGACATTAATGAACAAGGGCAAATTGTGGCAGCTGCAGTAAAACAGGCTTTAGATGCCAGGCCAAGAACATGCTACAATTGTGAAAAAACAGGACATTTTAAAAGGAATTGTCCCATAGGAGGAGGGTTTAACAAAACTAGGTATCAAAGGAGTAGATTACCAGGTATTTGTCCACGATGCCGTAGAGGGAGACTTTGGGCTAATGAATGCTGTTCTCAAACCACCATAGAGGGTACACCATTATCAAAAAACGAACAAGGACCAGGTGTTTATCACAATATCATGGACAAAAACATGGAGCTCCATTGCCAAAAAATGGACAAGGGGGCTCAATTCTCCAGGGCCCAAAACCACAAATATACGCAGCACTGGAGAAACCCAGCAACCCCATCAGGGTAGTGCCCAGGACACATTGTCCATCAGATCCCTCATCAGACAAACCAGAGGGAGCTCAGGGTTAGACATCTGTGCCTCTGCCAGAGCAGTACTAACTGCAGAGATGGGAGTTCAATTCTTTTCCACAGGGGTAAAAGGACCTCTTCCCAAAGGAACAGTAGGCTTATTATTGGGACGCAGATCTTCTACTCTAAAAGGACTTATGATAAGTCCTGGGGTAATTGATTTCGACTATGAAGGTGAAATAAAAATTATAGCCAGTTCTCCAAAGGGTATATCAGTAATTTCACCAGGAGATAGAATAGCACAGTTACTAATAATACCCAGCCTACGTGAAAAATTTTCCAGTCGTACTGTAGAAAGAGGTTCCAAGTGATTAGGCTCCACAGGTGTAGATTGGGCTATGCTTTCTTTAAATTTAGATTCTGGCCCCATGCTAAAACTAAATATTCAAGGGCATGAATTTAATGGGCTACTGGATAAAGACGCAGACCTTAGCATCATCTCTCGTCAAGAATGGCCAAAACATTGGCCATTACAACAAGCCACTCAAACGCTTCGAGGCCTAGGAGTAGCGTATAATCCCCATAGAAGTGCAATGGTATTAGATTGGAAGGATCCTGAAGGATGTGAAGGAACTCTACAGCCATATGTATTGGATCATCTTCCCGTAAATTTATGGGGACGAGATAGTCTCCTGGACTCATTGATATTTTTTTTCGGATTCGGTATTGCCAGTCAATCGGGTTTTGCCGGCTCCTCAGTCCTGGTCTCAGTGTTGGAC
The DNA here is from genome assembly GCF_048772815.1 of Callospermophilus lateralis. Taxonomy (NCBI): domain Eukaryota; kingdom Metazoa; phylum Chordata; class Mammalia; order Rodentia; family Sciuridae; genus Callospermophilus; species Callospermophilus lateralis. The sequence goes on along the minus strand of NW_027514369.1, from coordinate 642,672 downwards.
GTCCATTGCCTGTCTTCATTGCCTTGTCTTGTCTGTGTCATGTTTCATTGCTTTAACTGTTTGTGTATCTTTCATTATGGGACAGAGCACTTCAATGCCTCTGTCCCTGATACTTGATCACTGGACCAAAGTCCGCTTAAGGGCTCAGAATCTTTGTTTTTCAGTAAAGTGCCGGATGCGGCAGACTCTCTGTGCTTCAGAATGGCCCACCTTTGGATTTGGATTACCCCTAGAAGGATCTTTCTACTTCCCACTAATTTAAAAAAGTCAGAGATATTGTCTTTCAGCCGGTGCTACATAGCCATCTGGATCAACAGCCATATATCTTAACTCGGCGGGAACTCTGCATATCTCCTCCTCCATGGGTGAAGCCTTTCCTTGTCACTGCCCCCACTCTGACTCCTTCCCCCAGGAACTCTCAAATCCTCTGATCCTCCTCCTCCTACACCCTCTGTTCTCCCTGAGTCACCAGTTTTCACTCTACTGGACTCTCCTTCCCCTCCTTATCCCCTGCCCTTGTCCCCCAAAATCCAACACCCTCTAAGTGATTCCCCTGCTGCTGACTCAGCCTCTCCTCCATTGGAGGAAGCTATGCCGGCCCAGCGCCCTCCAGATAATTCCTTTGTGGCACACACAGCACCTCTTCCCTTGGAGGAAGCTGTACCATCTAAAGGAACTCGCTGGCGGTGAATGATTTAAAACCCTGGAACTCTTGGGATGCTCCCCCTCCATCCCTATGGGCCAATGATTGACGATGGCCACGGGGAAAAAATGCAAGCCTACCAGTATTAGCCTTTCTCCTCGTCAGACCTATATAACTTAAAAAAATTATAATCCCCCTTTTTCTGAGGACCCCACCAGGCTCTCAGGTCTGGTTGAGTCATTGATGTTTTCACACCAGCCTACTTCGGATGACTGCCAAAAACTCCTAGGGATTCTCTTCATGACAGAGGAACAACAGTGAATCCTCCAGGAAGCTAGAAAAAAAATCCCTCAAACAAGATCTGCGTCCGACACAACTTCCCAACATAATCAAAGGCGGCTTTCCTTTGAACCCACCCAACTGAGACCCCAAAATCTTTGAAGGTAGGGAGCATCTGTCCCCTTATCACCGGGCTCTAATAGTGTGTCTCCAAGCAGCCGCTAGCGACAAAGTAATTTCGCCAAGGTAAGAGAGATTATTCAAGGGCCTGATGATTCTCCCACTATGTTTCTAGAGAGAATTATGCAGGCATATTGGAGATATACTCCTTTTGATCCTCAGGCAGAGAATCAAAGGCATCTGTCACGATGGCCTTTATTGGGCAAACTGGCTTGGATATTAAAACAAAGTTACAAAGCTAGATTGATTACAAGATATGACTTTCAGAGATTTAGTCAGAGAAGCCAAGAACGTATACTATTAGAGAGAAACTGAGGAAGAGAAGGGAGCAAGGGGAGGATAAAAGAAACAAAAGGCAGACTAAGGCGTTGACTAAGGTCCTGGTCACAAAAACAAATAGGCCAGAAATTAAGAAACAGGTAGACAAGAAGGGATAACATTGGCCCATGCCAGAGGCCACCCTGGCCTCAGATCAATGTGCCTACTCTAAAGAAAAAAGGACACTGGGCCAAAATTGCCCTAAAAAGCGACAGCCACACCAGCCAGCCATTCTGACTCTGGAGGATGACTAAGAAAGTCGGGGCTCAGATTCCCTCCCCAAGCTCAAGGTAACTTTTGAAGTGTTTCAAAAGTGATTATGGAAATCGAAAATAATGTGTTTGGAAAGAAGTCTCATGAAAAGATCAGTCCAGAAACATGGATGAATACATGTGTTCTGAAGCACGAAGTGAATGAAAGTCAGACAAATGCGTATAAATTTGCTAACTTGTGGATGAAATATATATCCTATGATGTGCATAAAGTGAATAAATAGTAATGTAGAAGTGTTGAATAAAATTGAACATCAAAATACACATCATGTCCCATAGTAATCTACTTGAATTGATGTTAAACAGGGTCAGTTAGTGTAGAAATGTTAGGATATGTTTGCACCATTCAAAGAAGTTAGTTTTCAGTACTAGGAAACAAATATGTATTTCAGGTGGATGAATATTACTGAGAATAAGCTTGTGAAAAGTTGATTAAAAATCCAAATACATCAATATGAATGAATTTAGGGAGTGCATAATAAGACACATGTTTTATATATATATATATATATATATATATATATATATATATATATATATATATATATATATATATATATATATTAAAATAGCAATATATATGCCAATTGAATTGAAATTCATCATGAAATATATATCATCATCATATCCAAAAATATTCATTTTAATGAATATGGATTTTTATATAAGTTTGTTCAAATAGGAAGCTCACCCATGGGTTGAATTTTCAGTTCCAACATTTTTTAGGAGGAGTGATCACTTCTCACAATTTGTATATGCCATGTCAGCCACCTCACGAGAATGTACGTGTGACACCAGGTAGGATTCTACATGTGCATATTAAAACACATGTTCTGAATAGGCTACTGAGAAAGGAAGACAGTAATTCATATATTTGTTAACTTTAAAAACACATGTAGAACTATTTCAATTAAAAATTGACTAGATTTATAACTCCTACCCTATATATTTCAAAAGGCATTTCCAACTATACACCATGCCTCCTCTGAAATGCTTGTATTTCTATTCTGTTTGGGTTATGTTTCTAAATCATATTAGTATTAGTAGTCAGAGTCTAGTAGGGAATGGGTTAGTGTCAGGGATTTAGTATTTCAAATATATGCTGCACAAAAATCTTCCCACTCTCATTCAGAACAATGCCTAGACATTACCCTCGTCCCAAGTAAGACACAATTAGAGGAGAAGAGTTAAAAATTCTGTGAATACATATCTGGAAATGAATATTCTCATGAGTTCACAACCTTGGAGGTCGTAGAGGAGTTTCCAAAAGTATGGGACAGGGTAAGCACTCCACAAACATGGAGCTCTGCTGCCCTAAAGACTTCTTGAGAAACTGCCTCTGAGGTTGGGCACTTGAAATATATGTTTTCGTAAGGAGCTTTCTTTGTACTGAGACCATCAAAGCTGGGTGTGCATCTATGCGACCTGGAGGACATGGTTTCATATTTTCCAATGAACATGAGGCAGCAGTGCTGAATTCTCTCTATGTAGGTAAACTGTGTCCACTGGGGCCTAAGTGTCTCTGCGTGTGGACTGTGAAGCCATTTGGTCATCCTCTACTTTTCCTGGTGTTTCTTGCTGCTGCACTAGGAGTTTGGTATTTGCTTATGAAGTAAAAAAAGATCACCTGGGACACAGTGCTTGAGGGAGTTCTGTCACGTGTGGTGGGTCAGGGTCTGCAAGAGAATATACCAACAATGCTTCTATTCCACAAAGCTTTTCCCCTTGACCATAGCAACATAATTCTCAACATTTCCCTGAAACCTCTCTATATAACAAGATGTCTTTACATATAAGGGTCTGGTGGTTGTACCATGTCAGTCACAAGGCATTTCGGAGCCAATGGAAGATCAACATGGCCCCACCACAGATGTTTCATCACACACCCCCCCTCCACTGCTCTAGGCCCACTACTCAGCAGGCTCCAATTTACTGGCATCTCTGTTCTACACCATTTTGATGAAACCTAGTCAATCAAGGCGCTGTCTGGTATACTCATGATCAGCAACCGGTTTTCCAAATTTTCTACAGTGCCACCTGGTCATGGAAATTTCAATAATTTTATTGTATTTATCTAGCCATTTTTCACGGATGAAGTTGGAGGCACTGTGGATTTCAATTCGTACAGGAACCATTAAATGATGAGAAACCTCATTTCAATGAAAGCTCTGTAGAACTGTTACAGACAAGTCTTCCCAGGGAGTGGCCAAAATGTCACATAAAATCAGACCCATTGAGGTCTACAATGTGAGGTCCATGTGTGTTTTTACTGTCACCCGTGCCTGCCAAGTCTTTCAGAAAAAAAAAATCATGTGATATCCTGGCTGAGATTCCCAGTGCTCTGTGGAAAGCCACCCTGGGCCTAGATCTCAGTTTCCAAGGGAGACTCTCATGCGTGCCCTCCTAGAATCCCAACACAATTCATGGCACAAGTTCTCTGAGATCAGATCCAGAATGCACTCTCTAAGTGTAATCACACCAGAGTTCAAGCCCATGTGGACCCAGGCATCTCCTTTAACTGCCACACAATGACCACAATTAAAACCAAAACACTCCCACATGGCCCTCATCTGTTTCCATATAGATACTCATCATAACCTCTGGCTGGAGGTTTCCATGAGGGGCGCAGTCCAAGACAGTGTCCAAAATAAGCTCCCTTGCCCCTCATTTGCCTAAAGTCAGGGTGGCCTGAACATACTTCCTGTGAACCAGGAGTGATCAAATAGGCATGTCGTTAATACTGCAGCACTTTTTCAATTTGAGGCCTACTGAGTTAGAGGTATAGATTGTTTATGTGAATTAGAGTCATGAGAAAACCCAAGCACCTCTGCAGGGCTTTGAAGAACTCAATTGACACAAAGGATCCCTATTCTCACTTGATAGAGGTCAGGAACCTCACAGAGGAAAGCGAGACTTTATCCACAATGACTGGTCTATTTGCCATTTTGGTTTTAGATGCACACATGGGATCTTTCTTTAGATCCATCTGGTGCTGAGAATCTAAGCCACAAACTCACACAGGGCCAAGATGCTAATTCAGACACATCCCTTTCCAAAGCAATTAAGCAAAGAGCCACAGGTGATGCCCATTGATTTCCATTTGAAAACTGTTTACTTCAGGCTTCACAAAGGGGTGGCCAGAGCAAGAACTTCCTGACATTCAGTTCAACAGAACAATATATAAGCAAAATGCCCAAAGCAGGGTTTTTCCACTGAGAATTTCCTGGTCACACTGATATCTGAGTTTTTTGAGATGCTCGCCATTCCCTTCAGCTATCCAGTACATGATCATGTCACAGAGCTTGGAGGTGGTACAAATGTTAGACACAAAACCATGAGCCTATCGTGGAGAGTGAACAGAATTCATGAAGAAACCTGGAAATTAGGAATGTAGTAGGTTATGCCCATCTTTAAGTAAAGCCGCAATCCATTCATAAATTGGGCAGGATGAAATGGGAAGCTTTCTACTAGACAGGACACATCCATTGATGCACTCTCTTTTCTAATGTCTACAACCACGGACACCATGGGATACACAGACATAGAAACACTCGCCTTTTCAAACGACTTACGAGAAACAGTTCACTCCAAACCATACAAACCACCTTTCCTTCCTATTCTCACAACATGAGACAAAATCACAAACTCACAACCACACCCACAAAGGCACCTCCTTACCCTAAGTAGGTCTGTGACTCTATGGAGTGTCCTCTGACTGGTGGGCCACACAATGTTCCCCCAAAATGTCCTGTCCTGTCTCAAATATGGTCTCCTTGGCCAACTCTATGAAGTTGTCAGGAGCCAGCGGTGGGCCACTACCTGCTTTTTCAGGAAAGGCCCCTCTTCAGAGCTGTCCTGGCTTTTGACCATTCTAACATCAGTAGGTACAAAGAAAGACTGACTCTGTCCTTGGTAATTCCAAACAAGTGAACCCACTGGGACTGGTACTGGGACTGGCTCTGTGTGCCTGGCTTCCAGGATCCCAAGTTCAGAGAGTTCCATCACCAAGGGAGTAAGGTGAGGTCACTTCCTTCAGGAACTGAATTAGGTCACTGCCTTGGCAACCACTTTATCCTAAGAGTTGCTTCCAAGTGTCTCATTAAATGGAGGCTTCCCCTACTTCCTGTGAAACATTCACAAGTTAGAATGGTATATCAACCATAGGAACCCGGTAATAGCTCTCCACACAGGCCTGGTTTGGTCCATCTCCTCTACATTGAGAAGAGAGGTTCTGATTCAGACACATCCCGTCATCCTGACCAGGTATTTTGCCATGGAAGATTACTTTTGCTTTCTCAGGTCCTCCATAGCTGACTACATATTCTCCAGGGATCATTTCTGCATTGAACTTGTGGTTCTAAACAGGTGAAAGATCCCCTACATTCCTGTATTGTAAGACCAACTCTGTCCCAGCTCTTCATTAAATTTACATTGAGGGAACAGTGTATTGTTAGGGTTAATAAAATGTTTGATTTGGGTTAGAAATCATTCTGCTGGATGTATAATGGTACTGGGAACCTGGGATATTTTTAAAAATATAGAGGTGAAATATATAAATGAAAAAAGGAAGTCTAGGTAATTTTGAAGCCCAGAGAGGCAATGGGCCCTTCATTGGGATACTTAGCTTTGATTTATGTTGTGCACAGATATCTCAGATAAATCGATATGCAATGGCATAGGACCTTGTACCTTGGATGATTAAAATTCGAAGAGAACATCCAGTCAAAAAGGGATAGTCGGTAGGATTAGATAGATATTCGGTAGGTTAACAAAGAAGAGTGAGCATAGGATTTGGAACAAAAGTTCTTTAGCAATAGGGTTTGGGTTAAAGTGTGAAAGTAAATATCAGCACACTTGAAGGGTCAGTCACAATGATGAACAGGGGAAAATATGTAGGAAAGCAGATATCAATAGAGATATTACAAAATCAACAAGTGGGCCAAGGACCTGAACAGACACTTCTCAGAAGAAGACATACAATCAATTAATAAGTACATGAAAAAATTCTCACCTTCTCTAACAGTCAGAGAAATGCAAATCAAAACCACCCTAAGATACCATCTCACTCCAGTAAGATTGGCAGCCATTAGGATGTCAAACAATAATAAGTGGTGGCAAGGATGTGGGGAAAAGGGTACACTTGTACATTGCTGGTGGGACTGCAAAATGGTGCGGCCATTATGGAAAGCAGTATGGAGATTCCTGGAAAAGTTGGGAATGGAACCACCATTTGACCCAGCTATCGCCCTCCTTGGACTATTCCCTGAGGACCATAAAAGAGAATGCTATAGGGATACTGCCACATCAATGATCATAGCAGCACAATTCACAATAGCCAGACTGTGGAACCAACCTAGATGCCCTTCAATAGATGAATGGATAAAAAAAATGTGGCATCTATACACAATGGAGTATTATGCAGCACTAAAAAATGACAAAATCATGGAATTTGCAGGGAAATGGATGGCATTAGAGCAGATTATGCTAAGTGAAGCTAGCCAATCCTTAAAAAACAAATGCCAAATGTCTTCTTTGATTTAAGGAGAGCAACTAAGAACTGAACAGAGGGAAAGAGCATGAGGAAAATATTAACATTAAACTGAGACAAGTGATGGGAGGGAAAGGGAGAGAGAAGGGAAATTGCATGGAAACGGAAGGAAACCCTCATCGTTATACGAAATCACATATACAAGGTTGTGAGGGGAAAGGGGGGGGAAGGGAGAGAACGGGACAATAACAGATGAGGTAGAGAGGGAAAATGAAAGGGGAGGGGAGGGGGGATAGTAGGGGATAGGAAAGTCAGCAGAATACAACAGTCACTAATATGGCATTATGTAAACATTGTGAATGTGTAACTGATGTGATTCTGCAATCTGTATTTGGGGTAAAAATGGAAATGCATAATTCACTTGAATCAAATTTATGAAAGATGAAAAAAATAAAAATTTTAAAAAGTACTAAATTGGCTCATCCTAACATTAAAAAAAGAGATATTACAAAATCAGGCAAAGTATAAAGTGAGTGATATGATTAGATATTTTCAACAGGGTTGATTTTGAATATATAATCTTAGGAAGAAACAAATATGTAGTCACCAATAGGATTGATATTTGAGAGCATTAGGCAACCTGAACATGGAAGTAATCCATGTTCACTTTCCATTTAGGCTTTAGTACAATAATAAGCGTGAACTTTGCATTTTGTGTCCAGAATATTACTGTGATAAAATGTATATGTAGATTAGGTGACATCAGTATTTCTTTCACCATTTCTGTGAGTAATATTTTGAAGACATATACATAAGTATTGGTTGTACAAAAACCTGTACCCTGTGTCTATGAATATACAGATAATGCATGAATAGACCATACTGTGAATAAATAGTATAGCTGGTTCCACTTTAAATAATGGATTGAATTGATATTCACAAAGGAGTGGTCTGAGGCAAAAACCTTCCTGAAATTCAGGGCAACAGAACAATAGGTAAACAAAACGCACAAAGCAGGGTTTCTCTACTGAGACTTTCCTGGTCACACTGATATCTGAGTTTTCCTAGATGCTCGCCTTTCCCTTCAGCTATCCAGTACATAGCCATATCACATAGCTTGGAGGTAGTACATATCTTGGTCACAAAACAATGAGGCAATTCTGGAGAGTGTCCAGAATTCAGGATGTAAACAGAAACTTTGGAAGATAGCAGGTTTTGCCCTTCAATAAGGAAAGCCACAGTCCATTAATAAATCGGGCAGGATGAATGTTGCGAAGCTTTCTCCTAGACAGGACACATCCATTGATGCATTGTCTTTTCTAATGTCTACAACCACGGACAGAGTGGGATACACAGACATAGAAGCACTCGCCTTGTCAAAGGACTTACTAGAAACAGTCCACACCAATTCAAACAAACAGCCTTTCTTACATCTTCTCAGAACATGAGAAAAAAACCATACACACACCTACACCCACAAAGGCACCTCCTTTGTGGAGTGTCCTCTGAATGGTGGGCCATACTATATTCGCCAAAAATGGCCTGTTGTATCTCAAATCTGGTCTCCTTGGCCAACTCTGTGCAGTTGTCAGGAGCCAGCGGTGAACCAATACCTGCTTTCTCAGGAAAGGCCTTTCTTCAGAGCTTTCCTGGCATTTGGCCATCCTCACATCTGTTGGTACTAAGAAAGACTGACTCTGTCCTTGGTAAATTGAAACAAGTGAGACCACAGGGACTGGGACTGCAACTGGCTCTGGGTGCCTCTCTTCCTGGATCCCAAGTTCAGAGAGTTCCATCACCAAGGAAGTGAAGTGAGGTCACTTCCTTCAGGAACTGAATGAGGTCACTGCCTTGGCAACCTCTTTGTCCTAACAGCTACTTCTAAGGGTCCCATGAGATGGAGTCTGTCCCTACTTTCTGTCACACTTTCACAAGTTAGAATGGTATATCAACCATTGGCACCTGGGAAGAGCTCTCCACACAGGCCTGATTTGGTCCATCTTCTCTACATTTAGAAGATAGAGGTTGATTCAGACACATCCATTCATCCTGATCAGGTTGTTTACCATAAAAGATGACTTTTCCTCTCTCAGGTCCTTCATAGCTGCCTACATCTTCTCCAGGGATCATTTCTGCATGGACCTTTGATGTTCTCAGAAGGTGGAAGATCCCCTACATTCCTGTATTGTAAGACTAACTCTGTCCCTCCTCTTTTGTAAAGTTAGATTGAGGGAAGAGTGTATGTTTAGGGTTAATAACATGTTTGATTTGGGTTAGGAATCTCTCTGCTGCATGAATAATGGTATTGGGAACCTGTGATATTTACAAGAATATATAGGTGAAATGTAAGTATTAAAACAGAAATCTAGGTAAGATTCGAAGTCAGAAGGGCATTGGGTCCTTGAGTGGGATTCTTAGGTTTGAATTATGTTCTGCATATATGTCTCCGATAAATTGAAACACAATGGTTTAGGACCTTATACCTTGGATGATTAATTGTCGAAGAGAACATCGAGTCAAAAAGCAATAATCAGTAAGATTAGGAAGATAGTCAGTAGGTTTAGAAATAAAAGTGAGTATAGGATTTAGAACAAAATTTCTTTAGCAATAGGGTCTCGGGTAGACATTGAATGTAAATGTCAGCATATGTGAAGTGTCAGACACAATGATGAACTGCGGAATATATGTAGGAAAGCAGATATCAATAGAGATATAAGGAAATCAGGCAAAGTATAAACTGAGTGATAGAATTAGACATTTTCAACAGCCTTGAAGTTGAATATATAATCTTAGAAAGAAACAAATATGTAGTCACCAATAGGATTTACATTTGAGAGCATTAGGCAACCTGGACATGGTTGTTTTTAGTAATTCATGCTCACTTTCCATTTAGGCTTTGATACAATCATGAGTGTGACCTTTGTTTTTTGTGTCCAGAATATTACTGTGATAAAAAAAAGAAATATATATATATATATATATATATATATATATATATATATATATATATATATATATACACACACACACACACACACACACATATATAGATAGATAAGGTGACATGAATATTTCTTCTACCATTTCTGGGAGCAATGTTTTGAAGAGGTATAAATTAGTATTGGGGGAACAAAGAGGTGTACACTGTGTCTATGAATATAGAGATAATGCATTAATAGACCATACTGTGAATAAATAACATACCTGGTTCCAACTTTAATAATGGATTGAATTGAAATGTGAAAATGTACAGGAAATCTTATATTGATATACACACATTCATTCCAACCACTTATACATCTAATGGTAATATTAATGTTATGGTTTATCTTGAAGAGTGTGTGGGTTTAGCTTCAAAATTGATTATGGAAATCGAAAATAATGTGTTTGGAAAGAAGTCTCATGAAAAGACTAGTCAAGTAACATGGAGGAATATATGTGTTCTGAAGCAGAAAGTGATTAAAAGTGAAACAAATTCCTATAAATTTGTGAACTTGTGAATGAAATATATATCCTATGATGTGCAAAAACTGAAGAAATAGTAATGTACCAGTGTTGAATTAAAATGAACGTCAAAATAGACATCATGTCCCCTGGGAATCTATTTGCATTGATGTTAAACTGGGTCAGTTACTGCAGAAATATTAGGATTTGTAAGCACCATTGATTGAAGTTAGTTTTCAGCACTCGGAAACAAATATGTATTTCAGGTAGATGATTATTTCTGAGAATAATCTTGTGAAATGTTGATTATAAATCCACATACATGAACATGAATGAATTTATGGAGTGTATATAAGACACATATATTTCATATTTTATAAAATCTGTAGAGTGTATATATATATATATATATATATATATATATATATATATATATACTAAAAAACCCACAAAAATTCATTAAAAAGTATCAATATATATATGCCAATCGTAATTCATCATGTAATGTATATCATCCACAGAAGCAAAAATATTTATTTTACTAAACATGGGTTTATGTATAATATTGTTCTAATAGGAAGCTCACCCATAGTTTGGATTTTCAGTTCCAACAGCGTTTAGGAGCACTGATCTCTTCTTACAATTTGTTTCTGCCAAGTCAGCCAACTCATAAAAATATACGTGTGATACCAAGTAGGAATCTATATGTGCATATAAAAAGTACAAGTGCTGAGTAGGCTACATAGAAAGGGAGACAGGAATTCACATATTTGTTAACTTTAAAAACGCATGGAGAGAGCTGGGGATGTGGCTCAAGTGGTAGCGTGCTCGCCTGGCATGCGTACATCATGGGTTCGATTCTCAGCACCACGTGAAAACAAAGATGTTGTGTCCGCCGATAACTAAAAAATAAATATTATAGAATTCTCTCTCTCCTCTCTCACTCTCTCTTTAAAAAAAAACACATGGAGGACTATTTCAATTAAAAATTGAGTAGATTTATAAAACCGACCCTTTATCATGCAAGAGGGAAGTCCAACTATACACCATGCTTCCTCTGAACTGCTTGTATTTTCATTCTTTTGGGGTATTTTTCTCCATCATATTAGGATTAGTAGTCAGAGTCTAGTAGGGTATGAGTTAGTGTCAGGGATTCAGTATTTTGAATGGAAAATTGGAAAATGGATCAATGTGTATGCAAATGTGTACTACAAAAAAAGTTTTCCCACTCTCATTCAGAACAATGCCTTGACATTACCTTCACCCCAAGTAAGACACAATTAGAGGAGAAGAGTTAGAAAATCTTTGAATACATATCTGAAATTGAAAATGCTTAGGGTTCACAACCTTGGAGATTGTAGAGGAGTTTCCAAAAGTAAGGGACAGTGTAAAAACTCTACAAACATGGAGATTTGCCTGCCTAAAGACGTCTGGAGAAACTGCCTCTAGGTTGGGCACTTGAAATATATGTTGCTGTCAGGAGCTTTAGCTTCCTTTCTAGTGAGACCATCAAAGCTGGGTCTTCATCTCTGTGATCTGGAGTACATGGTTTATAATTTTCCAATAAACATGAAGCAGCAGTGCTGAATTCTTGCTTTGTAGGTAATCTGTGGCCACTGGGGGCTAAGTGTCTCCCCGTTTGGACTGCGAAGCCATTTCATCATCCTCCACTTTTCATAATGTTTCTTCCTGCTGCACTCGGAGTTTGGTATTTGCTTCACGAAATACAAGGAGTTCAACTGGGACACAGTGCTGCAGCGAGTTCTGTCACGTGTGGTGGATCAGGGTCTGCAGGAGAATGCACCAACAGGGCTTGTATACCACATAGGATGCCCCCTTGACCATAGCAACCTGATTCTGAACATTGCCCTGAAACCTCTCCATATAACAAGTTGCCTTTACATATAAGGGTCTGCTCGCTGCACCATGTCAGTCACAAGCCATTTGGAAGCCAATGGCAGATCCACATGGCCCCACCTCAGATGTTTTATCACACATTTGCTCACCACTGCTCTAGGCCCACTACTCAGCAGGATCCAAATTACTGAGATCTCTGTTTTACACCATTTTCATAAAAACCAGTCAATCAAGGCACTGTCTGGTACACTCGTGATCAGCAACAGGACATCCAAAGGTTCTTCATTGCCACCTGGTCATTGGAATTTCAAAAATTTCATGGTATTTATCTAGCAAATTTTCAATTATGAAGTTGGAAGCACTATGCCTTTCAAATCATTCAGGAATCATTCAATGGTGAGGAAGCTCATTTCAATGAAAACTTTGGAGAACTCTCACAGGCAAGGCTTCCCAAAGAGTGGCCTAAAGGCCACATGAATCCAGGCCCATCGAGGTCTACAATTGAGGTCCATGTGTGTTTTGACTAGCAAATATGGCTTCCAAGTCTTTCAGAATAAAATAATGTGATATCCTGGCTGAGATTCCCAGTGCTCTGTGGAAAGCCACCCTAGGACTAGATCTCAGTTTCCAACGGAGACTCTCATGTGTGGCCTCCTAAATTCCCAACACAATTCATGGCAATACTTCTTTGATGATTGATCCAGAACTCAGTGTTTAAGGGGAATGACACCAGAGTTCAAACCCAGGTGGATCCAGTCATCTCTTCCAACTGCCACATGAATGACTACAATTAAAACCAAAACACTCCCACATGGTCCTTACCTTCTTCCATATAGACACTCATCATTACCTCTGGCTAGAGTTTTTCATGTGGGACGCATCCCAAGAGAGTGTCCAAAATAATCTTCCTTGCCCCTCATTTGCCTAAAGTCAGGGTGGCATCGTCACCCTTCCTGTGAACCTGGAGTGATCCAATAGGCCTGCCATGAATACTGCTCTGCTTCTTCAATTTGAGTCCTACTGACTCTCAGGGATAGATTCTTTAAGTGATTTGGAGTCACAAGAAAACACAAGCACCTCTGCAGTTCTTCAAAGAACTCATTTGACTTAAAGGATCCCTATTCTCACTTGACAGAGGTCAGAATCCTAACAGAGAAAGGCAAGAGACTCATCAACAATGACAGATTTTTGGCCATTTTGGTTTTGATTGCACACATGGAATCTATCCTTAGATCCATCATGTGCTGAGAATCTAAGCCACAACCTCATACAGGGCCAAGAGGCTGATTTAGACACATCCTTTTACAAGCAATTAAGCAAAGAACCACAGGTGATGCCCATTCATTTCCATTTGAAAATTGTTTTCTTCAGGCTTCACAAAGGGGTGGCCTGAGGCAAAGACCTTCCTGACATTCAGGACAACAGAACCATAGGTAAGCAAATGAACCAAAGCAGGATTACTCCACTGAAAATTTACTGGTCACACTGATATCTGAGTTTTCTAAGATGTTCCCATTCTCTACAGCTATCAAGTATATAGACATGTCTCAGAGCTTGGAGGTGGTACATATCTTGGAAACAAAACCATGAGCCTATTCTGGAGAGTGGCCAGAATTCAGGAAGAAAACAGGTACTTAGGAATTTAGTAGGTGTTGCCCATCCATAAGGCAAACCACAGTCCATTCTTTAATTAGGCAGGATGAATGCTGGGAAGTTTTCTACTAGACAGGACACATCCTTTGATGCCTTCTCTTTTCTAATGTCTACAACCACGGACACAGTGGGATACTCAGACATAGAAACACTAGCCTTGTCAAACGACTTACTAGAAACAGGCCACTCCAACCCAAACAAACAGCCTTTCCTACCTATTCTCAGAACATGAGAGAAAACCACAAACTCACTCCACAACCACAAAGGCACCTCCTTAACCCAAGTAGGTCTGTGACTATCCGGAGTGTCCTCTAAATGGTGGGCCATACTATGTTCCCCTGAAATGGCCTGTGCTTTCTCAGATCTGCTCTCCTTGGCCAACTCTGTGAAGTTGTCAGGAGCCAGCGGTGAACCAATACCTGCTTTCTCAGGAAAGGCCCCTCTTCAGAGCTCTTCTGCCATTTGACAATCCTCATATCAGTCGGTACCAAGGAAGACTGACTCTGTCCTTGGTAAATCCAAACAAGTGAGACCACTGGGACTGGGACTGGGACTGGCTCTGGGTGCCTGGCTTCCTGCATCACAATTTCAGAGTTTTTGATGACCAAGGAAGAGAGGTGAGGTCACTTCCTTCAGGAACTGAATGAGGTCAATACCTTGGCCACCACTTTGTCCTAACAGTTGCTTCGAAAGGTCCCATGAAATGGAGGCTGCCCCTACTTCCTTTGACACTTTCACAAGTTAGAATGGTATATCAACCATAGGCACCTGGAAACAGCTCTCCACACAGGCATGGTTTGATCAGTTCTCTACATTAAGAAAGGAGAGGCTGATTCAACACATCTCTTCATACTGACCCTGTTGTTTGCCATGGAATATGACTTTTTCCCTCTTAGGTCCTTCATAGCTGCCTGCAATTTCTTAAGGGTATAATTTCTGCATGGTCCTTTGATGTTCTCAGCAGGTGGGAGATCCCCTACATTACTGTATTGTAAGATAAACTCTGTCTCGGCTCTTCTGTAAAGTTAGTTTGAGGGAACAATGTATGGTTAGGCTTAATAACATGTTTCATTTGAGTTAGGAATCATTCTGCTTAATGAATAATGGTATTGGGAACTTGCGATATTTACAAGAATATATTGGTGAAATATAAGTTTGAAAACAGAAATCTAGATAAGATTTGAATCCAGGAAGGGCATTGGGCTGTTGATTGGGATACTTAGCTTTGAATTATGTTCTGCAAAGATGTCTCAGATAAATCAATATACAATGGTATAGGACCTTGTACCTTGGATGATTGATTGTCGAAGTGATCATCCAGTCAAAAAGGGATAGTCTTTAGGATTAGGAAGATAGTCGGTATGTTAGAAAAAAGAGTAATATAGGATTTGGACCAAAAGTTCTTTAGCAATAGGGTTTCGGATAGAGAGTGAATGTAAATGTCAGCACATGTGAAGAGTCAGTCACAATGATGAACTGGGGAAAATATGTAGGAAAGCAGATATCAATAGACATTAGGAAATCAGACAAAATATAAAGTGACTGATAGGATTAGTCATTTTCAACAGGGTTGAGGTTGAATATATTATCTTAAGAAGAAACAAATATGTAGTCACCAATAGGATTGATTTGAGAGCATTAGGCAACCTGGACATGGATGTGTTTAGTAATCCATGCTCACTTTCCATTTAGGCTTTGGTGAAAGGTTAATAAAATAGGTACTTGTTACTTACTGTTTTTCTGTATGCTTAACAAAACACTGTTGAAGTCTTGAGGACTGTTTGCTAATCTTGTTTCCAGAATGTGCTGTCCCCAACTGCCAAACTGCAAATGTATACCCTCACCCGTTTGCACGCAAACCACCCACTTGCCCTGACCCATCAATAAACTTCCCTCCCTGCCCTCTCCAAGGAAAGCATATAAGCTCTGCTTAAGCTGTTCTCATTGCTCTCTGCTCTATTCAAGTGAGCTCTGAGCCCCAGAATGCTGGACCCATAATAAACCATTTACTGTTGAAGGAGACATTCTCTTGGTGGTCTCTTCCTCCGATGCTTGCCCGACCTTTACATCTGGAGGCACCAGCAAGATCCGACAGCGGCGGATGAAAGATCCCCAAGGGGCTCCTTTCAGGGTAAGTAAGGGAACTCTTTTTGGTTTTAGGTTTCAGGTTAGGACTTGGCAAATGGCTATGGGTGATGAGCGTGAGCTCTCTCTGACAGAGGCTGACATACGTGTCACAGAGCCACAGGCCACGTCCCTGGGGGATGCCCCAGAGGACTCAGGAAATCGAGGAACAATAGTCTCCTTGTCTCAGTGATATTTTGCTTCGGATTCGGTATTGCCAGCCCATCAGGTTTTGCCGGCTACTCAGGCCTGGCCTCAGTATTGGACGTCCAATGTCTGACTTTATTGTCTTGTCTTGTCAGTGTAGTGTGTCGTTGCTTTCACTGTTTGTGTATCTCTCATTTTGGGACAGAGAACTTCAACACCTCTCTTCCTGACCCTTGATCACTGGAACAAAGTCCGCTTAAGGGCCCAGAATCTTTCTTTTTCAGTAAATCGCTGGACCTGGCAGACCCTCTGTGCCTCAGAATGACCCACCTTTGGAGTTGGATAGCCCCTAGAAACATCTACGTCCCACTAATTCGAAAAGTCAGAGATTTTGTATTTCAACCGGGGCCACATGGACATCCAGATCAACAGCCATATATCTCAACTTTGCAGGACCTCTGCAAATCTCCTCCTCCATGGGTGAAGCTTTTCCTTGTCTCTGCCCCCGCTCCTACTCCTTCCACCATGATTCTATCTCTCAAACCCTCTGCTCCTCCTCCTCCACCCTCTCTTCTCCCTGAGTCTCAAGACTCTACTGGACTCTCCTCGCCTTCTTATCCGCTGCCCTCGTCCACCAACCCCCAACAACCTCTAAGTGATTCCCCTGCTGCTGACTCAGCCTCTCCGCCACTGGAGGAAGCTAGGCCAGCCCAGCGCCCACCAAATGACTCCCCCTTGTCACACACACAGCCCCTCCTTCCCTGGAGGAAGCTGGCCTGGCAAAAAGAACTCAAAGAACTCCCTGGCGTTTTCAAACCTGCCTACTTGGGATGACTGCCAACAAATCCTAGGGATTCTCTTCATGACAGAGGAATGAGAGAGAAACTTCCTGGAAGCTAGAAAAAAAATATCCTCGGACCAGATGGGTGACCAACACAACTTTCCAACATAATCAAAGCCGGCTTCCCCTTGAACTTACCCAACTGGGACCACGACACCTTTGAAGGTAGGGAGCATCTGTCCACTTATTGCCGGGCCCTAATAGTGGGTTTCCAACCGGCCGCTAGGCAACCAAATAATTTGGCCAAGGTAAGAGAGATTATTCAAGGGCCTGATGAACATCTCTCTATGTTTCTAGAGAGAATTATGGAGGCATATAGGAGATATACTCCTTTCGATCTTCAGGCAGAGGATCAAAAGGCATATGCCATGATGGCCTTCATTGGGCAAGGTGATCTGGATATTAAAAGAAAGTTACAATACTTAGATGGATTACAAGATATGACTTTGAGAGATTTAGTCAGAGTAGCCGAGAAAGTATCCTATAAGAGAGAAACAGAGAGAACGAAAGGAAGCAAAGGGAGGATGAGAGATGAAAAAGACAGATTAAGGTATTAACTAATGTCCTGGTCACAACAATAAATAGGCCAGAAATTAAGAAACAGGGAGACAAGAAGTGATACCTGGGTCCCCTCCAGAGGCCACCCTTGGCCTCAGATCAATGTGCCTACTGTAAAGAAAAAGGACACTGAGCCAAAGAGTGCCCTAGAAAGAGAAAGCCACGCCAGACAGCCTTTCTGACTCTAGAGGTTGACTAAGAATGTCGGGGCTCAGATCCCTTCCCCGAGGTCAGGGTAACTTTTGAAGTGAAGGGGACCCCATAAACTTTGAAGTGGATACAGCAGCAGTATACTCAGCCCTTAAGGCCCCACTGGGCCCTCTATCAAATAAAAGATCTCTAGTTCAAAGGGCTAACAGCAGTAAATATCAGACTTAGACAACTAAGAGGACCATGGACATGGGGAAAGACAAAATCCAACATTCCTTCCTAGTAATCCCAGAATGCCTGGCCCCATTGATGGGCAGAGATCTGCTCAGTAAGCTCCGGAACAAAACAACTTTTAACCCCGAAGGCCCCAAAATGAAATTTCTAAATCCTTCATTAAAAACTCCTATAGTCATGGCTTTATAAATGTCAGTCGAAGATGAACATCCACTTTTCACACACCCCAAGACTGATCAAACAGGCAAGCTACACCAGAAATGGATAACAGATTACCCAGATGCCTGGGCAAAATTGTTGGGTTAGGCCTAGCCATGAAACAACCTCCAAGAACAGTGGAGTTAAAAACCTCAGCCTCCCCAATCAATGTCAAACAACATCCTCTGAGCAAAAAAGGTAAAGATGGGATAAGGCCCCATATTCAGAAATATCTGGCCTTAGGGTCCTAAGGCCCTGTCAATCGGCCTGGAACACTCCCCTGCTACCGGTAAAAAATCCAGGAACTGGGGACTATCCCCCATACAAGACCTAAGAGAGATCAACAACAGAGTGCAGGACATTCACCCCATGGTAAATAATTCGTACAATCTGCTTATCACTCTGAACCCTGAGTAGAAATGGTATGGACATAAAGATGCTATCTATTGCATGCCTCTGCATAAAGACAGTCAGTTGCTGTTTGCTTTTGAGTGGGTAGACCCAGAAACCGGAACGTATGGTAAACTAACATGGACTAGACTCCCACAGGGGTTCAAAAACTCCCCCACTCTCTTTGATGAAGCCCTCCACAGAGATGTCAACAACTTCAGACCTATGCACCCTGAAGTCACCCAGCTTCAATACGTGGATGACTTGCTACTGCAACCAACACCAAGGAAAACTGTGAGTCTGGGAACCAAGCACTATTATTTAAGCTTGCTCAACTCGGGTATAGAGCTTCTTCCAAAAAACCCCAAATTTGCCAGCAAGAAGTAGTCTTCCTGGGCTATTCCCTTAGGGGTGGTAAACGATGGCTCACTGAGCCCAGAAAACAAACGGTTGTGCAGATACACCCCCCCCCCCAGCAGCAGACAACACAGAGAGTTTCTTGGGACTACTGGGTTTTGCAGGTTATGGATTCCTGTGTTTGTGTCCTTAACTTCTCCTTTATACCCACTGTTAAAGGGAGATGCCCAATTCCAATGGACCCCTGAGCACCAGCAAGCTTTTGATAACATCTAACAACACTGGCACTGAACTCCTCAAGTTCACTGAGCCAAGCCTGCAATTTCAGAAATCCCTACACTACGTTAAAAATGTACATCAATTCACACACCTTGGTTCAAAGAAACTGCAGGCATTCCTGAAGGATCAAGAACAGAGTTTTCCACTAACCAACTCACAGCGAAAGGACATAACTGAACGGGTAACAAAACCCTGTCCGTTCTGTCAATAGGTTAATGCTTACCCTTCCAAGCTTCCTGCAAAAAAGCACCTATGAACAACCAGACCAGGACAATTATGGGAAGTGGACTTTACTGAAATTAAGCCAGTGAGGTATGGACTTCAATATCTCCTAGTGTTTGTAGATATATTTTCAGGATGGATTGAAGCCTTCCACACAAAAAAAGGCACAAATGGTGGTAAAAAATCCTGAAAGATATTTTTCCATGATACGGCCTACCTAAGGGTATATTGTCTGATAATGGACCGGCGTTCATGGCCCAGGTAAGTAAGGGGTTAGCCAGGACCCTGGGAATAAATTGGAAGTTACATTGTGCTTATAGACCCCAGAGCTCAGGACAGGTTAAAAAAAAATTAATAGAACCATTAAAGAGACGTTAACGAAATTAAGCTTAGAGAGGACATCAAAGGTTGGACTATGCTCCTGCCTTATGCACTGTTTCATGCAAGAAATACTCCCTCTGTTTCTTTGAGTAACCTCACCTCCTATGAAATTCTCTATGGGGCCCCTCCTCCAGTAAGGACCTAACCCCAACTCTAAGACCTACCGATCCCTTCCACACCCCCTTGCTTGACAAACTTAAAGCTCTTGAAAGAACTCAGCGATACCTGTCAAACCAGCTGGCCACTGCCTACCAACCTGGTGAAGAGGAGACTCCACATCGATATCAAATAAGAGACTTCATCTACATAAGATGACTTCAGGTGTCATCCCTGGAACCCCGATGGACAGGACCATACCAGGTGCTACTTATAAAACCTACATGGTAAAGGTAGACGGAATCACTTCCTGGATCCTAATTCTCATCTCAAGCCTGCGCCCTGTCCAGACTCTGGCTTGAAAGTGGAAAAGACTGGTAACCCTTTCAAATTGCATATTGTCCATGTGGATAAGGCTATAGACTCTCCCCTTGGCCACCACTAGTCCTAACCATCATCAGCCCATTCAGCAGCGATGGCTGATCACAAATCCTATTAGACAAGAAGTATGGTCTGTCTTGCAGACAGCCCCCTTAGGGACCTGGTGGCCATCTCTCCACCCAGATATTTGTCAGCTGAGTATACGACTTTCCAATTGGGATATCTCTGATGAAGAGGATCCCATTAAAATTCCATTAAATTTCTTCCGTACCATAGATAATGGAAACAAACATTATGGATGTAGGGACACGCAAGCCTGATGCAGGTTGGCTAGCCTAGATTACTATGTTTGCCCGGTGGACTATCAAAGCCACAAACAACCACAGCTGTGTGGGGGAAAAGCCGTCTTCTTCCGTAAGTCATGGGGATGTGAGCATACAGGGGCTGCCTGGTGGAACCCAAACTCCTCATCAAATTCAGTTCACAGCATTGGCCATATTACCAATTAGACAACCAAAACCGATGGCCCACAGAGGGGTGTCTAGATCCTCAAATTCTGTGTGACTTTTTCAACTTCGGCAAGTGCTCAAAAGGATGGAAGAAAATTCCCCTATGTGTATGCCTTTTCCCTCCTTTGCTCACATCATGAACTATGTTTCTCCAATAGATCCTTCTGCTCCAGACTCTCTGCTGTCACTCTCACATCAACAACCTGATTTCTCCCCTCCAATTACTAGATCAAAAACCCAAACCTCTGCTGGTTCTCAGACCATTGCCCCCTTGCTGAGGTAGCAGGTACTGAGGTACCCTTCCACCCACTCACTCCTCTCTTCTCCTGTCAGTGCCCACACCGGGTCCCACCAGGTCCTCTTACCAGCTAACCCAAACTCAAACCAGCTGAGGAGTGCCCTCAGACGCCTATCCAAGTTGTAATGAAAATGGCCTTTAAAGTTGCTTTGTCATCACTAAAAACAGGTTACTAAGATTTTAATGTCCCTCACAGGCTTTTTGGGATACTCACTCCTGTCTTCCCATCTGCTCTACCTGTTCTACTGCTCACGTTTTGTTCCCAGGAAAATCCCAAACCCTTTTCCCATTATTCTTTGATATCTCTTTTTCCTCATTCTCAGAACCACAGAACTGCTCTCACCCCCCGCCTTCCCCGTCTTCCCCTCTGTACCAGGCCCACAGAAAAATCTTAAATGGCCTTCTCCAGAAGTCTTCATCGTGGCTGACTTTAGGACTTTCAGCAACAAAGTCCCTATAAAAGAATTCAGTGTACATAAACTTCCTCTTTTCGTGTTGCTCTGTTATACTTGGCCACTGGCTGGAAAAATCAGCACTTCTAAGCTAGACACCCCCTTACTAGTTTTTCACAAAATATGTGAACAAGGCCTCTGGCCTTGAGCTGAGGCTTCCAGAGATGGCTACATTTCCAAGATAAAGAAGTTACCAACTGGGCTCCATGGTAACAGCTGGCATGGAGAAAATAAAAGAGAAGAAAAAAGCTCTCCCCCTCCCAGATGTCCTTAAAAAGTTATCTTTCCCAGAGAAGAGGAAAATAAAAACAGAACCAAAAACTGCTTTTTGTGAACTTCTGCAGACTGTAAATTTCTGAGTCTTTTCTCTTACATGTTGGGTACAAAATTCTGAAACTACCTAAACTTGGGATTCAGGGGATTAATTGATTACAATAGAAGCAATGCCCTCTATATCCGGTTGCAACCAAATAGGACTGTTTCCCTGTCTTCGGTGCTATCTTAGGTGCCTTGCCTTGTCCATACCTACAACAGTATAATTCTATATACTTAAACATTGTTTATTCATAGAATTATCAACAGATGTGATTAATTATGTAATGGTGCAGATGTTTCCCCGAGTGCTCTATCATGAGGCAGGATCATTTAAATTTCAAATAGGGGGGCATACAACCCGGTTCTGCTGGCAACCTGTGTCTTTCACTTTAGCCATACTATGAGGAATAGTAGTTGCTGCAGAGGTGGGCACAGGTACCACTGCCCTAATCCATGGGACACAACAAATGACCCAATTAGATGCAGCAATACACCAAAACTTAAAGATATTAAAAAACCATCATCACAGCTTTACAAGAATCTTTAACCTCTCTCTCTGAAGTTGTTTTACAGAACAGGCGAGGGTTCGACCTCCTCTTCATGAGAGAAGGGGCCTTTGTCCTGCATTGAGGGAAGAATGTTGTTATTATGCCTACCATACTGGAGTTGTAAAAGAATCTATGATTAAATTAAGAAGACGCATTGAAGAGCATCAACAAGAGAGAGAGGCCCAAAAAGGGTGGTTTGAGTCTTGTTTCACAGAGTCCCCCTGGTTAACTACGCTTTTATCAGCCCTGGCTGGTCCCTTAATAATCCTCACATTATTGCTAACTGTAGGACCCTGTTTGCTCAACCGTGTAGTTTCCTTTTCCAAGCTCAAATTGGACAAGTTAAACTTATGGTAATCAGAAATCAATATACCACACTAGCAGACATAAAATGTGACATCCCCAATGATCACTATTATGATTTAATGTAACCAAAAGAAAGTGGGGAATGAAAGGTAAATAAAATAGGTAATTGTCACTTCCAGTTTTAGGGTATGCTTAACAAAACACTGTTGATATCTTGAGAACTGTTTGCTAATCTTGTTCCCTGAATGTGCTGTACCAACTGCAAAACTGCAGAATGTACTCCCTCACCCATTTGCACGCAAACTACCCACTCGCCCTGACCCATCAATAATCTTCCCTCCCTGCCCTCTCCAAGGAAAGTATATAAGCTCTGCTTAAGCTGTTCTCAGGGCTCTCTCCTCTATTCAAGGGAGCTCTGAGCCCCAGCATGCTGGACCCCCATAAACTTTTGGCTGTTGCATTAGACAGTCCCTGGTAGTCTCTTCCTCCGATGCTCGCCTGACATTTACATTGGTAAAATAATAAGTGTGACCATTGCTTCTGTGTCCAAATGTACGAATTAATATTGGGGGTACAAATAGGTGTACCCTGTGATATGAATATAGAGATAATGCATGAATAGGCAATACTGTGAATAAATAATAAAATGGGTTCCAAATTTAATAATGGATTCAATTGATATCTGAAAATATACAGGAAATCTTATATTGATACACATACATTCATTCCAACCACTTATACATCTAAACGTTATATTAGGATTATGGTTTGTCATGAAAAGTGTGTGAGTTTTGCTTCAAAACTGATTATGAAAGTTGAAAATAATGTGTTTGGAAAGAAGTCTCATGAAAAGACCAGACAAGAAACCTGGAGGAATCCATGTGTTCTGAAGCAGGAAGTTATTGAAAGTGAAACAAATGCCTATAAGTTTGCTAATTTGTGGATGAAATATATATCCTATGATGTGCATAAATTGAAGAAATAGTAATGTACCAGTGTTGAATAAAAATGAACGTCAAAATACACATCATGTCCCATAGTAATCTACTTGCATTGTTGTTAAACTGGGTCAGTTACTGTACAAATATTAGTATTTGTATGCAACATTAACTGAAGTTAGTTTTCAGTACTGGAAACAAATATGTATTTCATGTGGATGAATATTTCTGAGAATAATCTTGTGAATACTTGATTATAAATCCATATACATGAACATGAATGAATTTAGGGAGTGTATATAAGACACATATATTTCATATTTTGAAAAATCTGGAGAATATATATATATATATATATATATATATATATATATATATATATATATACAAAAAAACACACACAGAGACATTAAATTACCAATATATATGCCAATCGAAATTTATCATGAAATATATATCATCCACAGATGCAAAAATATTTCTTTTACTGAACATGGATTTATGTTTAATGTTGTTCAACTAGGAAGCTCACCCATAGGTTGAATTTTAAGATCCAACAGGGTTTAGGAGGAGTGATCTCTTCTCATAATTTGTATCTGCCAAGTCAGCCACCTCACAAGAATGTACATGTGATACCAGGTAGGATTCTATATGTGCATATAAAATTACATGTTCTGAATAGGCTACAGAGAAAGGGAGACAGGAATTTATATATTTATTAACTTTAAAAACACAAGGAGAACTATTTCAATTAAAAATTAACTAGATTTATAACACCTACCCTTCATAATGCAAATGGCAAGTCCAACTATACACCATGCCTTTTTTGAACTGCTTGTATTTCTATTCTGTTTGGGTTAGTTTTCTCCATCATATTAGGATTAGCAGTCAGAGTCTAGTAGTTTATGAATTACTCTCAGGGATTAAGTATTTTGAATGGAAAATTGGAAAATGAATCTAATGTGTATGCATATATGTGCTACACAAAAATCTTCCCACTCTCATCCACAACAATGCCTTGACATTAACTTCGTCCCAAGTAAGACACAATTAGAGGAGAAAAGTTAGAAAATCTCTGAATGCATATGTGGAATGGAATATACTCAGGAGTTCACAACCTTGGAAGTGGTAGAGCAGTTTCCAAAAGTAAGGCACATGGTAAACACTCCACAAACATGGAGCTCTGCTGGCCTAAAGACTTCTTGATAAACTGCCTCTGAGGTTGGGCACTTGAAATATATGTTGTTGTCAGTAGCTTTAGCTTACTTTCTAGTGAGACCATCAAAGCTGGGTCTGCATCGATGTGACCTGGAGGACATTGTTTCTAATTTTCCAATGAACATGAGGCAGGAGTGCGAATACTCTCTTTGTAGTTAAACTATGGCCACTGGGAGCTAAGTGACTCACCGTGTGAACTGTGAAGCCATTTGGTCCTCCTCCACTTTTCGTGGTGGTTCTTGCTGCTGCACTTGGACTTTGGTATTTTCTTCATGAAATACAAGGAGATCAACTGGGACACAGTGCTGGAGGGAGTTCTGTCACATGTGGAGCTCACGGTCTGCATGTGAATGCACCAACCAGGATTTTATCCCACATGCGTTGCCCCTTTGTCCATAGCAACCTGATTCTGAACATTGCCTTGAAATCTCCCTATATAAAAAGATGCCTTTACATGGAAGGTTCTGCTGGCTGTACCATGTCAGTCACAAGCCATTTGGAAGCAAATGGCAGATCCACATAGCCCCACCACACATGTTTTATCACACACCTTCACACCACTGCTCTAGGCCCACTAATTTGCAGGTTCCAACTTACTGGCATCTCTGTTCTACACAATTTTCATGAAACCCAGTCAGTCAAGGCACTGTCTGATACACTCATGATCAGCAATAGGACATCCAAAGATTCTCCAGTGCCACCTGGTCATGGGAATTTCAAGAATTTCATGGTGTTTATCTAGCCATTTTTCGAGGATGAAGTTGGAGGAACTTTGGGTTTCAATAACCATTAAATGTTGAGGAAGCTCATTTCAATGAAACTCTGGAGAACTCTCATAGGCAAGGCCTCCCAAAGAGTGGAAAAAAGGTCACATGAAGCCAGTCCAATTGAAGTCTACAATGTGAGGTACATGTGTGTTTTAACTCTCAACTATGGCTGCCAAGACTTTAAGAAGAAAATCATGGATTATCTTGGCTGAGATTCCCAGTGCTCTGTGGCCTTGATCTAAGTTTATAAGGGCTACTTTCATGCGTGGCCTCCTAAAATCCCAACAAAACTCATGGCAATTCTTCTCTGAGGTCAGTTCCAGAACTCAGTCTCTATGTGGATTCACACGAGAGTTCAAGCCCAGGTGGACCCAGTGATTTCTTCCAATCGCCACACAAATGACCAAAATTTAAACGAAAACACTCCCATATGGCCCTCATCTTTTCCACATAGACGCTCATCATAACCTCTAGCTGGAGGTTTCTATGAGGGGCGCTGGACAAGACAGTGTCCAAAATAAGCTCCCTTGCCCGTCATTTGCCTAAAGTCAGGGTGGCCTGGAAACCCTTCCTGTGAACCAGGAGTGATCAAATAGGCCTACCATTATTACTGTTCCACTTCTTCAATTTGAGGCCTCCTGACTGTGCGGTTTAGATTCTTTATGTGGATTGGGGTCATGAGAAAACCCAAGCACCAATGGGCTAGACTCTGAAGGGCTTTGAAGAATTCATTTGACCAAAAGGATTCCTATTCTCACCTTATGGAGGTCAGGAAACTTACAGAGGAAGGCGAGAGACTTCATCCATAATGAATGCTCTTTTGGCCATTTTGGTTTTGGATGCACACATGGCATCTTTCTTTAGATCCATCAGGTGCTGAGAATCTAAGCCACAGCCTCACAAGGGGCCAACAGGCTGATTCAGACACATCCCTTTCGAAATCAATTACTCAAAGAGGGACAGGTGATGCCCATTCATTTGCATTAGAGAACTGTTTTATTCAGGCTTCACAACGGGGTGGCCTTGGCAAAGACCTTCCTGACATTTAGTGCTATAGAACAATAGGTAAGCAAAAGTCCCAAAGCAGGGTTTCTCCACTGAGACTTTTCCTGGTAACACTGATATCTGAGTTTTCTAAGATTCTTGCCATTCCCTTCAGCTATCCAGTACATGGCCAAGTCACAGAGCTTGGAGGTGGTACCTATCTTGGTCACAAAATCATGAGCCTATTCTGGAGAGTGGCCAGAATTCAGGAAGAAAACAGGAACTTAGGAAGATTGCAGGTCTTGCCCACAAATAAGGCAATCCACTGTCCTTTTATAAATTGGGCAGCGTGAATGTTGGGAAGCTTTCTCCTAGACAGGACACATCCATTGATGCATTTTCTTTTGTAATGTCTACACCCACGGACAAAGTGGGATACACAGACATAGAAACACTTGCCTTGTCAAATGACTTAATAGAAACAGTCCACTCCAAAACAAACAAACCAACTTTCCTACGTATTCTCAGAACATGAGACAAAACCACAAACCCACACTCATTCCCACAAATGCACCTCCTTCCCCCAAGAAGGTCTGTTACTAACCGGAGTGTCCTCTGCCTGGTGAGCCATTCTTTGTTCACCCGAAATGGCCTGTCTGTTCTCAAATCTGGACTCCTTGGCCCACTCTGTGAAGTTGTCAGGAGCCAGCTTTGAGCCGCCACTACCTGCTTTCTCAGGAAAGACACCTCTTCAGATTTTTTCTGGCATTTGGCCATCTTCACATCTGTAGGTACCAAGAAAGACTGACTCTTTCCATGATAAATCCAAACAAGTGAGATCTCTGTGACTGTTACTGGGCCTGGCCCTGGGTGCCTGGTTTCCGGGATCCCAAGTTCAGAGAGTTCCATCACAAAGAAGTGAGGTAGGTCACTTCCTTCATGAACTGAATGAGCTCACAGCCTTGGCAAACACTTTGTCCTAACAGTTTCTTCCTAGGGTCCCATGAGATGGAGGCTGCCCCTACTTCCTGTGACACTTTCACAAGTTAGAATGGTATATCAACCATAGGTACTGGGGGAGAAATCTCCACACAGGCTTGGTTTTGTCCATTTTGTCTACATTAAAATGCGAGAGGCTTATTCAGACACATCTCTTCATCCTGACAAGGTTATTTGCCATGGAAAATGACTTTTGGTCTCTCAGGTCCTTCATAGCATTCTATATCTTCTTCAGGGATAATTTCTGCATGGATCTTTGCGATTCTCAGCAGGTGGAAGATCCCCTATATTCCTGTATTGTAAGACCAACTCTATCCCTGCACTGCTGTAAAGTTAGATTGAGGGAACAGTGTATGGTTAGTGTTAATATCATGTTCTATTTGGGTTAGGAATCATTCTGCTGGATGAATAATGGTATTGGGAACCTGAGATATTTACAAGAATATATAGGTGAAATATAAGTATGGAAACAGAAATCTAGTGAAGACTTGAAGCCAAGTAGGACATTGGGCCCTTGAGTAGCATACTTTGCTTTGAATTATATTCTGCACAGATGTCTCAGATAAATCGATATACAAAGAAATAGGATCTTATACACTGGATGATTGAATAACATACAGAATATCCAATTAAAAAGGGATAGTCTGTAGGATTAGCAAGATAGTCAGTAGATTTAGAAAGAAGAGTTAGTATAGCATTTGTACCAAAAGTTCTTTACAAAAAAGGTTTCGGGTAGAGAGTGAATGTAAATGTCAGCACAATGACGAATTGGGGAAAATATGTAGGAAAGCAGATATAAATAGAGACATTAGGAAGTCAGTAAAAGTATAAAGTGTGTAATTTGTTTAGACATTTTCAACGGTTTGAGTCTGAATATATAATCTTAGGCAGAAACTAATATGTTGTCACAAATTGGATTGACTTTTGAGAGCATTAGGTAACCAGGACATGGATGTTTTTTATTAATCCATGCTCACTTTTTATTTAGGCTTTGGTAAAATCATAAGTGTGACCTTTGCATTTTGTGTCCAGAATATTATTGTGATAAAATGTATATGTAGATCAGGTGACATGAGTATTCCTTCCACCATTTCTGGGAGCACTATTTTGAAGAAATATAAATTAGTATTGGGGGTACAAAGGGGTATACCCTGTGTCATAGAATATATTGATAATGCATCAATTGACCATGATGTGAATAAATAATTTAACTGGTTCCACTTTAAATAATGGATTGAATTGATATCTGAAAATATAAAAGAAATCTCACATTGATATACAATCATTCACTGCAACCAGTTATACATCTAATGGTAATATTATGGTTGTGGTTTATCCTGAAAGGTGTGTGAGTTTTGTTTCAAAAGTGATTATGGAAATGAAAAATAATGTGTTTGGAAAGAAGTCTCATGAAAAGAATAGTCAAGAAACCTGTAAGAATACATGTGTTCTCAAGCAGGAAGTGATTGAACATTATATATCATACTATATATAATGTGCATAAACTGCAGAAATAGTAATGTACCGGTGATGAATAAAAATGAACATCAAAATACACATCATGTCCCATAGGAATCTACTTGCATTGATGTTAATCTGGGTCAGTTACTGTAGAAATATTAGGATTTTTATTCACCATTCACTGAAGTTACTTTTCAGTACTAGGAAAAAAGTAGGTATTTAAGTTGGATGAATATTTCTGAGAACAATCTTGTGAAAATTTGATTATAAATCCACATAAATCACAAAACATTATAAACACAAAAGTCACATGGACATTAAAATGTAGCAATATATATGCCAATTTAAATCCATCTTGAAATATATATCATCCACTGATCCAAAACTATTTATTTAATGAACTTGAATTTATGTATAATGTTGTTCATCTAGCAAGCTCCCCCATAGATTGAATTTTCTGTTCCAACAGTGTTTAGGAGGAGTGATCTCCTAAATGTGTATGCAAATATGTGCTACACAAAAATCTTTCCACTCTAATCCAGAACAATGCCTTGATATTACCTTCACCCCAAGTAAAACACAGTTGGAGGACAAGAGTTAGAAAATCTGTGAATACATATCTGGAATGTAAAATGGTCAGGAGTTCACAACCTTGCAGGTTGTAGAGGAGTTTCCAAAAGTAAAGGACAGGCTTGATAGACCCAAACTGATCTTTTATTAGAATTGGGAGCCATCTTGCCAGAAAGCCGTGAAAAGATAATTTGGGCTTTACTATAAATTACTGCAAATTCTGAACCTGCTTGGAATGCGTGCCCGTGCCTTGAACTCATCCTTGCCTGGCTCTCTGACCAGATAACAGTGCTCTCTGAAACATTAGTGACACCTAATAAATATTGGCCTTCCCAGGCCAGACAATGACCCTCTCTGAGTCTCTAATGGTCCTCATAATTTCTGATTTTGGGGCCAGCAAAAAAAATGTAAACTACCATTAGTGTGATGCTTTCAAAGTTCTGTTATCTGTAACCCCCTTTTTGTGTAACTTTCTGGGCTATATAGCTGGGCTGTAGGAAAGGTGGTGTTGCTGTCTTGTTCCCGCCATTTTTGGAGGGAGAGGCATTCTGGCCGGTTTTAATAATAAGCTTGCCTTAATTTGATTTTAATTGGAGTCAGTGGTCTTTTCTTGCATCCTAGTCCAACATTTTGGAGTTCCCCAGTGAGATGACCCTGCCCGACCAGATCACAAGGCCAGACTGCTGAAAATTCTGAAGCTGGCCTTCCCTCCAGGGCTACGGGCTGGGGAGCCACTCTAGGGGGT
Organism: Callospermophilus lateralis; assembly: GCF_048772815.1. Classification (NCBI taxonomy): domain Eukaryota; kingdom Metazoa; phylum Chordata; class Mammalia; order Rodentia; family Sciuridae; genus Callospermophilus; species Callospermophilus lateralis. The sequence continues at coordinate 612,070 of NW_027514369.1, read as the reverse complement.
GCACAACTTGAGATGTTCCAAGGCCTTGGAGTGAGCCGTCGGTCTGGGGAGCACTGCAGTGAACCACTGCACTGAAACTATTAGCAAGCACCTGGTGGAGGAGGCCTCCATAGGTAAGTGGCACCTTGATAACATCTTATATCTGGTTAAGGGAGATCTCTTCTAATGACAGAGAGGTGGCCTGGGGAGGCTCACATACACTCCTGTCCAGGACAGTAATGAGAATCGTTCTGTCCTCTGTTCCGTTCTGTAGGGAATTCCTTTCAAGGTTAGAGAGGTGCCGAGGGACACGCACGTGCTCCTACCCCAGAGCTTTAGCAAGACGTTGAATTGCTCCTCTGTTTTTCTGTTTTGGCACCGGGATTCTGGTTTTTTTTTTTTTGTGTGTGTGTGTGTGTGTTTTGTTCTGTGTTCTATATGTTTTTTTGTTTTTTTGTTTTTGTGCATTTTGTTTTGTGATTTCTGTGATAAAATCTTAAGGATATTGAACGTGAAAATGGGTAACAAAGCAAGTAAGCCTGACACCCCTTTGGACTGTGTTTTAAGGAACTGTGATGATCTTTACCACCATTTGTTTAGCAGAATGAGAGAAGCCCCTAGCTGGCTGCCTGGAGCACACCCAGTGCAGATGGCAATGCCTGCTGGGGAATGAAGAACTGAGTATCTCCCAGCATCTGCCAAAGCCCTGTTTCTTCAGGGAATTCCCTCCTTCGTTCCCTGCACTGTAAGGATAATGCCGCCTCTGTCTTCTTAAAAAAAGAGAAAAACAAAAAGGGGACACTAAATGCAGTAAAGTCACCATGGAGACACTTTATTTTACATTTCAGGTTGCTCCTCTGTGAAAACATTTGGTCCCCTTGTGGGGACATCTGTGGTGCCACTGGGGAAGGAGATTTTTCTCTTATTTGCTCTGTTTTAAATGGTTCTGTCTGTCAGCCATTGTCTGGAGTTCATTTCTGCCTGTCTTGTGCCTTTTTTCTGGCCCTTTAAGACATGTGCAATAATGTGTTAATATTATAAATTGTTTCTTGGAAATGATCTTAGCTGAATTTGTGTCTAAATGATGATGTTTCATTGTACCAATCTGGTATCTGAATGGGTTTTTGAAGCATTTCACAATCTTGCAGTTAAAAGTCGGGTTTAGGTAATTGTTTAGTTTATGGTTTCAGATAATTCATGCCAGAGAACATAAATACTTAGGATGGAAAACTAAAGAACTCTACTTCCAAGTTGGCAAGTAACTTCCCAATCATTCAGTCTTTTTTTCACCAATTTTAAATTAGGTAGCCTGGGAAAATGTCACTGTGTGTGCCAGTGCATTAATTTGGACAAGGATACTAAATCATAGTATGATATCTGTTGACAAAACAACTTGTAAAGATATAAAATTTTGTGAATTGTATCTTAAACTTGTATCATAATTTTCAACAACCTAACGTGAAAATAATGGTTAAAATACCTTAGGCCTAAGGTTTCTCCTCAGAATAGCCATTTTTTCCTGCTTCTTCCAGACCTCAGCCAGGGATTATTTAGAAATGCAAATGAAAGAAGCCTGTAAGCTTAGTAGGAGACTTATTTGAGGCCTAAGGAAAAAAAAAAGTAAATTGTATGGTATTTACTTATTACTGGCCAGTCATTTTTTCTAGGACTCATATTTTTTCCTTAGATTCTTTATTTATTTTTTGAGCTCATGATTTTGCTCCTACAGACCTAGGTTAATGTTTTTCTGATCAGTAATATCTTTGACCAACTGTGGAATTTTTAAATCATTGCAGTGGAGATTTCACCTGTGAAAAGCTACAAGGCCTTCACTTTTATTATGTGTGCACAATTTGTTATGTGTTGTATGTCTATATATGTATACATATGTCCGTATATCATATATATGATACACAAATTAACATATATAAGGAGCACTCATATTAAAAAGCACTCATAAAAACAATTTTAAAAAGTGGATCCAAAGATCTTTAATTCACGTGATTTAAATGTTTCAATTTAAATTGGGTAAACTGATAAATATAAATTTCTTTAAATTTAAGCTTACAAGTTTTTCTAGGTGTTCAAAAATTTAATAAAGTATTAATGTCTACAAAAGGTCTAATATGCCTATGTTCCAGGACTTTTCTTTCAATCAAAAAAATGGCTTACACTGTTCAAAACATTTGTCTAATATTTTGATAAATAAGTAAAGTAAATTTGATTTGGGATTACTCATTCATGAGTACTTTTGTTTGATATCTGATTGATATACTAAGGTCTGTATAAGTTTGTACTAAAGTCTGTATAAGATTGTAAAAATCAGTCATGTGTTAAAGAGACAAAAATTTCTTAAACATAAGTTTAACCATAACATTTAGTTTATTAAGATTTAAATTTTCTAGAGCAGGCAACCATAAAAATTAAACAACTGTTTAATTAAGAACTGTTATTTTAGAGCACTGTACTGCCATTTCTTTAAAAGCTAAACTTGGTTAATGTAGAAACATCAATGTAATTGTGATGCTATTAATGTGCTCATATCTTCCAGTTATAAAACTCTATAAGGTAGAAACTTTAAAAGAGCATTATATCAAGCAGGTGTTCTGAAGTTGTATGGTAAATAAAATATATATTGGGGATTTATTTACCTGTTATCAATAATATATGTAAAGTTTTATGTTACTTTTTACGTTGTGGAACAATTTAAATGTATTTTTAAGTTAATGAGACCCTAATCTATGTAAAGGTTAAAATCTTTCAGCCGTACTTTAATTCATGTTTTAAATGTGATATCATATGTTGTGAGCTAATGTTCATGTGACCTCAAAAAATTTATGTAAACTTTGTAAAATGATATTTAAAACACAAAGATCAGCTTTAGAACTAAAGCATTTAAGGTTTATAAGGAGCCCTGCTTACCTGAGATAAGACTCTGTGTCCCATCTTACTACATGTGAGAATGACTACGAAAGCAGTAGGTCAGATTTTATTTCATTTAAAGTTATGTTCAAATTTTTTTTTCTGTCAAGATTACTAGGATCTCAAAAAGATGATATAATATATAACTCACCCAAAAAATTCAGGGTAGTTATTACATGAACTAAGTATTTTTACTCTTGTTAAAAAAATTTTATTTTTTAATTTCCTTATAAGTGATCTAAAGATTCCCTGTTGGTGTTTTACAGAAGTGTTGCTTTAAGAACACAACATGGGTTAATTTAAGATAATAAGTCATCAACTACAAGACAGACAGAATAATAAGATCCCAATTAATAATATATAAATAATTATAAACTTATAGACATTAAAGCACAGTACTCTTAATATATGGCTGTTAAAATTCATTTGCTGGTTGTTTCAGATTAGGATTGAAAATTAAAGTTAAATAAAAAGGTCCAAAAAAAACGATATTTGACTCTTGCCCTCTGAGTCAGTCTGAATCCAGGGAACAAGGGATTTCTCTATGAGCTTTGCAACTCTGGGCCACATAACCTCCCGATCAGAGAGATTAATGAGACCACTGGAGAACAGAAAGCCAATCAGTGCATTTGCTACAAAGAGGTGAGTCATCAGGAAAGGGAGACATCCCTGATGCTTCTGAGGGAAGCCACATGGTCAAGCAAGACCTGGACCCACATAGCTCAAATTGCACTAGCAGAACTGAGAAGCTGCTCTCAAGTTTCCCAAAAAATGACTCCCATAAAAGCTCAGGTGACTGCTAACAATAGATAGAAACAAAAGTCAGTTTGACTGCTTCATCTTAAACACTTAGCAAAGACAGTTAAAACCAAAATACAGCCAATCCTGGGCATTTTAAATAATAATAATAATAATAATAATAATAATAATAATAATAATAATAATAATAATAATATTTTAAGGTATACACTTTATGTTAGCCTCCCAAAATAAGTAAAACTGTTGGCTACAAAGAAGGATTCTCAGAGAGGAATGCCTGATAACTATAAAAATAGACTATCAAGAGGAGCTGCCAGAGGCAGAAGTTTTTAGTTTAAGGCCTACAGATATTCCTAACCTACACAGGTAGGCTTGGTGTTTGCTAGTACAATTATCCAGCCCTGAGTAACAGAATTAAATGTTTCTCTATTAAACACAGAGGTCATACTAGTGAAAGGATTCTGCAAAATCAGATGACATTAAATTATTAAACTGTATATTATGGGGAGGGACAACTGTATCACTAAAAGTTAAATATTAAGTTCACAATCCTGATAATTGGGGATATTAAAGACTGGTGAGGGTACTTCATACAGTGACATGATCCAGCTATTGCAACATTTATTCAATACTCATGTTTTTTGTTTCTCTCATAGAAGAACCAATCCCCAGATGACTTTACAACCTGTTCTTCCTCAACAAGACTTCAAAAAGAACTGACTTCAAAAAGGCAACTCATGTCCCTCACGCCATGCACACTCATGTCACCCTTTCTCAGCTGAGAAAAAGCCAAAATGAGAGACGACTCTCTACTTACACCAATGGAGCCAAAAATAAATAGACTATCAATATAAGTAATTAATTAAGTCAGGTAATATCAGGGAGACTGGTTTTCGGTGAGTTCTAAAAATTTGGTGACTGTTAACTGAGGGATTAAAATTTCCTCAGTGCTTCTCCACTAACCTATCAAGGATTACAAAGGGACACATAAGAAAAGGGGGGAATGATACACCCAACCTTACCTTTTATTAAAATTGGGAGCCATCTTGCAACAAAGCCATGAAAAAATCATTTTGGCTTTACTGTAAATTACTGCAAATTCTGAACCTGCTTGGAATGACTGCCCGTGCCTTGAACTCTCCCGTGCATGGCTCTCTGACCAGATAGCAGCCCTCTCTGAAACTTTGTCACACCTCATAAATATTGGCCTTTTGTGGCCAGACAATGACCCTCTCTGAGGCTCTAATGGTCCTCATAAATTTTGATGTTGGGGCTAGCAAAAAAAAAAAATATATAAACTCCCATTAGTGTGATGCTTGTCAGAGTTCTATTATCTGTTACCCCATTTTTGTGTAACTTTCTGGGCTACAAACCTGGGCTGTAGTAAAGGTGGGGTTGCTCTCTTGTTCTCGCAATTTTGGGAGGGAGTGGCAGCCCAGCCAGTGGAAATAATAAGCTTACTTTAATTTGATTTTAATTGGAGTCAGTGTTCTTTTCTTACATCCTGGTCTAAGAGGTAAACACTCCACAAACATAGAGCTCTGCTGGCCTAAAGACTTCTTGAGAAACTGCCTCTGAGGTTGGATACTTTAAATATATTTTGTTGTCAGAAGGTTTAGCTTCTTTTCTAGTGAGACCATCAAAGCTGGGTCTGCATCTATGTGAATGGAGAGCATGGTTTCTTATTTTCCAATGAACATGAGGCAGCAGTGCTGAATTATCTCTTGGTAAGTAAACTGTGGCCATTGGGGGCTAAGTGTCTCCCTGTGTGGACTGTGAAGCCATTTGATCATCCTCCATTTTTGTGGTGTTTCTTGGTGCTGCACTGGGAGTTTGGTATTTGCTTCACGAAATACAAGGAGTTCAACTGCGACACAGTGCTGGAGGGAGTTCTGTCACGTGTGGTGGGTCAGAAACTGCAGGAGAATGCACCAACCAGGCTTCTATTTCACATAGCTTTTTCCTTGACCATACCCACCTGATTCTGAACATTGCCTTGAAACCTCTCCATATAATAAGATGCCTTAACATGTAAGGTTCTGCTGGATGCACCATGGCAGCCAAAAGGCATTTGGAAGTCAATTGGAAATCCACACGGCCCCACCTCAGATATTTTATCACACACCTGCACACCACTGCTCTGGGCCCACTATTCACCAGTGCAAATTACTGGCATCTCTGTTCTTCACCATTTTCATGAAACCCAGTCAATCAAGGCACTGTCTTGTACACTCATGATCAGCAACAGGAGATCCAAAGGTTCTCCAGTGCCACCTGGTCATGGGAGTTTTAAAAATTTCAGGGTGTTTATCTAGCCACTTTTCAAGGATGAAGTTGGAGAAACTGTGGGTTTCAATTCATTCAGGAACCATTTAATGTTGAGGAACCTCATTTCAATGAATGCTCTGGAGAACTCTCAAAGGCAAGGCTTCCCAAAGAGTAGCCAAACGGTCACATGAAGCCCAGCCCATTGAGGTTTACAATGTGAGGTCCATGTGTGTTTTGACTCTCAACTATGCCTGTCAAGTCTTTCAGAATAAAATCATGTGATATCCTGGCTGAGATTCCCAGTGATCAGTCGAAAGCCACCCTTGGCCTAGATTTCAGTTTCCAAGGGCGACTCTCATGCGTGACATTCTAAAATCGCAACACAATTCATGACAATACTTCTCTGAGGTCAGTTTCAGAACTCAGTCTCTAAGGGGAATCATACCAAAGTTCCAGCCCTGGTGGATCCAGTCATTTCTTCCAACTGCTACACAAATGAACACAATTAAAACCAAAACACTCCCACATGGTCCTCACCTTCTTCCATATGGACACTCATTATAACCTCTGGCTGGAGGTTTCCATGAGGGGTGCAGCACAAGACGGTATCCAAAACGAGCTCCCTTGTCCCTTATTTGCTTAAAGTCAGCTAGGCCTGGACACCATTCCTGTGAACCAGGAGTGATAAAATAAGCCTGGCCTTAATACTGCTCTGATTCTCCAATTTGAGGCCTACTGACTGTCAGGTATAGATTCTTTATGTGATTTGGAATAATGAAAAAACCGAAGCTCATATGGGCTAGCCTCTCCAGGGCTTTGAAGAACTCATTTGACTCAAAGGATCCATATTCTCACTTGATGGAGATCAGAAACCTATCAGAGTAAGGCAAGATACTCCATACACAGTGACTGATCTTTTTGCCATTTTGGTTTTGAAAGCACACATGGAATCTTTCTTTAGTTCCAACAGGTGCTGAGAATCTAAGCCACTGCCTCACAGAGGGCCAAGTGGCTGATTCAGCCACATCCCTTTCCAAAGCAATTAAGCAAAGATACACAGGTGATGCCCATTCATTTCCATTTGAAAACTGTTTTCTTAAGGCTTCACAAATTGGAGGACTGAGGCAAAGACCTTCATGACACTCAGAGCAACAGAAAAATAGGTAAGCAAAAGGCCCAAAGCAGGGTTTCTCTACTGAGACTTTCTTTGTCACACTGTTATCTGAGTTTTCTGAGATGCTTGCTATTCCATTCAGCTATCCAGTACATGGACATGTCACAGAGCTTGGAGGTGGTACATATCTTGGACAGAAAACCATGAGCCTACTCTGGAGAGTGGCCAGAATTCAGGAAGAAAACAGGAACTTCAGAAGATAGTGGGTGTTTCCCGTCCCTAAAGCAACCTGCAGTCCACTCATAAATTGGACAGGATGAATGTTGGCAAACTTTCTACTAGACAGGACACATCCATTGATGCATTATCTTTTATAATGTCTACAACCATGGACACAGTGGGATACACAGGCATACCAAGAATCGCCTTGTCAAATGACTTACTATAAACAGTCCACTCCAAAACAAACAAACCGCCTTTCTTACCTATTCTCAGAATATGAGACTAAACCACAAAATCACAACCACACCCACAACGACACCTCCTTTATTCAAGTAGGTCTGTGACTAATTGGAATGTACTCTGACTGATGGGCCATACTATGTTTCCTTGAAATGGCCTGTCCTTCTCAGATCTGGTCTCCTTGGCATACACTGTGAAGTTTTCAGGAGCCAGTGGTGAGCCACTACCTGCTTTCTCAGGAAATTCCCCTTTTCAGAGCTCTCCTGGCATTTGGCAATCCTCACATAAGTAGGTACCAAGGAAGACTTACTCTGTCCTTGGTTATTCCAAACAACTGAGCCCACTGGGAAAGAAACTGGGACTGACTCTGGGTGCCTGGCTTCCTGGATCCCAAGTTCAGAGAGATCCGTCATCAAGGAAGAGAGGTAGGTCACTTCATTCAGGAACTGAATGAGGTTACTTCCGTGGCAACCACTTTGTCCTAACAATTGCTTTCAAGGGTCCCATGAGATGGAGGCTGCCCCTACTTCCTGTGACACTTTCACAAGTTAGATTGGTATATCAACCATTGGCACCTGGGAACAGCTCTCCACACAGGCCTGGTTTGGTCCATCTTCTCTACATTAAGAAGAGAGAAGCTGATTCAGACACAACCCTTCATCCTGACCAGGTTGTTTGCCATGGAGGATGACTTTTGCTCTCTTAGGTCCTCCATAGCTGCTTACAACTTCTCCAGGAATCATTTCTGCATGGACCTTTGAGTTTCTCAGCATGTGGAAGATCCCCTATATTCCTGTATTGTAAGACCAACTCTATCCCTGCTCTTCTGTAAAGTTAAATTGACTGAACAGTGTATGGTTAGGTTAACTAACATGTTCGATTTGGATTAGGAATCTTTCTGCGCGCTGAATAATGGTATTGGGAAACTGCGATATTTACAAGAATATATAGGTGAAATATAAGTATGAAAACAGAAATCTAGCTAAGATATGAAGCCCAAAAGGGCATTGGGCCCTTGATTGGGATACGTAGCTTTGAATTATGTTCTGCACTGATGTGTCAGGTAAATCGATATACAATGGGTTAGGTCCTTGTACCATGGATGATTAAATGTAGAAGAGAACTTCCAGTCAAAAGGGATAGTCGGTAGGATTCGGAAGATTCTCAGTAGGTTTAGAAAGAAGAGTGAGTATAGGATTTGGACCAAATGTTGTTTAGCAATAGGGTTTCCGGTAGACAGTGAATGTTAATGTCAGCACAAGTGAAGAGACTGTCACAATGATGAACTGGGGAAAATAGTTAGGAAAGCTGATATCAATAGAGACATTACGAAATCAGGCAAAGTATAAAGTGAGTGATAGGATTAGATATTTTCAACAGGGTTGAGTTTGAATATATAATCTAAGAAAGAAACAAATATGTAGTGACCAATAGGATTGACATTTGACAGCCTTAGGCAACCTGGACATGGATGTTTAGTAATCCATGCTCACTTTTCATTTAGTCTTTGCTACAATCTTAAGTGTGACCTTTGCTTTTTTTGTCCAGAATATTACTGTGATAAAACATACATGTAGATCAGGTGACATGACTCTTTCTTCCACCATTTCTGGCAGCAACATATTCAAGACGTATAAATTAGTAATGGGGGTAAAAAGAGGTGTACCCTTTGTCTGTGCATATAGAGATAATGCATGAATAGACCATACTGTGAATAAATAATATATCTGGTTCTGACTTTAAATAATGGATTGAAATTATATCTGAAAAAATACAGGAAATCTTATATTGACATACAAACATTCATTCCAACCAGTTATATATCTAATGGCCACATTAAGGTTATGGTTTATCATGAAGGGTATGTGAGTTTTGCTTCAAAAGTGATTATGGAAATCGAAAATAATGTGTTTGGAAAGAAGTCTCATGAAAAGACCAGTCAAGAAACCTGGAGGAATACATGTTTCATGAAGCAGGAAGTGATTGTGAAACAAATGCGTATAAATTTGTGAACTTGTGGATGAAGTATATATTTCCTATGATTTGTAAAAACTGAAGAAATAGTATTGTACCAGTGTTGAATGAAAATTAACGTCAGAATACACATCATGTCCCATACGAATCTACTTGATTGATGTTAATCTGGGTCAGTTACTGTACAAATATTAGGATTTGTAAGCACCATTTACTGAAGTTAGTTTTCAGAACTATGAAACAAATGTGTATTTCAGGTAGATGAATATTTCTGAGAATAATTTTGTGAAAAGTTTATTATAAATCCACATTTTTGAACATGGATGAACTTAGGGAGTGTATTTAAGAAACATATATTTCATATTTTAAAAATCAGGACAGTGTATATATATATATATATATATATATATATATATATATATATTCATAATTATATATATGTGTATATACATATATATGTGTATACACACACACACACACACACACACAAAACACACACACAGACATTAAAATGTAGGAATATATATGCCAATCGAAGTTCATCATAAAATATAGAGCATCCACAGATGCAAAAATATTTATTTTACTGAACAAGGATTTATGTATAATGTTGTTCTACTAGAAAGCTCACCCATAGTTTGAATTTTCAGTTCCAACAGCGTTTAGAGGAGTGATCTCTTCTCACAAGTTGTATCTGCCAAGTCAGTCACCTCACAAAAATGAACGTGTGATACCAGGTAGAATTCTATATAAGCATATAAAAATACATGTGCTGAATAGGCTACAGAGAAAGGGAGAGGAATTTACATATTTGTTAACTTTAACAACACATGGAGAACTATTTCAATTAAAAATTGACTAGATTTATAACACCTACCATTTATCATGCAAATGGCAAGTCCAACTATACCCCATGCCTCCTCTAAACTGCTTGTATTTCTATTATGTTTGGGTTGTTTTTCTCCATCATGTTTGAATTAGTAGACAGAGTATAGTAAGGTATGGGTTATTGTCAGGGATTCAGTATATTCAATGTAATATAGGAAAATGAATCCAATGTGTATAAAATATATGCTACACAATTATCTTCCCACTCTCATCTAGAACAATGCCTTTACATTACCTTCTCCCCAAGTAAGACACAATTAGAGTAGAAGAGTTTGAAAATCCGTGAATGCATATCTGGGGTGGAAACAGTACTAAGAAACAAATAAGTATTTCAGGTGGATGAATATTTCTGAGAATAATCTTGTGAAAAGTTGATTATAAATCCAAAACATAAATATGAATGAATTTAGGAAGTGTGTAATAAGACACATATTTCATCTTTTGAAAAATCTTGAGAGTGTATCTATCTATATATATATATACATATTTATATACACAAACAGAGAGAGACATTAAAAATTGCAATATATATGCCAAACGAAATTCACCATGAAATGTATATCATTCACAGATCCAAATATATTCATTTTACTGAACATGGATTTATGTATAATGTTGTTCAACTAGGAAGCTCACTCACATTTGAATTATCAGTTCAAGCAGCGTTTAGGAGGAGTGATCTCTTCTTCCAATTTGTATCTGCCACGTCAGCCACCTCACAAGAATGTACGTGTGGTACCAGGTAGGATTCTATATGTGCATATAAAAATACGTGTGCTGAATAGGCTACAGAGAAAGGGGGACAGGAATTCACTTATTTGTTAACTTTAAAAACGCATGGAGAACTATTTCAACAAATAATTGACTAGATTTATAACTGCTACACTATACCATGCAAAAGGCAACTCCAACTATAAAACATACCTCCTCTAAACTGCTTGTATTTCTATTCTGTTTGTGTTATTTTTCTCCATCATATTAGGATTAGTAGTCAGAGTCTAATAGGGTATATGTTAGTTTCAGGGATTCAGCATTTCTAATGGAAAATAGGAAATTGAATCCAATATGTATGCAAATATGTGCTACACAAAAATCTTCCCACTTTCATCCAGAACAATGCCTTGACATTACATTCTTCTCAAGTAAGACACAATTACAGGATAAGAGCTAGAAAATCTGTGAATATATCTGGAATGGAGAATACTCATGAGTTTACAACTTTGGAGGTGGTAGAGAAGATTCTAAAAGTAAGGGACAGGGTAAACATTCCACAAACATGCAGCTTTGCTGGCCTAAATGCTTTTTGAGAAACTGCCTCTAAGGGTGGGCACTTGAAATATTTGATGTTCTGAGGAGATTTAGTTCCTTTGTAGAGAGACCATCAAAGCTGGGTCTGCATCTATGTTACTTGGAGGACATGGTTTCTTATTATCCAAGGAACATGAGGCAGCGGTGCTGAATTCTCTCTTTGTAGGTAAACTATGGACACTGGGGTCTAAGTGTCTTTCAGTGTGGACTGTGAAGCCAATTGGTCATCCTCCACTTTTCGTGGTGTTTCTCGCTGCTCCGCTGGGAGTTTGGTATTTACTTCAAGAAATACAAGGAGTTAAAATGGGACAGAGTGATGGAGGGAGTTCTTTAAGGTGTGGTGAGTCAGGGTCTTCAGGAGAATGCACCAACCCAGGTTCTATCCCACGTAGATTGCCCCCTTGAGAATAGCAATATGATTCTGAACATTGCAGTGAATCCTCTCCATATAACAAGATGCCTTTACATATATGGGTCTGCTGGCTGCACCATGTAAGTCACAAGCCATTTGGAAGCCAATGGCTGATCCACATGGACGCAACACAGATGTTTTATCAGACAATTGCATACCACTGCTCTAGGCCAACTACTCACCAGGCTCCAACTTACTGGCATATCTGTTCTACACCATTTTCATGAAACAAAGTCAATCAAGGCAGTGTCTGGTATACTCAGGATCAGAAACAGGACATCCAAAGTTTTTTCAGTGCCAGCTGAACATGAAAATATCAAAAATTTCATGGTAATTTTCTAGCCATTTTTCACGGATGAAGTTTGCGGCTCTGAGGGCTTCAATTAATTCAGGAACCATTAAATGGTGAAGAAGCTAATTTCAATAAAAGCACTGGAGCACTCTCACAGGCATGGTTTCTCTAAGGGTGGCCAAAATGTCACATGAAGCCAGGCCCATTGAGATCTACAATGTGAGGTTCATGTGTGTTTTAAACTCAAATATGGCTGCCAAGTCTTTAAGAAAAATTGTATGTAGTATCCGGGCTGAAATTCCCAGTGTTCTGTGGAAATCCAACCTGGGCCTAGATCTCAGGTTCCAAGGGCGACTCTCATGTGTGGCCTCCTAAAATCCCAACACAATTCATGGCAATACTTCTCTGAGGTCAGTTAAAGAACTCAGTCTCTAAGGGGAATCACACCAGAGTTCAAGCCCAGTGGAACAGTCATCTCTTCCAACCGCCACACAAATGACCACAATTAAAACCAAAACACTCCCACATGGTCCTCATCTTCTTCCATATAGACACTCCTTATAACGTCTGGCTGGAGTTTTCAATGAGGTCCACAGCCCAAGTCAGTGTCCAAATTAAGGTCCTGTTCCCCTCATTTGTCTAACATCAAGGTGGCCTGGACACACTTCCTGTAAACCAGGAGTGATCAAATAGGCCTGCCATTAATACTGCTCGGCTTTTTCAATTTGAGGCCTTCTGACTCTGTGGTTTAGATTCTTTATGTGAATTTGAGTCATGAGAAATACCAAGCCCCTCTGCAGAGATTTGAAGAACTCATTTTGGCCCAAAGGATTCCTATTCTCCCTTGATGGAATTCAGGATCCTAACAGAGGAAGGTAAAAGAATTCATTCACAATGAGTGAATATTTGCCATTTTGGTTTTGGATGCACACATGGGAACTTTCTTTTGATCCATGAGGTGCTGAGAATCTAAGCCACAGCCTCACACAGGGCCAAGAGGCTGATTCAGACACATCTTTTTTCAAAGCAATTAAGCAAAGAGCCACAGGTGATGCCCTTCATTTCCTTTTGAAAAAATGTTTTCCTCAGGCTTCCCAAAGGGGTGGCCAGAGGCAAAGACATCCTGAGATTCAGGGCAACAGAACAATAGGTTAGCAAAAGAGCCAAAGCAGGGTTTCTCCACTGAGACTTTTCTGGTCACACTGATATCTGAGTTTTCTGAGATGTTGCCCATTCCCTTCAGATATCCAGTACATGGCCATGTGACAGAGATTGGAGGTGGTACATATCTTGGACACAAACCCAAGAGCCTATTCTGAAGAGTTGTCAGAATTCAGAAAGAAAACAGGGACTTAAAAAGGTAGTAGGTGTTGCCTATCGATATGGAAACCACGCTCCATTCATTAAATGGGCAGGATGAATACTGGGAAGCTTTCTACTAAAGAGGACACATGCATTGATGCATTCTCTTTTATAATGTATACAACCACGGACATAGTGGGATACACAGAAATAGAAACACTCACCATGTAAAATGACTTATTAGAAACAGTTCACTCCAAACCAAAGAAACCTCCTTTTCTACCTATTCTCAGAACAGAGACAAAACCACACACCCACACTCAAAAAGACACCTCCTTCCCCAAAGTAGGGCTGTGATTATCCGGAGTGTCCTCTGACAGGTTTGCCATACTATGTTTCCCGTTAATGGTCTGTCCTGTCTCAGATCTGGTCTCCTTGTCCAACTCTGTGAAGCAGTCAGGATCCAGGGGTGAGCCACTACATACTTAGTCAGGAAAGGCCCGTGTTCAGATCTTTCCTGGCATTTGGCCATCCTCACATCAGTCAGTACCAAGAAGACTGACTCTGTCCTTGGTGATTCCAAACAAATGAGACCACTTGGACTGGGACTGGGACTGGCTCTGGTGCTTGGTTTCCTCGGTCCCAAGTTCAGAAAGTTCCATCAACAAGGAAGTGAGGTAGGTCACTTCCTTCAAGAACTGAATGAGGTCACTGCCTTGGCAACCACTTTGTCCTAACAGTTGCTTCCAAGGGTCCCATGAGATGGAGGCTGCCCCTACTTCCTGTGACACTTTCACAAGTTAGATTGGTATATCAACCATTGGCACCCGGGAACAGCTCTCCACACAAGCCTGGTTTGGTCCATCTTCTCTACATTAAGAAGAGAGAGGCTGATTCAGACACAACCCTTCATCCTGACCAGGTTGTTTGCCATGGAAAATGACTTTTTGTCTCTCAGGTCCTTCATTGCTGCCTACATCTTCTCCAGGGATCATTTCTGCATGGACCTTTCAGGTTCTTAACAGGTGGAGCATCCCCTACATTCCTGTATTGTAAGAACAATCTGTCTCTGCTCTTCTGTAAAGTTAGATTGAGTGAACAGTGTATGATTAGGGTTAATTTCATGTTCGATTTGGGTTAGGAATCATTCTGCTGGATGAATAATGGTATTGGGAACCTGTGATATTTATAAGAATATCGAGGTTTAATATATGTATGAAAACAGAAATTAAAGTAAGATTTGAATCCCAGAAGGGCTTTGGGCAGTTGATTGGGATATTTAGCTTTGAATTGTGCACATATGTCTCAAATAAATTGATATACAATGGCAGAGGAACTTGAACCTTGGATGATTGAATGCTGAAGAGAACATCAAGTCAAAAGGGATTGTTGGTAGGATTAAGAAGATAGTCGTTATGTTTAGCAAGTAGAGTTAGTATAGGATATGTAACAAAAGTTCTTTAGCAATTTTTTTTCGGGCAGTGAGTGAATATAAATGTCAGCACATATGAAGAAATCAGACACAATGATGAAATGGGGAATATTTGTAGAAAAGCAGATATCAATAGAGACATCAGGCAAAGTATAAAGTGAGTGATAGGATAAGACATTTTCAACAGGGTTGAGATTGAATATCTAATCTTAGGAAGAAACAAATATGTAGGTCACCAATAGGATTGACATTTGAGAGCATTAGGCAACATGGACATGGATGTTGTTAGTAATCCATGTTCACTTTCCATTTAGACTTTGGTACAATCCTAAGTGGGACCTTTGCATTTTGTTTCCAGAATATTACTGTGATAAAATGTGTATGTAGATCAGATGACATGATTATTTCTTCCACCATTTCTAGGAGCAGTATTTTGAAGACGTATAAATTAGCATTGGGGGTAAAAAGAGGTGTACCCTGTTTCTATGAATATACAGATAATGCATGAATAGACCTTAATTTCAATAAATAATATAACTTGTTCCACTTTAAGTAATGGATTGAATTGATATCTGAAAATATATAAGAAATCTTATATTGATATGCAATCATTCATGACAACCAGTTATACACCTAATGTTAATATTAGGTTACGGTTTATCATGAAGTTTGTGTGAGTTTTGCTTCAAAAGTGATTATGGAAATCAAAAATAATGTGTTTGGAAAGAAGTCTCATGAAAAGGCCAGTCAAGGAACACCGAGGAATTCATGAGTTCTGAAGAAGGAAGTGATTGAAATTGAAAAAAATGACGATAAATTTGCTTACTTGTGGATGAAATATTATAATATGATGTGAATAAACTGAAGAAATAGTAATGTACCAGTGTTGAATAAAAATGAACATCAAAATACACATCATGTCCCACAGGAATCTACTCGCATTGATGTTAAACTGTGTCAGTTACTGTAGAAATATTAGGATTTCTTTGCACCATTCACCAAAGTTAGTTTTCTTTTTTTTTATTTTTATTTATGCTTGTTCAAAACATTACATAGTTCTTGATATATCATATTCCACACTGTGATTCAAGTAGGTAATGAACTCCCATTTTTACCCTGTAAACAGATTGCAGAATCACATCAGTTACACATCCATTGATTTACATATTGCCATACTAGTGTCTGTCGTATTCTGCTGCCTTTCCTAACCTCTACTATCCCCCTCCCCTTACCTCCCCTCCCCTCTTCTCTCTCTACCTCTTTACTGTAATTCATTTCTCCCCCTTGTATAATTTTTTCCTTTCCCTCACCTCCTCTTGTATGTAATTTATATAACCCTGAGGGTCTCCTTTTATTTCCATGCAATTTCCCTTCTCTCTCCCTTTCCCTTCCTCCTCTCATCCCTGTTTAATGTTAATTTTCTTCTCATTCTATTCGTCCCTACTCTGTTCTTAGATACTCTCTTTATATCAATAAAGACATTTGGCATTTGGTTTTACGGATTGGCTAGCTTCACTTAGCATAATCTGCTCTAATGCCATCCATTTCTCTGCAAATTATATCATTTTGTCATTTTTTAATGCAGAGTAATATTCCATTGTGTATAAATGCCACATTTTTTATCCATTCATCTATGGAAGTGCATCTAGGTTGGTTCCACAGTCTTGCTATTGTAAATTGTGCTGCTATGAACATCAATGTAGCAGTGTCCCTGTAGCATTTTTTTAGGTCTTTAGGGAATAGAATGAGAAGGGGAATACCTGGGTCAAATGGTGGTTCCATTACCAGTTCTACAAGAAATCTCCATACTGCTTTCCAATTTGGCTGCACCAATTTGCAGTCCCACCAGCAATGTACAAGTTTACCCTTTTCTCCACATCCTCACCAGAACTTGTTGTTGTTTGAGTTTATAATAAATATCTGGAATGGAAAATGCTCAGGAGTTCACAACATTGAAGGTGGTAGAGGAGTTTCCAAAAGTAAGGGACAGGGTAAATACCACAAACATGGAGCTCTGTCGGCCTTAAGACTTCTTGAGAAAATGCCTCTGAGGTTGGGCACTTGAAATATATGTTGTTGTCAGGAGCTTTAGCTTCCTTTGTAGTGAGACCATCAAAGCTGAGTCTGCATCTATGTGACCTGAAGAACATGGTTTTTTATTTTCCTATAAATACGAGGCAGCAGTGCTGAATTCTCTCTTTGTAGGCAAACTGGGGCTACTGGGGGCTAAGTGTCTCCCCGTGTGTACTGTGAAGCCATTTGATCATCCTTCACATTTCGTCATGTTATTTGATGCTGCACTGAAAGTTTGGTATTTACTTTACGAAATAAAGGAGTTTAACTGCGATACAGTGCTGCAGGGAGTTCTGTCACGTGTTGTGGTCAGGATCGGCAGGAGAATGTACCAAGCAGGCTTCTATCACACATAGTTGCCCCCTTGACCATAGCAATATAATTCTGAACATTGCCCTGAAACCTCTCCATTCAACAAGATGCCTTTACATCCAAAGGTCTGCTAGCTGCACATGTCAGTCACAAACCATTTCTAAGCCAATGGCAGATCCACGTGGCCGCACCACAGATGTTTTTTCACACACCTACACTCTACTGCTCTTGGCCCACTACTCAGCAGGCTCCAACTTACTGGCATCTCTTTTCTACACCATTATCATGAAACTCAGTCAAACCAGACACTGTCTTGTATACTCATGATAAGCACCAGGACATCAAATGGTTTTCCAGTGCCAGCTGGTCATGGAAATTTCAAAAATTTCATGGTATTTTCTAGCCATTTATCAAGGATGAAGTTGGAGGTACTGTGGGTTTCAATTCATTCAGGAACCATTAAATGTTGAGGAAGCTCATTTCAATGGAAGCTCTAGAGAACTCTCACAGGCAAGTCTTCCGAAAGAGTGGCCCAATGTAACATAAAGCCAGCCACATTGAGGTCTACAATGTGAGGTCCATGTGTGTTTTGACTCTCAACTATTGCTTCCAAGTCTTTCAGAATATAATCAAGTGATATCCTCGCTGAGATTCCCAGTGCTCTGTGGAAAGCCACCCTGGGCCTAGATCTCAGTTTCCAAGGGTGACTCTCATGTGTGGCCTCCGAAAATCCCAACACAATTCATGGCAATACTTCTCTAAGGTCAGTTCCAGAACTCAGTCTCCAAGGGGAATCCCACAAGAGTTGAAACCCAGGTGGACACAGTCATCTTTTCCAACTGCCACACAAATGACCACAATTGAAACCAAAACACTCCCACATGGCCCTCATGTTTTTCCATATAGACACTCATCATAACCTCTTGCTGGAGGTTTCCATGAGGGGTGCAGACCAAGACACTGTCCAAAATAAGCTCCCTTGCCCCTAATTTGCCGAAAGTCAGGGTGGCCTACACACCCTTCCTGTGAACCAGAACTGATCAAATAGGGATGTAGTTAATACTGTTCTGCTTTTCCAATTTGAGGCCTACTGACTGTCAGGTATAGATTCTTTATGTGATTTGGAGTCATCAGAAAACCCAAGCACTTCTGCAGGGGTTCAAAGAACTCATTTGAACTAAAGGATCCTGATTCTTACTTGATGAAGGTCAGGAATCTAATAGAGGAAGGCAAGAGACTCATTTGCCATTTCTGTTTTGAATGCACACATGGAATCTATCTTTAGATGCATCAGGTGCTGAGAATCTAAGCCACAACCTCACACAGAACCAAGAGGCTGATTCAGACACATCCTTTTACAAAGCAATTAAGCAAAGAGCAACAGGTGATGCCCATTCATTTTCATTTGAAAACTGTTTTCTTCAGGCTTCACAAAGGGGTGGCCAGAGGCAAAGACCTTCCTGACATTTAGGGCAACAGAAAAACAGGTAAGCAAAAGACCCAAAGCAGGGTTTCTCCACTGAGACTTTCCTGGTCACACTGATATCTGAGTTTTCTGAGATGCTCCCCATTCACTTCTGCTATCAAGTACATGGTCATGTCACAGAGCTTGGAGGTTGTATATATCTTGGACACAAAACCATGAGCCTATTCTGGAGAGTGGCCAGAATTCAGGAAGAAAACAGGATCTTAGGAAGATAGTAGGTTTTGCCCATCCAGAAGGCAAGCCGCAGTCCATTCATCAATTGGGCAGGATGAATGCCAGGAAGCTTTCTACTAGACAGGACACATCCATTAATTCATTCTCTTTTCTAATGTCTACAACCACAGACACAGTGGGATACACAGACATAGAAACACTCACATGTCAAACGACTTACTAGAAACAGTGCAATCCAAACCAAACAAACCGCATTTTCTACCTATTCTCAGAACATGTGTCAAAACCACAAAACCACAACCACTCCCACAAAGGCACCTCCTTCCCCCAAGTAGGTCTGTGACTATCCAGAGTGTCCTCTGACTGGTGGGCCATACAATGTCCTCCCAAAATGTCCTGTCCTGACTCAGATCTGGTCTCCTTGGCCAACTCTGTGAAGTTGTCAGGAGCCAGCGGTGAGCCACTACCTGCTTTCTCAGAAAAGGTCCCTCTTCAGAGCTCTCCTGGCCTTTGGCCATCCTAACATAGGTAGGTACCAAGAAAGACTGACCCTGTCCTTGGTAAAACCGAACAAGTGAGCCCACTGGGACTGGGACTGGGACTGGCTCTGGGTGCCTGTCTTCATGGATCCCAAGTTCAGAAAATTCCTTCACCAAGGAAGTGACGTAGGTCACTTCCTTCAGGAACTGAATCAGGTCACTGCCTTGGCAACCAATTTGTCCTAACAGTTGCTTCCAAGAGTCCAATGAGTTGGAGGCTGCCCCTACTTCCAGTGAAACTTTCACAATTTTGCATGGTATATCAACCATAGGCACCCAAAAAAAGCTCTCCAGATAGGCCTGGTTTGGTCCATCTTCTATACATTAAGAAAATAAATGTTGATTCAGACACATCCCTTCATGCTAACCAGGTTGTTTGTCATGGAAGATGACTTTTGCTCTCTGACGTCATTCATAGCTGCCTACATTTAATCCTGGGATCATTTCTTTAATGACCTTGGAGGTTCTCAGCAAGTGGAAGATCCCCTAATTTCTGTATTGAAAGACCAACTCTGTCCCTGCTCTTCAGTAAAGTTAGATTGAGAGAACAGTGTATGGTCAGGGTTAATAACATGTTCCATTTGGGATAGGAATCATTCTGCGGGATGAATTATGGTATTGGGAACGTGCGATATTTATAAGAATATAAGTGAAATATAAGTATGAAAACAGACATCTAGGTAATATTTGAAGCCCAGAATTGCATTGGACCCTTGGCTGGGATTCTTAGCTTTGAATTATATTCTGCACAGATGTCTCAGATAAATCAATATACAATGGCATAATTCCTTGTACCTTGGTTGATTGAATGTTGAAGAGAACATCCAGTCAAAAAGAAATAATTTGTAGGATTAGTAAGATTGTTGGTAGGTTTTGAAAGAAGAGTGAGTATAAGATTTGGATGAAAAGATCTTTAGCAATAGGGTTTCGGATAGAGAGTGAATGTAATTGTCAGCACATGCGGAGAGTCTGTCAAAAGGATGAACTGGGGAAAAAAGTAGGAATGCAGATATCAATTGACATTAGGATATCAGGCAAAGTATAAAGTGAGTGATAGAATTATACATTTTCAACAGGCTTGAGTTTGAATATATAATCTTAGGAAGAAACAAACATGTAGTCACCAATAGGATGAATTTTTGAGAGCATTAGGCAATATGGACATGGATGTTTTCCGTAATCCATGCTCACTTTTCATTTAGGCTTTGGTACAAACATAAGTTTGACCTCTTCTTTCTGTGTGCAGAATATTACTGTGGTAAAATATATATGTAGATCAGGTGACATGAGTATTTCTTCCACCATTTCTGGGAGCAATATTTTGAAGACGTATCAATTATTTTTGGAGGTAAAAATGGTGTACACTGTGTCTATAATTATAGAGATAATGCATGAATAGACCATACTGTAAAGAAATATTATAACTGGTTCTAACTTTAAATAATGGATTGAATTGATATCTGAAAATATACAGAAAATCTTACATTGATATACAATCCTTCATTCCAACCAGTAATATATATAATGGTTATATCAGCATTATGGTTTTTCATGAAGAATGTGTGAGTTTTGCTTCAAAAGTGATTATGGAAATCGGAAATAATGTGTTTGGAAAGAAGTCTCATGAAAAGACCAGTCAAGAAACCTGGAGGAATACATGTGTTTTGAAGCAGAAAGTGATTGAAAGTGAAACAAATGCCTATAAATTTGTGAACTTGTGGATCAAATATATATACTATGATGTGCGTAAACTGAAGAAATAGTAATGTACCACTGTTACATAAAAATGAACGTCAAAATACACATCATGTCCTCTCCCACAGGAATCTACTTGCATTGATGTTAAACTGGGTCAGTTATTGTAGAAATATTAGGATAATGCCGCAGTCTTGCTGGGCACAATCAGCAGCCACTTGTCAAAAGAAACTAACTTTATTTTTAGAACCACACATGGCAAACAAAACAGCCTCTCAGGAAAAACCTTCAGAGCCCCAACTGCCACCACTGGCTTCCCAAAACCTCTCCCTCCCACAGGAGCCTCTCTCCGCCTCCCACAATACTCCTGCTCTTGAGGGCGATTGGCTGGGTCATGTGGGCGGAGTCAAAAAAAGTCCCCCAATGAGCAGTTTTGTGGTCTGAAAGGGCAGGGAAACAGCCCATTGAG
This sequence comes from Callospermophilus lateralis, assembly GCF_048772815.1. NCBI lineage: Eukaryota > Metazoa > Chordata > Mammalia > Rodentia > Sciuridae > Callospermophilus > Callospermophilus lateralis. The sequence goes on along the minus strand of NW_027514369.1, from coordinate 590,210 downwards.
CATCACCGCAGAGGAGCCAATCAGCTAGGTGTTGCTGGGGCCGCTGTGAGCCAATCATCAGCCGGAAGCTGGAAGTTTGCTGGCAGCAGGAATTTTGCTGGGGCCCCTTCGGCTGTGGCTCTCAACATCTTCACCTCTCTGTTTAAACAACACGCATGTGGCTTAGGGACCGTGCCTGCCTTAGGTTGTGCAATAGTACATATGGTCTTTACCCGTTAAGTTGGTACCATTGCAATTGGATCTTACCCGTCACTGACTACCCGTCCAGTATAGAGCCACACCTGTGGAGAGGTCTTTGTACCAGCGGGGGTGGGTGAGGTTTTTTGCCTCACCTCTGTTGGCCCGCCAAATTTTAGCTGGACGATCATGACATGCAGAAGGGAGGAAGATACACCAAGCCAATTGATGGCTCCTTTTGGAAAAATTGTACCACCGATGACATCATCAGCAAATATACCCCAACACTACCACAAGTCACTGCACCAACAGATAGTTCACAATGCATTTAGGTGAGTTCACAATGTGTCCAGGCAAGTTCTGCAAGCAGTACAGGGATGGCTATTGCAGAAGCTGTAGATTGGTATTATCTTTGATTTCACCTGCACTGGGATGAAGATAGGAACTCTGGCAATAATGTCTAAAGAAAAAAATTATGTAATATTCCAGAAGGCAATAAAACCAAAAAAAAAAAAATATGTAACATTCCAGAAGGCACATCAAAAACCAAAATGGCCCAAAAAGCAGTCATTGAGGATGAAGTCTCTCACTTTCCTCTGTAAGGTTCCTGACCTCCATAAAATGAGAATAGGGATTTATTGGGTCAAATGAGTTCTTCAAAACCCTGCAGAGTGTAGCCAATGGGTTATTGGGTTTTTTCATTACTCCAATTCACATCAAGAATCTATACTCCACAGACAGTAGGCCTCAAATTGGAGAAGCAGAGCAGTATTAAAGTCAGGGTTATTTGATCACTCATGGTTCACAGAATGGGTGTCCAGGCCACCCTGACTTAAGGCAAATGAGAGGAAAGGGAGATTATTTTGGACACTGTCTTGGGCTGTGCCCCTCAAGGAAACGTCAAGCCAGAGGTTATGATGAGTGTCTATATGGAAGAAGATGAGGGCCATTTGGGAGTGTTTTGGTTTTCATTGTGGTCATTTATGTGGCAGTCGGAAAAGATGACTGGGTCCACCAGGGCTTGAACTCTGGTGTTATTCCTATTAGAGACTGAGTTCTGGAACTAACCTCAGAGAAGTATTGCCATGATTTGTGTTGGGATTTTAGGCGGCCACCCATGAAAGTCGCCCTTTGAAACTGAGATCTAGGCCCGGGGTGGCTTTCCACAGAGCACTGGGAATCTCAGACAGAATATCATATGATGTTATTTTGAAATACTTGCCAGACATAGTTGAGAGTCAAAACACACATGGACCTCACATTGTAGACCTCAATTGGCCTGGCTTCATGTGACTATTTGGCCACTCTTTGGAAAGCCTTGCCTGTGAGAGTTCTCCAGAACTTTCATTGAAATGAGCTTCCTCAACATTGAATGATTCCTGAAAGAATTGAAACCCACAATGCCTCCAACTTCATCCTTGTAAAATGGCTAGATAAATACCATGAAATTTTTGAAATTCGCATGATGAGGTGGCACTGGAGAACCTTTGATGTCCTGTTGCTGATCATTAGTGTACCAGACAGTGCCTTGATTGATTGGGTATAATGAAAGTGGTGTAGAACAGAGATGCCGGTTAGATGGAGACTGCGGAGTAGTTGGCCCAGAGTTGTGGTGTGCAGGTGTGTGATAAATTATTTATGGTGGTGCCATGTGGATTTGCCATTGACTTCCAAATGGCTTTTAGCTAACATGGTGCACCCAGCAGACCCTTATATGCAAAGGCATCTTGTTATATGGAGAGGTTTCAGGGAAATGTTCAGAATCAGGTTGCTATGGTCAAGGGGGCAAGCTGTGTGGGATAGAAGCCGGGTTAGTGCGTTCTCCTGGAGACTCTGACCCAGCACATGTCACAGAACTCCCTCCAACACTGTGTCCCAGTTGAACTCCTTGTATTTCTTGAAGCAAATACCAAACTCCCAGTTCAGCACCAAGAAACACCATGAAAATTGGAGGATGACTAAATGGCTTCACAGTCCACATGGTTAGACACTTTGGCCCAGTGGCCTCTGTTTACCTACAAAGAGAGAAATCAGCACTGCTGCCTCAGGTTCATTGGAAAATAAGAAACCATGTTCTCCAGGTCACATAGATTCAGACCCAGCTTTGATGGTTTCACTACAAATGAAGACAAAGCTCCTGACAACAATATATATTTCAAGTGCCACACCTCAGAGGCAGATTCTCCAGAAGTCTTTTTTCCAGCAGAGCTCCATGGTTGTGGAGTGTTTACCCAATCCCTTACTTCTGGAAACTCCTCTACCTGCTCCCAGGTTGAGAACTCCTGAGAATTTTCCATTCCAGATATGTATTCACAGATTTTCTAACTCTTCTTCTCTAATTGTGTCTCACATGGGGCAAAGGTAATGTAAAGGCATTGTTCTAGGTGAGAGTGGGAAGATTATTGTGTAGCACATATTTGCATACACATTGGATACATTATCCTATTTTCCATTTGCAATACTGAATTTCTGACACTAACCCATACCCTACTAGACTCTGACTACTATCCTAAAATGATGGAGAAAAAGAAACCTAACAGAATAGAAATACAGGCCTTTTGTAGGAGGCATGCTGTATACTTGGATTTTCCTTCTCCTTTATCAAGGATATGTGTTATAAATCTAGTCAACTTTTCATTGTAATATTTCTCCATGAGTTTTCAAAGTTAACACATATGTAAATTCCTGTCTCCTTTGCTCTGTAGCCTCTTTAGAACATGTATATTTTTATGCATATATAGACTCCTACCTGGTAACACACGTACATTCTTGTGAGCTCACTGACTTTGGAATATACAAATTATGAGAATAGATAACTTCCCCTAAATACTGATGGAACTGAAAATTCAACCTATGGGTGAGCTTCCTAGTGAACAACATCATACATAAATCCATGTTCAGTAAAATGAATATTTTTAGATATGTGGATGATATATATTTCATGATAAATTTTGATTGGCATATATAGTGCTACATTTTATTGTTGTGTGTGTGTGTATATGTATATATATGTATGTATATATATATATATATATATATATATGTATGTATATATATATATATTCACGAGATTTTCCAGATTTTCCAAAATATGAAATAAATGTGTCTTATTATACACTCCCTAAATTCATTCAAGTTCATGTATGTGGATTTAAAATCAACATTTTACATGATTATCATCAGTCTGGCTGGGCACAATTCAGGAGCCAATTGTCAAAAGAAACGAACTTTATTTTTAGAACCACACAAACCAAACAAAACAGCTTCTCAGGAAAAACCCTCAGAGCCCAACTGCCACCACAGTATTCCCACAAGCCTCTCCCTCAACCACAAGCCTCCTCCTTTTGAGGCCGATTGGCTGGGTCACATGGGTGGAGCCAAAAAAGTCCACCAATGAGCAGCTCCGTTGTCTGAAAGGGCAAGGAAACATCCCATTGAGCATCACCACAGAGGAGCCAATCAGCTGGATGTTGCTGGGGCCTCTGTGAGCCAATCATCCACTGGCAGTCTGAATGGGTGGGGAAACAGCTCAATGAGCATATGCAATGAGCATCACCACAGAGGAGCCAATCAGCTAGATGTTGCTGGGGCCGCTGTGAGCCAATCATCAGCCGGCAGCTGGAAGTTTGCTGGCAGTTGGAGGTTTCCTGGGGCCCCTTTGGCTGTGGCTCTAAACATCTCCCCCTCTCTGTTTAAACAACAAGCATGTGGCTTAGGGACCATGCCTGCCTTTGGTTGTTCTAAAGTACATATGGTCCTTACTGGAGAACCTTGGCTGTGGCTATCAACAGGATTTGTATGTACCATTCACTGAAGTTAGTTTTCAGTACTAGGAAACAAATATGTATTTCAGGTGGATAAATATTTCTGCGAAAAATCTTGTGAAAAGTTGATTATAAATCCACATACTTGAACATAAATGAATTTAGGGAGTGTAAATAAGATACATATATTTCATATTTGAAAAATCTGGAGAGTGTGTGGGTGTGTGTGTGTATACACACACACACACACACACAGATATTAAAATGTAGCAACATATATGCAAATCGAAATTCACCATGAAATATACATCAATCACAGATCCAAAAATATTCAATTTTCTTAACAGGGATTTATGTATAATGTTGTTCTACTAGGAAGCTCACCCATTATTTGAATTTTCAGTTCCAACAGCGTTTAGGAGGAGTGATGTCTTCTCACAAATTGTATCTCCCAAGTCAGTCACCTCACAAGAATGTAGGTGTGACACCAGGTAGGATTTGATATGTGCATATAAAAATACATTGCTGAATAGGCTACAGACAAAGGGAGACAGGAATTCACATATTTGTTAACTTTAAAAACACATGGAGATCTATTTCAATTAAAAATAGACTGGATTTATAACACCTAACATTTATCATGCAAAAGGCAAGATCAACTATACACCATGCCTCATCTGAACTGCTTGTATTTCAATTCTGTTTGTGTTACTTTTCTGCATCATATTAGAATTAGTTGTCAGAGTCTAGTAGGGTATGGGTTCGTGTCAGGGATTCAGTATTTTGAATGGAAAATTGGAAAATGAATCCAATGTGTATGCAAATATGTGCTACACACAAAAAATTCCCACTCTCATTCAGAACAATGGCTTGAAATAACCACGCCCCATGTAAGAAACAATTAGAGAAGAGTTAGAAAATCTGTGAATACATACGTAGAATGGAAAATGCTCAGTAGTTCACAACCTTTGAGGTGGAAGAGACGTTTCCAAACCTTAGGGACAGGGTAAAACTCCACAAACATGGAACTCTGCTGGCCTAAACACTTCTGGAGATACTGACAATGAGGTTGGGTACTTGAAATATATGTTGTTGTCAGAAGCTTTAGCTTCCTTTGTAGTGAGACCATCAAACTTGGGTCTGCATTTTTGTGACCTGGAGGACATGAATTCTTATTGTCCAATGAACATGAGGCAGCAGTGCTGAATTCACTCTTTGTAGCTAAACTGTGGCCACTGGGGGATAAGTGTCTCCCCGTCTGGACTTTGAAATCATTTGGTCATGCTCCACTTTTCGTGGTGTTTCTTGCTGCTGCAGTGGGTGTTTTGTATTTGGTTCATGACATACAAGGAGTTAAACTGGGACACAATGCTGGAGGGAGTCCTGTAACGTATGGTGTGTCAAGGTCTGCAGGAGAATGCACCAACCAGGCTTCTATCCCCCATTGCTTGCCCCCTTTACCATAGGAACTTGATTCTGAATATTGCCCTGAAAACTCTCCATGTAACATGATGCCTTTACATACAAAGTTCTGCTAGCTGCACCATGTCAGTCACAAGCCATTTGAAAGCCAATGTAAGATCCACATGACCCCACCACAGATGAATTGTCACACACCTGCACACAACTGCTCTAGGCCCACTACTCAGCAGGCTCCAACTTACTGGCATCTCTGTTCTACACCATTTTCATGAAACGCAGTCAATGAAGGCATTTTCTGGTACACTCATGATCAGCAACAGGACATCCAAAGGTTCTCCAGTGCCACCTGGTCATGGGAATTTCAAAATTTGTTGGTAGTTATCTAGCCATTTTTGAAGGATGAAGTTGGAGGCACTGTGGGTTTAAATTCATTCAGGAGCCATTAAATATTGAGTAAGCTCATTTCGATGAAAGCTCTGGAGAACTCTCACAGGAAAGGCTTCCCAAAGAGTGGCCCAAGGTCACATGAAGCCAGGCCCATTGAGGTCTACAATGTGAGGTCCATGTGTGTTTTGACTCTCAACTATGGCTGTCAAGTCTTTCAAAATAAAATCATGTGATATCCTTGCTGAGATTCTCAGTGCTCTGTGGACAGGAACCCTGGGCTTAGATCTCAGTTTCCAAGGGTGACTCTCATGCATGGCCTGCTAAAATCCCAACACAATTCATGGCAATACTTCTCTGAGGTCAGTTCCAGAACTCAGTCTCTAAGGTAAATCACACCTGAGTTCAATCCCAGGTGGACCCAGTCATCTCTTCCAAATGCCACACAAATGACCACAATTAAAACCAAAACACTCCCACATGGCCCTCATCTTCTTCCATATAGACACACATCATAACCACTGGCTGGTGGTTTTCATGAGTTGCGCAGCCTAAGACAGTATCCAAAATAAGCTCCCTTGCCCCTCATTTGCCTAAAGTCATGGTGGCCTGGACACCCTTCCGGTGAACCATGAGTGATCCAAAAGGCTTGCTGTTAATACTGCTTCGATTTTCCAATTTTAGGCCTACTGACTCTTGGGTTTAGATTCTTAATGTTAAATGGAGTCATGAGAAAAACCAAGCACCTCTGTGCTAGCCTCTTCAGGGCTTTGAAAAACTCATTTGACCAAAAAGATCTTGATTCTCACTTGATGGAGGTCAGGATCCTTAGAAGAATTCGAGAGACTTCATCCACAATGACTGCTCTTTTGGCCATTTTGGTTTTGGATACACAAGAGATCTTTCTTTAGATCCCTCAGGTTCTGAGAATCTAGGCCACAGCCTCACAGGGGGCCAAGAGCCTGAATCAGACACATCCCATTCCAAAGCAATTAAGCAAAGAGCCACGGGTGATGCCCATTTATTTCCATTTGAAAACTGTTTTCTTCATGCTTCACAAAGGGGTGGCCTGAGGCAAAGATGTTCCTGACATTCAGTGCAACAGAACAATAGGTAAGCAAAATTCCCAAAGCAGGGTTTCTCCACTGAGACTTTCCTGGTCACACTGATATCTGAGTTTTCTTAGATGCTCACCATTCCCTTCAGCTATGTAGTACATGGCCATGTCACAGAGCTTGGAGGTGGTACATATTTTGGACACAAAACCATCAGTCTATTCTGGAGAGTGCCCACAATTCAGGAAGAAAACAGGAACTTAGGAAGATAGTAGGTGTTGCCCATCTATAAGACAAGCCACAGTCCATTCATAAATCGGGCAGGATGAATGCTGAGAAGATTTCAACTAGACAGGACTCATCCATTGATGCATTTTCTTTTCTAATGTCTACAACCAGGGGCACAGTGGGATACACTGATATCCAAACACATGCCTTGTCAAACGACTTACTACAAAAAGGTCCCGACAAAACAAACAAACCGCCATTCCTACCTATTCTCAGAACATGAGACAAATTCACAAATCCCCACCAACACCCACAAAGACACCTCCTTCCCCCAAGTAGGTCTGTGACTATCTGGAGTTTCCACTGACTCGTGGGCCATAGTATGTTCCAAATAAATGGCCTTCCTGTCTCAGACCTGCTTTCCTTGTGCAAGTCTGTGAATTTGTCAGGAGCCAGCAGTGTGCCACTACCTGCTTTCTCAGGAAAAACCCCTCTTCAGAGCTTTCCTGCGTTTTGGACATCCTCACATCAGTAGGTACCAAAAATGAATGTTTGTGTCCTTGGTAAATCCAAACAAGGAGACCACTGGGACTGGGACTGGACTGGCTATGGGTTCCTGTCTTCCTGGATCCCAAGTTCAGAGAGTTCCATCACCAAAGAAGTGATGTGAGGTCACTTCCTTCAGGAACTGAATCAGATCACTGCCTTGGCAACCTCTTTGTCCTAACAGTTGCTTCCAAGGCTACCATGAGAAAGAGGCTGCCCCTACTTCCTGTGACACTTTCACAAGTTAGAATGCTATATCAACCATAGGCACCCGGTAGCAGCTCTCCACACAGGCCTGGTTTGGTCCATCTTCTCTACATTAAAAAGAGAGAGGCTGATTCAGAAACAACCCTTCATTCTGACCATGTTGTTTGCCAGGGAAGATGACTTTTGCTCTCTCAGGTCCTTCAGAGCTGCCTACATCTTCTCCAGTGATCATTTCTGCATGGAACTTTGTGGTTCTCAGCAGGTGGAAGATCCCCTACATTCCTATATTGTAAGACCAACTCTGTCCCTGCTCGTCTGTAAAGTTAGATTGAGGGAACAGTGTATGGTTAGGGTTAATAACATGTTCGATTTGGGTTAGAAATTATTCTGCTGGATGAATAATTGTACAAAAATAATGAGGTGAAATGTATGTAGGAAAACAGAAATCTAAGTAAAATTTGAAGCCCAGAAGGGGATTGGGCTTCAAGGGATTGTGATACTTAGCATTGGGATCAAGGGATTGTGATACTTAGCATTGAATTATGTTCTGCAGAGATGTCTCAGAGAGATCGATATACAATGGCATAAGACCCTGTACCTTGGATTATTGAATGTAGAAGAGAACATCCAGTCAGAAAGCGTTAATAGGTAGGATTAGGAAGATAGTCAGTAGGTTTAGGAGGAAGAGTGAGTATAGGATTTGGAACAAAAGTTTCTTAGTAATAGGGTTTCGATTAGAGTGTGAATGGAAATGTCAGCACATGTGAAGAGTCAGTCACAATGATGAACTGGGGAAAATATGTAGGAAAGCAATCAATAGAGACATTATGAAATCAGGAAAAGTATAAAGTGAGAGAAAGGATTAGATGTTTTCAACAGGGTTGAATTTGAATATATAATCTTAGGAAGAAACAATATATTGTCACAAATAGGATTGATTTTTGAGAGCATTAGGCAACTTGGACATGGATGTTTTTAGTAATCCATATTCACTTTACATTTAGGCTTTGGTACAAACATAAGTGTGACCTTTTCTTTTTGTGTCCAAATATTACTGTGATAAAATGTATATGTAGATAAGGTGACATGAGTATTTCTTCCATCATTTCTGAGACCAATAATTTGAAGACGTATAAATTAGTATTGGGTTTACAAAGAGGTGTACCCTGTGTCTATGAATATAAAGAAAAAGCATGAATAGACTGTACAGTGAATAAATAATATAACTGGTTTCACTTTAAATCATGGATTGAATTGATATCTGAAAATATATAAGAAATATTATATTGATACAAAATCATTCATTCCAACCAGTTATACATCTAATGGTAATATTGGGGTTATGGATTATCATGAAGGGTGTGTGAGTTTTGCTTCAAAAGTGATTATGGAAATCGAAAATAATGTATTTGGAAAGAAGTCTCATGAGAAGACCAGTCAAGAAACATGGAGGAATACATGTGTTTCGAAGCAGAAAATGATTGAAAGTGAAACAAATGCCTATAATTTTGTAACTTGTGGATGAAATATATATCTTATAATGTGCATAAACTGAAGAAATAGTAAAATACCAGTGGTGAATAAGAATGAACATAAAAATACACATCATGTCCCATAGGAATCTACTTGCATTAATGAGAAACTGGGTCAATTATTGTAGAAATATTAGGATTTGTATTCACAATTCACTGAAGTTAATTTTCAGTAATAGGAAACAAATAGTATTTCAGGTGGTTGAATATTTCCGAGAATAATCTTGTGAAATGTTGACTATAAATCCACATACATGAACTAGAATGAAATTAAGGAGTGTATAATAAGACACATACATTTAATATTTTAAAACATCTGGAGTGTGTATACACACACACACACACACACACATTAAAAAGTAGTATTATATATGCCAATCGAAATTCATCATGAAATATATATCATCCACAGATCGAAAAATATTCATTTTCCTGAACATGGAATTATGTATAATATTGTTCAACTAGGAAGCTCACAGAGAGGATGAATTTTCAGATCCCACAGTGTTTAGGAGGAGTGATCACTTCTCACAATTTGTATCTGCCAAGTCAGACACCTGACAAGAATGTACGTGTGATACCAGGTAGGATTCTATATATGCATATAAAAATAGATGTGCTGAATAGGCTACATAGAATGGGAGAGAGGAATTCACATATTTGTTAAATTTAAAAACACATGGAGAACTATATCAATTACAAATTGACTAGATTTATAACACCAACACTTTGTCACGCAAAAGCCGTGTCCAACTATACACTATGCCTCCTTTGATATGCTTGTATTTCTATTCTGTTTGAGTTATTTTTCTCCATCATATTAGGATTAGTAGTCAGAGTATAGTAGGTTATGGGTTAGTGTCAGGGATTCAGTATTTCAAGTAGAAAATAGGAAAATGAATCTAATATGCATGAAAATATGTGCTACAAAAAATATTCCCACTCTCATCCAGAAGAATGCCTTGAAATTATCTTCGCCCCTAGTATGACACAATTAGAGGAGAAGAGTTAGAAAATATGTGAATACATATCTGGACTGGAAAATGCTCAGTATTACACAACTATGGAGGTGGTAGAACAGTTTCCAAAAGTAAAGGACAGTTTAAACCCTCCACAAACATGGAGCTATGCTGGCCTAAAGACTTCTTGAGAAACTGCCTCTGAGTTTGGGTAGTTGAAATATATGTTGTTGTCAGGAGCTTAACTTCCTTTGTAGTGAGACCATCAAAGTTTGGTCTGCATCTATGTGACCTGGAGGACATGGTTTCTTATTTTCCAATGAACATGAGGCTGCAGTGCTGAATTCACTCTTTGTAGCTAAACTGTGGTCACTGGGGGCTAAGTGTCTCCCCATGTGGACTTTGAAGCCATTTGGTCATCCTCCACTTTTCCTGGTGTTTCTTGCTGCTGCACTGGGTGTTTTGTATTTGCTTCACGACATACAAGGAATTCAACTGGGAAACAGTGCTGGAGGGAGTCATGTAACATGTGGTGGGTCAGGGTCTGCAGGAGAATGCCCCAACTTGGCTTCTATCCCACATTGCTTGCCCCCTTGACCATACCAACCTGATTCTGAACATTGCCCTGAAACCTCTCCATATTACAAGATGCCATTTCATATAATGGTCTGCTGGCTGCACGAAGTCAGTCACAAGCAATTTGGAAGCCAATGTAATATCCACATGGCCACACCACAGATGTATTATCACACACCTGCACACCACTGCTCTAGGCCCACTACTCAGCACGCTCTAACTTACTGGCATCTCTGTTCTACACCATTTTCAAGAAACCCAGTAAATCAAGGCACTGTCTGGTACACTCATGATCAGCAATGGGACATCCAATGGTTATCCAGTGCCACCTGGTCATTGGGAATTTCAAAAATTTTATGATATTTATCTATCCATTTTTCAAGAATGAAGTTGAAGGCACTTTGGGTTTCCATTCATCCCGGAACCATTAAATGGTGAGGAAGCTCATTTCAATGAAAGCTCTGAGGAACTCTCACAGGCAAGGCTTCCCAGAGTGTGCCCAAAAGGTCACAAGAAGAAAGGCCCTTTAAGGTCTATAATGTGAGGTCCTTGTGTGTTTTGACTCTTAACTGTGGCTGCCAAGTTTTTCAGAATAAAATCATGTGATATCCTTGCTGAGATTCTCAGTGCTCTGTTGAAAGCTTTCCTGGGCCTAGATCTCAGGTTTCAAGGGCGACTCTTATGCATGGCCTCCTACAATCCCAACACAACTCATGGCAATACTTCTCTGAGGTCAGTTTCAGAACTCAGTTTCTAAGGGGAATCACACCAGAGTTCAAGCCCATGTGGACCCAGTCATCTATTCCAAACGCCACAAAAATGACCACATTTAAAACCAAAACATTCCCACATTGCCCTTATCTTTAACCATATAAACACTCATCATTAACTCTGGCTGCAGGTTTCCAAGAGTGGCGCAGCACAAGACAGTGTCCAAATAATGCACCCTTGCCCCTGATATGTCCAAAGTAAGGGTGGCCTGTTCACCCTTCTTATGAACCAGGAGTGATCAAATAGGCCTGCCATAAATACTGCTCTGCTTCTCCAATTTGAGGCCTACTGACTGTCAGGTATAGATTCTTTATGTGATTTGGCATCATGAGACAACCCAAGCAGTTCTGCAGGAATTTGAAGAACTCATTTGATCCAAAGGATCCCTATTCTCACTTGATGGAGGTCAGGAACCAAACAGAAGAAGTCAAGAGACTTCATCCACAATGACACATTTTTTGCCATTTTGGTTTGGATGCACACATGGGATCTTCTTTAGATCTATCAGGAGCTGAGAATTTTAGCCACAGCCTCAAACAGGGCCTAGTGTCTGATTAAGACACATCCCTTTCCAGAGCAATTAAGCAAAGAGCCACAGGTGATGCCCATTCGTTTCCATTTGAAAACTATTTCTTCAGGCTTCATAAAGGGGTGGCCTGAGGCAAAGACCTTCCTGACATTCAAGGCAACAGAAACATAGATAAGCAAATGGAGCCAAGCAGGGTTTCTCCACTGAGACTTTACTGGTCACACTGGTATATGAGTTTTCTGAGATGTTCCCATTCCCTTCAGCTATCAAGGACATGGCCATGTCACAGAGTTTGGAGGTGGTACATATCTTGGACAATAAACCATGATACTATTCTGGAGAGTGGCCAGAATTCAGGAAGAAAACAGCAACTTAGGAAGTTAGTAGGTGTTTCCCATCCATAAGGCAGGCAACAGTCCATTAATCAATTGTGCAGGATGAATGCTGTGAATCTTTCTACTAGACAGGACACCTCCATTGATGCATTCTCGTTTCTAATGTCTAAAACCACGGACACAGTGGCTACACAGACATAGAAACACTCGCCTTGTCTAAAGACTTACTAGAAAAAGTCGACTCCAAACCAAACCAACCACCTTTCCTACCTATTCTCAGAACATGAAACAAAACCACAAACTCACACCCACAACCAAAAAGGCACCTCCTTCCCAAAAATAGGTCTTTAACTATATGGAGTGTCCTCTGACTGGTGGGCCATACTATGTTCCACTAGAAATGGCCTGTCTGGTCTCAGATCTTGTCTCCTTGGCCAACTCTGTTATTCTGGGAGGAGCCAGTGGTTAGCCACAACCTGCTGTCTCAAGAAAGGCCCCTCTTCAGAGCTCTACTGGCATTTGGCCATCCTCACATCACTAGGTACCAAGAAGGTCTGACTCTGTACTTGGTAAATCCAAACAAGTGAGCCCACTGGGACTGGGACTGGGACTGGCTCTTGGTGCCTGGCTTCTTGCATCCCAATTTCAGAGAGTTCCATAACCAAGAAAATGAGGTATGTCACTTTCTTTGGAACTGAATGAGGCCACTGCCTTGGCAACAACTTTGTCCTAACACTTGCTTACAATGGTCCCATGAGTTGGAGGGTGCCCCTACTTCCTGTGACAATTTGACTAGTTAGAATGGTATATCAAAATATACACCATGGAACAGCTCTCCACGAAGGCCTGGTTAGGTCCATCTTCTCTACATTAAGAAGAGAGAGTCTGATGCATACACATCCCTTCGTCCTGTGCAGGTTTTTTGCCATGGAAGATGGCTTTTGCTCATTCAGGTGCTTCATAGCTGCCTACATCTTCTCCAGGGATAATTTCTACATCGAACTTTGAGGTTCTCAGCAGTTGGAAGATCACCTACATCCCTTATTGAAAGAATAGCCCTGTCCCTGCTCTTTTGTAATGTTAGATTGAGGCAACAGTGTATGGTTAGGGTTAATAACAGGTTCGATTTGGGTTAGGAATCATTCTGCGGGATGAATAATGGTATTGGGAACCTGCAATATATAGAAATATAGTGGTTAAATATAAGTATGGAAACAGAAATCTAGGTAAGATTTGAAGCTCAGAAGTGCATTGGGCAATAGATTGGGACACGTAGCTTTGAATTACGTTCTGCATACATATTTCAGAAAAATCGATATACAATGGCATAGGACCTTGTACCTCGGATGATTGAATGTAGTAGAGTACATCCACTCAAAAAGGGATAGTCGATAGGATCAGGAAGATAGTCAGTATGTTTCGGAAGAAGATAGAGTATAGGATTTGGACCAAAGTTCATTAGCAATAGGGTTTTGGTTAGAGAGTGAATGTCAATGTCAGCACATGTGAAGGGTCAGTCACAATGTTGAACTGGGAAAAATATGTAGGAAAGTAGATATCAATAGAGACATTAGGAAATCAGGCAAAGTATAAAGTGAGTGAAAAAACTAGACATTTTCAACAGTTTTGAGGTTGAATATATAATCTTAGGAAGAAACAAAAATGTGGTCACCAATAGGATTGACATTTGAGAGCATTAGGCAACCTGGATATGGATGTTTTTAGTAATCCATGTTCAGTTTCCATTTAGGCTTTGGTACAATCACACGTGTGACTTTTGCATTTTGTGTCCAGAATATTACTGTGGTAACATGCATATGTAGATCAGGTGACATGAGTATTTCTTCCACCATTTCTGGGAGCAGTATTTAGAAGACGAATAAATTAGTATTGGGCATACTAAGAGGTGTACCCTGTGTCTATGAATATAGAGATAATGCATGAATAGACCATATAGTGAATAAATAATATAACTGGTTCCACTTTAAATAATGGATTAAACTGATATCAGAATATATATAAGAAATACTATATTGATATGAAATCATTCCTTCCAACCAGTTATACATCTAATGGTGATATTATAGTTATTGTTTATCATGAAGTGAGTGTCAGTTTTGCTTCAAAAGTGATAAAGGAAATCAAAAATAATGTATTTGGAAAGAAGTCTCATGATAAGACCAGTCAAGAAACCTGGAAGAATCCATGTGTTCTGAAGCAGGAAGTGATTGAAAGTGAAACAAATGCCTATAAGTTTGCTAACTTGTGGATGAAATATATATCCTATGATGTGCACAAATTGAAGAAATAGTAATGTACCAGTGTTGAATTAAAATAAATTTCAAAATACACATCATGTCACATAGGAATGTACTTGCATTGATGTTAAACTGGGTCAGTTACTGTAGAAGTATTAGTATTTGAATGCAACATTAACTGAAGTTAGTTTTCAGTACTGCAAACAATATGTATTTCAGGTGGATGAATATTTCTGAGAATAATCTTGTGAAAAGTTGATTATAAATCCATATACATGAACATGAATGAATTTAGTGAGTGTTTATAAGACACATATATTTCATATTTTGAAAAATCTGGAGAGTGTATATATATATATATATATATATATATATATATATATATATATATATATATACAAAAAAAAACACACACAGACAATAAATTAGCAATCGAAATTTATCATGAAATATATATCTTCCACAGATGCAAAATTATTTCTTTTAGAACATGTATTTATGTATAATGTTGTTCTTCTAGGAAACACACCCCTAGGTTAAATTTTCAGTTCCAACAGAGTTTAACAGGAGTGATCATTTCTCACAAATTGTATTTGCCAAATTAGCCTCCTCACAAGAATGTAGGTGTGATACCAGGTAGTGTTCTATATGTGCATTTAAAAATACATATGCTGAATAGGCTACAGAGAAAGGGAGAGAGGAATTCACATATTTGTTAACATTAAAAACACATGGAGAACTATTTCAATTAAAAATTGACTAGATTTATAACACCTACAATTAATCATGCAAAAAACAAGTCCAACTATACACCATGATTCCTCTGAACTGCTAGTATTCCTATTCTGTTTGTGTTATTTTTCTCCATCATATTAGGAGTAGTAGTCAGAGTTTATTAGGGTATGCGTTAGTGTCAGGGATTCAGTATTTCGAAAGGAAAATTGGAAAATGACTCTAAAAGGTATGCAAATATGTGCTACACAAAAATGTTCACACTCTCATCCAGAAGATTGCCTGGCATTACCTTAGTTCCAAGTAAGATACAATAAAGGAGAAAAGTTAGAAAATCTGTAAATACATATCAGGAATAAAAAATGCTCAGGAGTTCACAAACTTGTAGGTGGTAGAGGAGTTTCCAATAGTAAGGGACAGGGTAAACACTCCACAAACATTGAGCTCTGCTTGTGTAAAGACTTCTTGAGAAACTCTCTGAGTTTGGGCTCTTAAAATACATGTTGCTGTCAGGAGCTTTAGCTTCCTTTGTTGTGTGACCATCAAATCTGGGTGTGCAAATATGTGACCTGAAGGACATTGTTTCTAATTTTCCAATGAAAATGAGGCAGCAGTGCTGAATACTCTTTTTGTAGTTAAACTATGGCCACTGGGGTGTAAGTGTCTCCCCGGGTTGACTGTGAAGCCATTTGGTCATCCTCCAATTTTCGTGGTGTTTCTTGCTGGTGCACTGGGAGTTTGGTATTTGCTTCATGAAATACAAGGAGTTCAACTGGGACACAGTGCTGGAGGGAGTTCTGTCACGTGTGGAGGGACACGGTCTGCATGAGAATGCACCAACCCGGATTCTGTCCCACATAGGTTGCCCCTTTGTCCATAGCAACCTGATTCTGAACATTGCCCAGAAACCTATCCATATAACAAGATGCCTTTACATATAAGGGTCTGCTGGCTGTACCCTGTCAATCACAAGGCAATTGGAAGCCAATGGCAGATCCACATGCCCCAACACACATGTTTTTTCACACACCTTCACACCACTGCTCTAGGCCCACTAATGAACAGGCTCCAACTTACTGGCATCACTGTTCTACACAATTTTCATGAAACCCACTCAGTCAAGGCACTGTCTGATACACTCATGATCAGCAACAGGACATCCAAAAGTTTTCCAGTGCCACCTGGTGATGGGAATTTCAAAAATTTCATGGTATTTATCAAGCCATTTTTCGAGGATAAAGTTGGAGGCTCTGTGGGTTTCAATTCATTCAGGAACCATTAAATGTTGAAGAAGCTCATATCAATGAAAGATCTTGAGAACACTCACAGGCAAGGCTTCCCAAAGAGTGGCCAAAAGGTCACATGAAGTCAGGCCCATTGAGGTATACAATGTGAGGTCCATATGTGTTTTGACTCTCAACTGTGGCTTTAAAGAACTTCAGAATAAAATCATGTGATATCCAGGCTGAGATTCCCAGTGCTGTGGGCAAAGCCACCCTGCACCTAGATCTCCCTGCACCACAATTAATACCTGAGATGTTGGTTGCATGGCCTAGTAAAATCCAAACACAATTCATGACAATACTTCTCTTATGTCACTTCCAGAATTCAGTCTCTAAGGGGAATCATACCAGAGTTCAAGCCCAGGTGGACCCAGTCATCTGTTCCAAGCGCCAAACAAATTACCACAATTCACAACAAAATGCTCCCACATGCCCCTTATCTTATTTCATGTAGACACTCATCATAACATCTGGATGGAGGTTTCCATGAGGGGCACAGCACAAGACAGTGTCCAAAATAAACTTTCTTGCCCCTCATTTGCCTAAAGTCAGTGTGGCCTGGAAATCCTGACTGTGAACCAGGAGTGATCAAATACGCCTGCCGTTAATACTCCTTGGCTTCTCCAATTTGATGCCTACTGACTGTGGGGTTTAGATTCTTTATGTAAACTGGATTCATGAAAAAACCCAAGCACCTATGGGCTAAACTCTGCAGGGCTTTAAAGAACTCATTTGACCCAAAGGATCCCTATTTTCACTTGATTGATGTTAGGAATCTTAGAGAAGAAGGTGAGAGTCTTCATCCACAATAACTGCTCTTTTGGCCATTTTGGTTTTGGATGCACCCATGGGATCTTTCTTTAGATCCATCAGGTGCTGAAAATCTAAGCCACAGCCTCACACAGGGCCAAGAGGCTGATTCAGACACATCCCTTTCCAAAGCAATTAAGCAAAGAGCAAAACACACACAGACATTATAAAGTGGCAATATATATGCCAATTGAAATTCATGATGAAATATATATCGTCCACAGATCCAAAAATATTAATTTTACTGAACATGGATTTATGAATAATGTTGTTCAACTAGAAAGGTTACCCTTAGGTTGAATTTTAAGATCCAATAGCGTTTAGGAGGAGTGATCTCTTGTCATAATTTGTATCTGCCATGTCAGCCACCTCACAAGAATATATATGTGATACCAGGTACGATTCTATATGTTTATATAAAAATACATGTGATGAATAGGCTACAGAGAAAGGGATAGAGGAATTCACATATTTATTAACTTAAAAAACACAAGGAGAACTATTTCAATTAAAAATTAACTAGATTTATAACACCTACCCTACATAATGCAAAAGGCAAGTCCAACTATACACCATGCCTCTTCTGAACTGCTTGTATTTCTATTGTGTTTGTATGCACTGTGGGTTTCAAGAACCATTAAATGTTGAGGAAGCTCATTTGAATGAAACTCTGGAGAACTCTCATAGGCAAGGCTTCCCAAAGAGTGACCAAAAGGTTAGATATAGCCAGGCCCATTGAGGTCTACAATGTGAGGTCCATGTGTGTTTTGACTCTCAACTATGGCTACCAAGTCTTTAAGAATAAAATCATGGGATATCTTGGCTGAAATTCTCAGTGCTCTGTGGAAATCCACCCTCGGCCTTGATCTTAGTTTCCAAGGGCGACTCTCATGCTTGGCCTCCTAAAATATCACCACAATTCATGGCAATACTTCTCTGAGTTCAGTTCCAGAAGTCAGTCTCTAAGGGGAATCACACAAGAATTCAAGCCCAGGTGGACCCACTCATGTCTTCCAACCGTCACACAAATGACCACAATTAATACCAAAACACTCTCACATGGCCCTCCTCTTCTTCTATAAAGGCACTCATCATAACATCTGGCTGGAGGTTTCCATGAGGGGCACAGCCCAAGACAGTGTCCCAAATAAGCTCCCTTGCCACTCATTTGCCTAAATTCAGGGTGGCTTGGACACCCTTCTTGTGCACCAGGAGTGATCTGAAAGGGTAAAATAAATTGAAATTAAAGTGTAAAAGTTGAAGTGTAAAAGACTGGGTTTTGTAAAGTTTCTAAGCTGCAAGGCCTGAGTTAAAATGTAAAGGACCAGGTATTGTTAAGTTCCTATGCTACATGCAAAACCTGAAATTCCTGTAGCTTGTAGTACAATTCCCGACTGCCCAGTAAATATTCCCCCTGACCGCATGGTTATTTAATAACCTAGGACCCTGTGTGGCCTGGCACATAGGCATTGCAAGGCCTAAAGCAATCTGTTTGAATGTGTACCTCGCTTTAGAACTGACCTATCACTCCTGCCTCACCTGTTCCTGCCAATGAATGAACTAATCATGTTTAGGAATTGTTGTTTGATTTTTCTGCGGTGTATGTTGATTTCTTAAAGGAGACTGTGATATATGTAAAGTCCCGCCCTCCCCCAAAAGTGTACTTAAGCACTGCTCAACCCCTGCTCGGGGCTCTGGGCTGCTCTCCCTTCTTGAGTGAGCACGTAGCCCCAGCATGCTGGATTGGATCCTCAATGAACGCCTTTTTCTGTTGCATGAGCCGCGGTCTCTTGGTGGTCTCTTCCTCCGACGTTCACCGGATCCTTACATTTGGTGCGTTGGCCGGGAATCACGCAGCATAGGACAAGGACACCCCAACAGACCCCTCTGGGGGTAAGTAAGGCGCTTCTTTCCATTTTTCCTTCCGATCGCTCAGAGCTTTTTGTTCAGGTTCCGTTTTTCCGTTTTTGGTTTGGGTTGGCAGAGTGGCTGCCAGCGGAGAACGTAAGTTCCCCCTGTCAGTGGTGGACAAACGTGTCCTAAAGCCACAGACCACGTCCTTGCAAGGGATGCCTTGGAGGACTCAGGGAGTGATGGATGTGCCCTCATTAGGTGAGGAGGGACGGATGAGCCCACATTAGGTGACTCTGCTGCCAACCCATCATATCTTGCTGGCTACTTTTTTCTCTCAGGTTGAATTCACTGTCTGGCTTTGTGGTCTAACCCATCAGGTTTTGCCAGTTACTAGGTTCTAATATTTACTTCTGAACTCGTGTTAAATGTTACCTGTGTGTACATGTTTGTGTCACGTTTGTATTGTCCTTGTCTCTGTTTGAGAAACTCTCATTATGGGACAAAGCCATTCCATGCCTCTGTCCTTGAAGCCTTTCCTGGTCCCTGCCTCCAATCCGACACCGTCACCCAGGATCCTATCACTCAAACCTTCTACTCCTTCCCCTCTTCCCTCCATTCTCCCTGAGTCACAAGATTGTAGATCTTGGGGTTGTGAACAAACGGGAGCTGCATGATGGTCTTTGTGTGTCTTTTTATCTGTGTTTCTGTTAAATGTGATGGCATTGTTTGGACCGATGCAGAGTCCCGAGTTCCAACCTGCCTTACATATGTGGAAGTTACTTTAGCTAAATTTTAAACTAATGCTTCTCCTGTGAGGGACCAAAAGTCAATAGAACCGCCAGTTTTTCTGTTCTCACCTTTTGCACCTCTCTTAGCTGTGTTTTAAAGAACTTTGATAAACTTTACTCTCCTTTGTTAAGCAAGATTACGGAAGCAGTGATTTCTTTTCTTCCCATAGTTGGCTTGAGCATGCCCACTCCAGAGGGAAATGTCTGGGGTCAAAGAACTTTGATATCTCGCTTAAACTTTTCTCAAAACCCTGTCCTCATTATTAAATTGGCATTAATTGGCTTTGGGATGGGAACCAAGCCTTCAGTCATAAATTTTGACACCCCAGAGGGGACTTTAAATAAACCCCACTCTGCCCTCTTGGGGAAGCCTAGCACTCAAAACAACTGCAAGCAGAGGATGAAATTTTTGGGAGCTGACTACTGCAAAGTTGGGAGACATAGAATATGCCTGGTGCCTGGGGTCAAAGCAAACCAGAGGAACTAATCCTGTAAGTAAATGGTGAGGCAAAGGGACTCCCAGCAGCTGACAGACCCATTTTGCTGTGGGGAACTCCCTTATTCCTTACGTGCACTTTAAGGATTTCTCCACCTCTGTTTACTTAACAAAAGGGACAATGAATGCATTAATATGTTGATATTATAGATTGTTTCTTGGGGATGATCTAGGGTGAATGTGTATCTAAAAATGTTTTTTTTTTTTTTATTTTAACCATCTCGTATCTAAATGGGTTTCTAAAGCATTGCACTATGTTACAGTTAAAAGTTGGGTTTAAACAATTGTTTAGTTTGATTTCAGGTAGTTCATGCTAGGAAACTTAAATACTTAGGATAAAAAATAATTAAAGAGTTTTAATTTTGAACTAGGCAGCCTGAAAAAATTTCACTAGATATACCAGTGCATTAACTTGCGAAGAGATAATAAATTATGATATGGTATCTATTCCCATCAGTGTGTAAGATTTTAAAAAATGGTACTAAATTAAAACGTTGGTCTGGCTTATTGAAATGACATTAATTAGCAACAGTCTTGGAAATTTTTAAAGCTTAATTTCGGATACACATGGTAGTGTGTGGTTCTTTTTAAAAAATTTTCAGCCAATTTAATGTAACTTAATACTATTAGAAACTTCATAACAAAGAAAGGGGCTTAACGATCCTATAGAAACTTCTTCTGATGGTGGCTTTAATATTATCAAAAAATGATCCTATTTTCAGTTTTGTGTGAGCAAGTTTTTCTAGTGTAGAAAAATCTAAAGATATAAAATTTTGAGAATTACATCTTAAACTTGCATCAAAAATTTCAACATCCAAACCTGGAAATTATGACTTATAGCTAAAATGCCTTAGGCCTGAGGTTTCTGCTACGAATTCCAGTCTTTTCAGTTTTCCAGACCTCAGCCAGGACTTAAGTTGATATGCAAATAAAAGAAGCCTGCAGCACTCAGCAGGAGACAGATAAAAAAGAGTAAATGTGTCTTTTTACCTGAACTCAAACTAGACCTAACCAAAAAATTATATTATACGGTATTTACTAATTACTGGCCAGTCATCTTTTTTACGACTCTTGCTTTTCTTAGATTCTGTATTTTTTTTTGAGCTCATGATCTTGATTCTGCTGATGGGTTAATGTTTTCTGATCAGTTCTTTTTTTGATGGACTCTGGAGTTTTTAGCATTTCAATGGAGATTTCACCTGAAAAAGCTACAAGGCTTTTACTATTGTGTTATGTGTTACATTTGTGTTACGTGTTGTATGTTGGTATGTCTGTATGTGTGTATGTCCATATATCATGCAGTGATATGACAATTGACAGATGAGGAGCACTCATGAAAAATTTAGAATGTATCCAAATGTCTTTGATTCACGTGATTCATATGTTTTAATTCAAATTGGGTAAACAGATAAAAATAAAGATGTCTTTAAAATTAGGCCTATAAGTTTTCTAGGTTTTCAAAAAGGCCCTAATAAAATGTAGATGTCTATAAAATAATCTGCCTAAATTCAGAAATTTACAAGTATTGTATTGAAAGGTGAACAGAAAGAGGTTAGTAGATGAAAAAGAGAAACTAAAAGGTTCCAGATATAGATCTAATAGAGGAAAAATGTGTTTCTGGATAAGAGAGTCTATATGATTAAGTAATTAAAAGGGTTTAAGTAAATAATAAAAAAAGGTTTGTGTAACTTGGTTATATGTGTAAGTTTTGAGCAAGTAATCTTAAAAAAATAAACAGCTGGTAAAACAAGTACTGTTTTTATAAAATTGTGCCATGTTATTTCTTTAAAATCTAAACTTGTTTAATACAAAAACATCAATGTAATTGTGGTGTTAATGTGCTCATATCTTCCAGGTATACAAGTCTGTAAGGTAGAAGCTTCCAAGGACCATTGTATCAAGCTGGTGTTCTAAGGTTGTATGGTAATTCTAGGCTTAAAAGAAAAACATGTTGGAGATTTATGTATATCATTTGTGTTCTATAATTGAACTTGTTATCAATAAGATATGTACAGTTCCATGTTACTTATTACACTGAGATACAATCTAAAAGTATTTTTAACTTAATGAGAGCCAAATCTGTGAAGGTTTTATTGTAAACACAAAGGTAATGCCCATTCATTTCCATGTGAAAACTGTTTTCTTCAGGCTTCACAAAGGGGTGGCCTGAGACAAAGACTTTCCTGATATTCAGGGCAACATAACAATAGGTAATCAAAAGGCCCAAAGCAGGGTTTCTCCACTGAGACTTTACTGGCTACACTGATATCTGAGTTTTCTGAGATGCTTGCCATTCCCTTCAGCTATCCAGTACATGGCCATGTCACAGATCTTGGAAGTGGTTCATATATTTGACACAAAATCATGAGCCTATTCTGGAGAGTGGCCAGAATTCAGGAAGAAAACAGGAACGTAGGAAGATAGTTGGTGTTGCCCATTGATAAGGCAAGCCACACTCCATTTATAAATTGTGCCGGATGAATGCTGGGAAGTTTTCTCCTTGAGAGGATACACCCATTGAGGCATTCTCTTTTCTAATGTCTACAACCACGGACACAGTGGGATACACAGACCTAAAAACACTCGCCTTGTCAAAGGACTAACTAGAAACACTCCACTCCAAACCAAACACACCTCCTTTCCTAACTATTCTCAGAACAAAAGAAAAAACCACAAACCCATACCCACAACCACAAAGGCACCTCCTTCCCCCAAGTAGGTCTGGAACAATCCAGAGTGTCCTCTGACCGGAGGGCCATACTATGTTCCCCAGAAATGGTCTGTCCGGTCTCAGATCTGGGCTCCTTGGTCAACTCTGTGAAGTTTTCAGGAGCCAGCAGTGAGCCTCTACCTGTTTTCTCCGGAAGGGCCCCTCTTCAGAATTTTTCTGGAATTTGGCCATTCTCACATAAGTAGGTACCACAAAAGACTGACTCTATCCTCGGAAAATCCAAACAAGTGAGAACACTGGAACTGGTGCTGGGACTGGGTCTTGGTGCCTGGCTTCCTGGAACCCAAATTTGGAGAGTTCCATCAACAAGGATGTGAGGTGAGGTCACTTCCTTTAGTAACTGAATGAGGTCACTGCCTTGGCAACCAATTTGTCCTAACATTTGCTTCCTAAGGTCTCATAACATGGAGGATGTCCCTACTACCTGTGACACTTTCACAAGTTAGAATAGTATAGAAACCATAGTCACCTGGGAACAGCTCTCCACAAAGGCCTAGTTTGGTTCATCTCCTCTACCTTAAGAAGAGAGAATCTGATTCAGACACAACCCTTCATCCTGACCAGGTTGTTTGCCATGGAAGATGCCTTTTGCTCTATCATGTCCTTCATAGCTGCCTACGTCTTCTCCAGGGATCATTTCTGCATGGAACTTTGAAGTTTTCAGCAGGTGGAAGATCCCCTGAATTCCTGTATTGTAAGACCAAATCTTTCCCTGCTTTTCTGAACACTTAGATTGAGGGAACAGTGTATGGTTAGGGTTAATAATATGTTCAATTAAAACCAAAATACTCCCACATGGCCCTCATTTTCTTCCATGTAGACATTCATCATAACCTCTGGCTGGAGGTTTCCATAAGGGGCGCAGCCCAAGACAGTGTCCAAAATAAGTTCCCTTTCCCCTCATTTTCCTAAAGTCAGGGTTTCCTGGACACCCTTCCTGTAAACCAGGATTGATCAAATAGGCCTGCCAGTAATACTGCTCTGTTTCTTCATTTTGAAGCCTACTTACTGTGAGGTATAGATTCTTTATGTGATTTGGAGTCATGTGAGAACCCAAGCACTGCTGCAGGGCTTTGAAGAACTCATTTGTCTCAAAGGATCCCTCTACTTACTTGATGGAGGTCAGGAACCTAACAGAGGAAGCAAGAGACTTCATCCACAATGACTGATCTTTTTGCCATTTTGGTTTTGGATGCACACATGGGATCTTTCTTTAGATCCATCAGGTGCTGAAAATCAAAGCCACAGCCTCTCTCAGAGCCGAAAGGATGATTCAGACACATCCCTTTCCAAAGCAATTAAGCAAAGAGCCACAGGTGATGCTCATTCATTTCCAATTGAAAGCAGTTTTTTTCAGGCTTCACAAACTGGTGGCCTGAGGAAAAGACCTTCCTGACATTCAGGTCAACAGAACAGTAGGTTAGCAAAAGGCACAAAGCAGGGTTTCTCTACTGAGACTTTACTGGTCACACTGATATCCGAGTTTTCTGAGATGCTCCCAATTCCCTTTATCTATCCAGTACATGGCCATGTCACAGAACTCGACAGAGGTCCATATCTTGGACAAAAAAACATGAGCCTATTCTGGAGACTGGCCAGAATTCAGGAAGAAAACAGGAACTAAGGAAAGAAGTAGGTGTTGCCCATATAAGGCAAGCCACAGTCCATTCATAAATTGGGCAGGATGTGTGCTGAGATGCTTTCTACTAGACAGGACACATCCATTGATGCATTCACTTTTCTAATATCTACAACCACGGAAAAAGTGGGAAACACAAACATAGAAACACTCGCCATGTCAAATGACTTACCAAAAACAGTCCACTCCAAACCAAACATACTGCCTTTCCTACCTATTCTCAGAACATGATACAAAACTACAAATTCACACCCACACCCACAAAGGCACCTCCATTACCCAAGTAGGTCTGTGACTATCCAGAGTGTCCTCAGACTGGTGGGCCTTACTCTGCTCCCTCGAAATGGACTTTCCTGTCTCAGATCAGGTCTCCTTTACCAACTCTGTAAAGTTGTCAGCATCAATCAGTGAGTCACTACCTGCTTTCTCAGGAAAGGCCCCTCTTAAGAGCTTTCCTGGCATTTAGCCATCCACACATCAGTATGTACCAAGAAAGACCGACTCTGTCCTTGGTAAATCAAAACAAGTGAACCCACTGGGACTGGGACTGGGACTGGCTCTGAGTGCCTGGCTTCCTGGATCCCAAGTTCAGAGAGTTCCATCACCAAGGAAGTGAGGTAGGTCACTTCCTTCAGGAACCGAATGAGGTCACTATCTTGGCAACCACTTTATCCTAACATTTGCTTCCAAGGGTCCCATGAGAGAGAGGCTTCCCCTACTTCCTGTGTCACATTCACAAGATAGAATGGTATATCAACCATAGGCACATGTTAACAGCTCTCCACACAGACCTGGTTTGGTCCATCTTCTCTACATTAAGAAAAGAGAGGCTTATTCAGACACATCGCTTCATCCTGACCAGGTATTTTACCAAGGAAGATATCTGTTGCTCTCTCAGGTTCTTCATAGCTGCCTACATCTTCTCCAGGGTTTATTTCTGCATGGATCTTGAGGTTCTCAACAGGTGGAAGATCCCCTATCTACCTGTATTATAACACCAACTCTGTCCCTGCTCTTCATAAAGTTAAATTGAGGGAACAGTGCATGGTTAGGTTTAATAGCATGTTCGATTTGGGTTAGGAATCATTCTGTGAGATGAATAATGGTATTGGGAACCTCCGATATTACAAGCATATATAGGTGTAATATAAGTATGAAAACAGAAATCTAGGAAAGATTTCAAACCCAGATGAACATTGGGCCCTTGATTGGGATACTTAGCTTTGAATAATTTCCGCAAAGTTGTCTCAGATAAATCGATATACAATGGTATAGGACCTTGTACCTTGGATGACTGAATGAGGAAGAGATCGTCCAGACAAAAAGAGATAGTTCGAAAAGTTATTTAGATATAGGGTTTTGGTTAGAGAGTGAATGTAAATGTCAGCATATGTGAAGAGTCAGTCACAGTGATGAACTGGGGAAAATGTTTAGGAAAGCAGATATCAATAGAGACATTAGGAAATCAGGGAAAGTACAAAGTGAGTGATAGGATAAGATGTTTTTAACATGGTTGAGTTTGAATATATAATCTTAGGAAGAAACAAATATGTAGTCACCAATAGGAATGATATTTGAGATCATTAGTTAATCAGGACATGGATGTTGTTAGTAATACATGCTCACATTAAATTTAGGCTTTGGTACAATCATAAGGGTGTCCTTTGCATTTTTTGTCAGGAATGTTACTGTGTTGAAATGTAAATGTATAACAGGTGACTACAGTATTTCTTCAACTATTTCTGAAAGCAACATTTTAAGACTGATAAGTTAGTATTGGGGACACAAGTACGTGTACCCTGTGCCTATGATTATAAAGATGATGCCTTAATAGACCATACTGTAAATAAATAATATAACTGGATCAAACTTTCAATAATTGATTGAATTGATATCTGAAAATATATAGGAAATCTTATATTGATATACATAAGTTCATTCTAACCAGTTATACATCTAATGGTAATTTTAGCATTATGGTTTATGATGAAGAGTGTGGGAGTTTTGCTTCAAAAATGATTATGGAAATCGAAAATAATATGTTTGGAAATAATCTCATGCAAAGAACAGTCAAGAAACATGGAGGAATACATATGTTCTGAAGCAGCAAGTAATTGCAAGTGAACCAAATGCGTACAGATTTGTGAACTTGTGGATGAAAAGTATTATCCTATGATGTCCATAAACTGAAGAAATTGTAATGTACCAGTATTGAATAAAAATGAACTTCCAAATACACATCATGTCCCATAGGATTTTACTTGCATTGATGTTAAACTGGGTCAGTTTCTGTACAAATATTAGGATTTGTAAGCACCATTCACCAAAGTTAGTTTTCAGTACTGGGAAATAAATATGTATTTCATGTGGATGAATATTTCTGAGAATAATCTTGTGAAAATTTGATTATAAATCCACATATAGGAACATGAGTTAAATTAATGAGTGTATAATAAGACACATATATTTCATATTTTGAATAATCTGGAGGAAAAAAAAATATATATATATATAGATAGATACAAACACAGACATTAAAATGTAGTAATATGTATGCCAGTCAAAATTCATTATGAAATATATATCATCCTCATATCCAAAAATATTCTTTTTACTGAGCATGGATTTATGTATAATGCTGTTCATCTAGGAAATTCACCAATATGTTGAATTTTCAGTTCCATCAGTATTTAGGGGCAGTGATCTCTTCTCACAATCTGTATCATCCTAAAACAGCAAGCTCACAAGAATGTACGTGTGATACCAGGTAGGATACTAAATATGCATAATAAATTTCATGAGATGAATAGGCTACAGAGAAAGGGAGACAGAAATGTACATATGTGTTAACTTTAAAAACTCATGGAGAAGTATTACAATAAAAAGTTGACTAGATTTATAACACATACACTTGATAAAGCAGAACGCAAGTCCTAGTATACACCATGCCTCCTATGTACGGCCTGTATTTCTATTCTGTTAGGTTTCTTTTTCTACATCATATTAAGATTAGTAGTCAGAGTCTAGTAGGGTATGGGTTAGTGACAGGGATTCAGTATTTCTAATGGAAAATAGGAAAATGAATCTAATGTGTATGCAAATATTTGCTAGACAAAAATCTTCCCACTGTCCTCCAAAACAATGCCTTGATATTTCCTTCGCCACAAGTAATACACAATTAGTGGAGAAGAGTTTGAAAATCTGTGAATATATATCTGGAAAAGAAAATGCTCAGGAGTTCACAACCTTGGAGGTGGTAGAGGAATTTCCAAAAGTAAGGTACAGGGTAAACACTCCACAAACATGGAACTCTGGTGGCCTAATGAGTTTTTGAGAAACTGCCTCTGAGTTTGGGCCCTTGAAAAATTTGTTGTTGTCAGGAGCTTTAGCTTCCTTTGTATTGAGACCATCAAACCTGGGTCGGCATCTATGTGACCTGGATGACATGGTTCCTTATATGCTATTGAACATGAGGAAGAAGTTCTGAATTTTCCCTTTGTTAGTAAACTGAGGACACTGGGGTCTAAGTGTCTAACCATGTGATCTGTGAAGCCATTTGGTCATACTCCACTTTTCGTGGTGTTTCTTACTGCTGCACTGGGAGTTTGGTATTGGCTTCACGTAATACAAGGAGAAAAACTGGGACACAGTGCTAGAGGGAGTACTCTCACGTGTAGTGGTTGAGGGTCTGCAGGAGAATGCACCAACCAGGCTTCTATCCCAAAAAGCTTGCACCCATGTCCAGAGCAACCTGATTCTGAACATTGCCCTGAAACCTCTCCATATAACAAGGTCCCTTTACTTGTAAGGTTCTGCTGGCTGCAACATGTCAGTCACAAGTCATTCAGAAACCAATGGCAGAACCACGTGTCCCGACGACAGATGTTTTATCATACACCTGCCCACCACTGCTCTGGGCCCACTAATCAGCAGGCTCCAACTTTCTGGCACCTCTGTTCTCACCATTTTCATGAAACCCAGTCAATCAATGCAATGTCTGGTACACTCATGATCAGCAACAGATATCCAAAGGTTCTCCAGTGCCATCTGTTCATGGAAATTTAAAAAATTCATCGTATTTATCTAGCCAATTTTCAAGGATGAAGTTGGAGGCACTGTGGCTTTCAATTTATTCAGGAACCATGAAATGGTGAGGAAGCTTATTTCAATTAAAGCTCGGGAGAACTCTCAGAGGCAAGGTTTCCCAAAGAGTGGCCAAAAGGTCACATTAAGCCAGGCCCATTGAGGTCTACAATTGAGGTCCATGTGTGTTTTGACTCTCAACAATGGCTGCCACGTCTTTCTGAATAAAGTCATGTGATATCCTGCCTGAGATTCCCAGTGCTCTTTGGAAAGCTATCCTGAGCCTAGATCTCAGTCTCCAAGGGCAAGTCTCATGTGTGGCCTCCTAAAATCCCAACACAATTCATGTCAATACTTCTCTGAGTTCATTTCAGTCTCTAAGGGGAATCACTCCAGAGTTGAAGTCCATGCGGACCCAGTCATCTCTTCCAACCACCACACAAATGACCACAATTAAACCAAAACACTCCCACATGGCCCTCATCTTCTTCAATATAAACTCTCATCATAACCTCTTGCTGGAGGTTTCCATGAGGGGCACAGCCTAAGGAAGTGTCCAAAATAAGCTCACTTGCCCCTTATTTGCCTAAACTCAGTGTGGCCTGGAAACCCTTCCTGTGAACCAGATGTGATCAAATAGGCCTGCCATTAATACTGCTCTACTTCTCCAATTTGAGGCCTACTCTCTGTGGGGCATAGATTCTTTATGTGAATTGGGGTCATGAGAAAATCAAGCACCTATGGGCTACCCTCTGCAGGGCTTTGAAGAACCCATTTCAGTGAGTCGAGGAATTGGACCAAATGTTCTTTAGATATAGGGTTTTTGTTAAAGAGTGAAAGTAAATGTCAGCATATTTCAAGAGTCAGTCACAGTGATGAACTGGGGAAAATGTGTAGGAAATCACATATCAATAGAGACATTAGGAAATCAGGCAAAGTACAAAGTGAGTGATAGGATAAGACATTTTTAACAGGGTTCAGATTCAATATTTAATCTTAGGAAAAAACAAATATGTAGTCACCAATAGGAATGATATTTGAGATCATTAGTTAATCAGGACTTGGATGTTGTTAGTAATACATGCTCACTTTCAATATAGGCTTTGGTACAATCATAAGTGTGTCCGTTGCATTTTGTGTCAGGAATATTACTGTGATAAAATGTGTATGTATATCAGGTGACTAGAGTATTTCTTCCACCAATTCTTTAAGCAATATTTTAAAGACTTATAAATTAGTATTGGGGATACAAATAGGTGTACCATCGGTCTATGAATATAGAGATGATGCCTTAATAGACCATACTGTGAATAAATAATATAACTGGTTCAAACTTTAAATAATGGATTGATTGATATCTGAAAATATATAGGAAATTTTATATTGATATACATAAATTCATTCTAACCAGTTATACATCTAATGGTAATATTAGCATTATGGTTTATCATGAAGAGTGTCTGAGTTTCGCTTCAAAAATGATTATGGAAATCAAAAATAATGTGTTTGGAAAGAATCTTATGAAAAGAACAGTCAAGAAACATGGAGGAATACATGTGTTCTGAAGTAGGAAGTGATTGAAAGTGAACCAAATGCCTATAAATTTGTGAAATTGTGGATGAAAGGATATATCCTATAATGTCCATAAACTGCAGAAATAGTAATGTATCAGTGTGGAATAAAAATGAACTTCAAAATACACATCATGTTCCCATAGGTGTCTACTTGCATTGATGTGAAACTGGGTCAGTCACTGTGGAAATATTACGATTTGTATGCACCATTCACTGAATTTAGTTTTCAGTACTAGGAAATAAATATGTATTTAAGGTGGATGAATATTTCTAAGAATTATTTTGTAAAAATTTGATTATAAATCCACATACACACACATGAGTGAATTTAGAAAGTGTATAATAAGACACATATATTTCATATTTTGGAAAATCTAAAGAGTAGATATCTATATCTATATAGATAGATAGATAGATAGATAGATAGATAGATAGATAATTAGATACTCACATACACAGACATTAAAATGTAGCAATATATATACCATTCGAAAATCATAATAAAATAGATATCATCCACGTATCCGAAAATATTCATTTTACTGAACATTTATTTATGCATAATACGGTTCATCTAGGAAATTCACCCATAGGTAGAATTTCCAGTTCCATCAGTATTTAGAGGGAGCGATCTCTTCTCACAATTTGTATCTTCCAAAATAAGCAAGCTCACAAGAATGTACATGTGATACCAGGTAGAATTCTAAAGATGCATTAAAAAATACATGTGATGAATAGGCTACAGAGAAAGTGAGACAGAAATTTACATATGTGTTAATTTTAAAAATTCATGGAGAAGTATTACAATGAAAAGTTGACTAGATTTATAACACATACCATTGATAAAGCCGAAGGCAAGTCCAAGTATACACCATGACTCCTATGAAAGGCCTGTATTTCTATTCTGTTAAGTTTCTTTTTCTCCATCATATTTTGATTAGTAGTCAGAGTCTAGTAGGGTATGGGGTAGGGTCAGGGATTCAGTATTTCAAATGGAAAATAGGAAAATGAATCTAATGTGTATGCAAATATGTGCTACACAAAAATCTTCCCACTCTCATCCAGAACAATGCTTTGACATTACCTTCGCCCCAAATAAGACACAATTAGTGGAGAAAAGTTAGAAAATCTGTGAATACATATGTGGAAAGGAAAATCCTCAGGAGTTCACAAACTTGTAGGAGGTAGAACGGGTTACAAAAAGAGAGAGGATAAACACTCCACAAACATGGAGCTCTGCTAGCCTTTTTGAGAAACTGCCTCTGAGGTTGGGCAGTTAAAATATATGTTGTTGTCAGGAGCTTTAGCTTCCTTTGTAGTGAGACCATCAATTCTGGGTCTCCATCTATGTGACCTGGATGACATGGTTTTTTATTTTCTAGTGAACATGAGGCAGCAGTGCTGAATTCTCTCTTTGTAGGTAAACTTTGGCCACTGGGGTCTAAGTATCTAACTGTGTTGTCTGAAAAGCCATTTGGTCATTATCCACTTTCGTGGTGTTTTTTACTGCTGCACTGTGAGTTTGGTATTGGCTTCACGAAATACAAGGAGTTCTACTGGGACACAGTGCTGGAGGATGTACTCTCACGTGTGGTGGGTTACTAAAATGCACCAGTGGGGCTTCAATCCCACATAGCTTTTCAACTTGACAATAGCAACCTGATTCTGGACATTGGCAGGAATCCTCTCCATATAATAAGATGCCTTTACATACAGTCTGCTGGCTGTACCATGTCAGTCACAAGTGATTTCTAAGCGAATGGCAGATCCACGTGGCCCCACCAGAAATGTTTTTTTCACACACCTACACTCCACTGCTCTAGGCCCACTAGTCTGCAGGCTCCAACTTTCTGGCATCTATGTTCTACACTTTTTCCATGAAACCCAGTCAATCAAGGCACTGTCTGGTACAATCATGATCAGCAACAGACATCCAGAGGTTCTCCAGTGCAACCTGGTCATGGTAATTTCAAAAAATTCATGGTATTTATCTAGATATTTTTCAATAATGAAGTTGGAGGCACTGTGGGATTCAATTTATACAGGAACCATTAAAAGGTGAGGAATCTCATTTCAATGAAAGGTCTGGAGAACTCTCACAGGCAAGGCTTCCCAAAGAGTGGGCAAAAGGTCACATGAAGCCAGGCCCATTGAGGTATACAATGTGAATTCCATGTGTGTTTTGACTCTCAACTATGGCTGACAATCTTTCAAAATAAAATCTTGTGATATCCTGGCTGAGATTCCCAGTGCTCTGTGGAAAGTCACCCTGGGCCTAGATCTCAGTTTCCAATGGCGAATCTCATGCGTGGCCTCCAAAAATCTCAACACAATTCATGGCAATACTTCTCTGAGCTCAGTTCCACAACTCAGTCTCTAAGGGGAATCACAACAGAGTTCAAGCCCAGGTGGACCCAGTCATCTCTTCCAATTGCCACACAAATGACGACAATTAAAACCAAAACACTCCCACAGGCCCCTCTTCTTCTTTTATATAGACACTAATCATAACCTCTAGCTGGAGGTTTCCATGAGGGGCACAGCCCAAGACAGTGTCAAAAATAATCTCACTTGCCCCTCATTTGCCTAAAGTCAGGGTGGCCTGGACAACATTCCTGTGAAACAGAAGTGATTATATAGGACTGCTGTTAATACTGCTCCACTTCTCAAATTTGAGGCCTACTGACTGTGGGGTATAGATTCTTTGTGTGAATTGGAGTCATGAGAAAACGCAAGCACCTATTGTCCAGCCTCTGCAGGGCTTTGAAGAACTCATTTGACACAAATGATCCCTATTCTCACTTGATGGAGGTCATTAATATTACAGAGGAAGGCGAGAGGCTTCGTGTACAATGACTGATCTTTTTTTCCATTTTGGTTTTGGATGCCCACATGGGATCTTTCTCTAGATACATCAGGTGCTGAAAATCTAAACCACAGGCTCACACAGGGCCAAGAGGCTGATTCAGACAAATCCCTTTCCAAAGCAATGAAGTAAAAAGCCACAGGTGATTCCCATTCATTTCCATTTGAAAACTCTTTTCTTCAGGCTTCACTAAGGTTTGGCCTGAGGCAAAGACCTTTCTGACATTCAGAGCAACAGAACAATAGGTAATCAAAAGCCCCCAAGCAGGGTTTCTCCTAGGAGACTTTCCTGGTTACTCTGATATGTGAGTTTTCTGAGATGCTCGCCATTCCCTTCAGCTATCCAGTACATGGCTATGTCACAGAGCTTGGAGGTGGTACATATCTTGTACAAAAATACATGATACTAATTTTTAGAGTGGCCAGAATTCAGGAAAAAAAATGAGAACATAGGTAGATAGCAGGTGTTGCCCATGGATAAGGCAAGCCTCAGTCCATTCATTAATTGGGAAGGATGCATACTGGGAAGTTTTCTACTAGACAGGACACACCCAATGAGCTATCTTCTTTTCTAATATCTACAAAGAAAAACACAGTGGGATACACAGACACAGAAACAGTCTCCTTGTCAAATGACTTACTAGAAACAGTCCACTCCATACCAAACAAACCTCCTTTTTTAAATATTCTCAGATCATGAGAAAAAAACACAAACACAAACCAACACCCACAAATGCACCTCTTTCTTCCAAGTAGGTCTGTGACTATCTGGAGTGTCCTCTGACTGGTAGGACATACGATGTAACCAAGAAATGGCCTTTCTGTCTCAGTTCTGGTCTCCTTCGTCAAATCTGTGAATTTATAAGGAGGCAGTGGTGAGCCAATTCCTATGCTCTCAGGAAAGACCCCTCTTCAGAGCTTTCTTGGTATTTGGCAACCCTTGCATCAGTAGGTACCAAGAAAGACTGACTCTGTCCTTGGTAAATCCAAAGAAATGAGCCCACTGTGACTGCGACTGGGACTGGCTCAGGGTGCCTGGCTTCCTGGATCACAAAATTCAGAGACCTCCATCACCAAGGAAGTGAGGTGAGGTCACTACCTTCAGAAAATGAATGAGGTCACTGTCTTGGCCACCACTTTGTCCTAACAGTTTCTTCCTATTGTCTCCTGAAATGGAGGCTGCCCTACTTCCTGTGATACTTTCACATGTTAGAATGGTATAGAAACCATAGTCACCTGGGAACAGCTCTCCACCCAGGCCTGGTTTGGTCCATCTTCCCTACATTAAGAATAGAGAGGCTGACTCAGACACATCCTTTCATCCTGACCATGTTGTTTGCCATGGAATATGACTTTTGTTCTCTCAGGTCCTTCATAGCTGCCTGCATCTTCTCCAGGGATAATTTCTGCATGGATTTTGAGGTACTCAGCAGGTGGAAGATCTCCTAACTTCCTGTATTGTAATACCAACTTTGTCCCTGCTCTTCTGTAAAGTGAGATTGAGGGAATATTGTATGGTCAGGGTTAATAGCATGTTCAATTTGGGTTGGAAATCATTCTGCTGGATGAATAATTGTATTGGGAACCAGCGATATTTATAAGAATATAGAGGGAAAACATAAGTATGAAAACAGAAATCTAGGTAATATTTGAAGCCCAGAAGGATTTGGACCCTTGATTGGGATCCTTAGCTTGAGTTATGTTTTGCACCGAGGTCTCAGTTAAATTGATATACAATGGCATAAGACCCTGTACCTCAGATGATTAAATGTAGAAGAGAACATCCAGTCAAAAAGGGATTGTGTGTAGGATTAGGAAGATAGTCAGTAGGTTTAGGAGGAAGAGTGAGTCTAGGATTTGGACCAAATGTTCTTTAGCAATAGGGTTTTGGTTAGAGAGTGAATATAAATGACACCATATGTGAAGAGTCAGGCACAATGATGAACTGGGGAAAATATGTAGGAAAGCAGACATCAATAGAGACATTAGGAAATCTGGCAAAGTATAACATGATAGGATTAGAGATTTTCAACAGGGTTGAGGTTGAATACATAATCTTAAGAAGAAACAAATTTGTAGTCACCAATAAGATTGACATTTGAGAGCATTAGGCAACCTGGACATGGATATATTTAGTAATCCATGTTCACATTCCAATGAGGCTTTGGTACAATCATAAGGGTGACCTTCGCATTTTGTGTCCAAAATATTACTGTGATAACATGTATATGAAGATCAGGTGACATGAGTATTTCTTCCACCATTTCTGGGGGAAATATTTTGAAAAGATATAAATTAGTACTGGGGATACTAATAGGCTTACCCTGTGTTGATGAATATAGAGATGATGCATTAATAGACCATAATGTGAATAAATTATATGACTGGTTCCAAATTTAAATAATGGATTGTATTGATATCTGAAAAAATAGAAGAAATCATTTATTGATATACATACATTCATTCCAACCACTTACATATATAATGGTTATCTTAGGGTTACCGTTTATCATGAATAGTGAATGAGTTTTGCTTCAAAAATGATTATGGAATCGAAAATAATGTGTTTAGAAAGAAGTCTAGTGAAAAGACGAGTCAAGAAACATGGAGAAATATAAGTGTTCTGAAGGAGGAAGTGATTGAAAGAGAACCAAATGTTTATAAATTTGTGAATTTGTGAATGAAAGGATATATTTTATGATGTCTATAAACTGAAGAAATAATAACGTACCAGGTTTGAATAAAAATGAACTTTAATAAACACATCATATCCAATAGGAATCTACTTGCATTGATGTTAAACTTGGTCAGTTACTGTAGAAATATTACGATTTGTAAGCACCCTTCCCTGAAGTTAGTTTTCAGTACTAGGAAACAAATATGTATTTCAGTGGATGTATATTTCTGAGAATAAACTTGTTAAAAGTTGATTATAAATCCACATATATGAATATGAATGAATTCAGGCGGTGTATAAGAAGACACATATATTTCATATTTTGGTAAATCTGGAGAATATATATATATATATATATATATATATATATATATATATATATATATAGACACACAAACACACACACATTATAATGTAGCAATATATATGCCAATTGAAATTCATCATGAAAAATAACTCATCCGCATATCCCAAAATATTCATTTTACTGAACAGTAATATATGTATAGTGTTGTTCATCTAGGAAGCTCACTCATGGGTTGAATTTTCTGTTAAAACAGCGTTTAGGAGGAGTGATCTCTTCTCACAATTTGTATCTGCCAAGTCAGCCACCTCACAAAAATGTACATGTGAAACCAGGTAGGATTCTATTTGTGCATATAAAAATACATTTGCTTAATAGGCTACAGAGAAAGGGAGACAGGAATTCACATATTTCTTAACTTTAAAAACGCATGGAGAATTATTTCAACAAATAATTGACTAGATTTATAACTCCTACCTTATATCATGCAAAAGGTAAGTCCAACTATACACCATGCTTCCTCTGAAATGCTTGTATTTCTTTTCTGTTTGGGTTATTTTTCTCCATTATATTAGGATTAGTAGTCAGAGTTTAGTAGGGTATGGGTTAGTGTCAGGGATTCAGTATTTCAAACAGAAAATTGTAAAATGAATCCAATGTTTATGCAAATATGTGCTAAACAAAATCTTCTCTCTCTCATCCAGAACAATGACTTGACATTCCCTGTGCCCCAAGTAAGTCAGAATTAGAGGAGAAGAGTTAGAAAATCTGTGAATATATATTTAGAATGGAAAATGCTCAGGAGTTCACAACCTTGGAGTTGATAGAGCAGTTTCCAAAAGTAAGTGACATGGTAAACACTCCACAAACATGGAGATCTGCTGGCCTAAACACTTCTTGAGAAATTGCCTCTGAGCTTGGGCACTTGAAATACATGTTGTTTTCAGGAGCTTTAACTTCCGATGTAGTGAGACCATCAAAGCTAGGTCTGCATCTATGTGACCAGGAGGACATGGTTTCTTATTTTCCAATGAACATGAGGCAGCAGTGCTAAATTCTCTCTTTGTAGCTAAATTGTGGCCACTGGGGCTAAGTGTCTCCCCATGTGGACTGTGAAGCCATTTGGTCATCCTTGACTTTTCGTTTTGTTTCTTGCTGCTGCACTGGGAGTTTGGTATTTGCTTCACGAAATACAAGGAGTTCAAGTGGGACACAGTGCTGGAGGGAGTTCTGTCACGTGTGGTGGGTCAGTGTCTGCATGAGAATGCACCAACTAAGCTTCTATCCCACATAGCTTGCCCCTTGACCATAGCAACCTGATTCTAAACATTGCCGTGAAAAATCTCCATATAACAAGATGCCTTTATATAGAAGGGTCTGCTGGCTGCACCGTGTCTGTCTCAAGGCATTTGAAAGTCAATGGCAGATCCACATGGCCCCACCATAGATGTTTTATCACACACCTGCACACCACTGCTCTAGGCCCACTACTCAGCAGGCTCCAACTTACTGGCATCTCTGTTCTACACGATTTTCATGATACCTAGTCAATCAAGGCACTGTCTGGTATACTCACGATCAGCAACAGGACATCCAATGGTTCTCCAGTGCCACCTGGTCATGAGAATTTCTAAAATTTTATGGTATTTATCTAACTATTTTTCACAGATGAAGTTGTTGGTACTGTGGGTTTCAATTCATTCAGGATCCATTAAATGTTGAGGAAGCTCATTTTAATGAAGGATCTGGAGATCTCTCACAGGCAAGGCTTCCCAAAGAGTGGCCAAATTGTCACATGAAGCCAGGACCATTGAGGTCTACAATGTGAGGTCATGTGTGTTTTGACTCTCAATGATGGCTGCCAAGTCTTTCAGAATAAAACCTGTGATATCCTAGCTGAGATTCCCAGTGCTCTCTGGAAAGCCTCTCTGGGCCTAGACCTCAGTTTCCAAGGGCGACTCTCATGTGTGGCCTCCTGAAATCCCAACAACATTCATGGCAATACTTCTCTGAAGTTAGTTCCAAATCTCATTCTCTAAGGGGAATCACATCAGAGTTCAAGCCCAGGTGGACCCAGTCATCTCTTCCAACTACCACACAAATGACCACAATTAAAACCAAAACACTCCCACATGGTTCTCATCTTCTTCCATATAGACACACATCATAACCTGTGGATGGAGTTTTCCATGAGGGGCACAGCCATACCAGTGCCCAAAATAAGCTCCCTTGCCCCTCATTTGCCTAACGTCAGGGTGGATTGGACATGCTTCCTGTGAACCAGGAGTGATCAAATAGGCCTGCCGTAAATGCTCCACTTCTCCACTTTGAGGGCTTCTTACTGTGGGGATTATATTCTTCTTTTTCTAAATTTTTTTGGAAATTTAATTGGAAAGTTAAAAAAAAATTGTTTTGCAGAATGTTAAATTTCTAATGGCAAAGCCTTCACCTTGTTTGTGAAGGAAACCTTGATGCCTTGCCAATCTGGTAACATGGAGACACTCAAAATTTTCTGTTACATACTACATGGATGAATGGCTACAGCACATAGTTTTTTAAAACTGAAAGGCAGATACCAGCAAGTAAGATAACAAATAAAAGACAATTTTATTAAAAAATAAAGTTGTTAAATGACTCAAATATTGGAAATTCAATTCTTTTTATTTTTGGTTGTTCAAAACATTATAAAACTAATGATATATCATCTTTCATACATTTGACTCAATTGGGTTATGAACTCCCATTTTTACCCCAAATACAAATCGCAGAATCACATCAGTTACACACTCACGTTTTTACATAATAGCATACTAGTTATTGTTGTATTCTGCTACCTTTCCTATCCCCTACTATTCCCCCTCCCCTCCCATCTTCCCTCTCTACCTCACTGCTGTTGTTTAATTCTCTCCCTTGTTTTCCCCTCTTTAGCCTCACAACCTCTTATATGTAATTTTGTGTAACATTGAGTAGTCTCCTACCATTTCCATATGCTTTTCCTTCTCTCTCCCTTTCTCTCCCCCCACTCATCTCTGTTTAGTTTTAATATTTTTCTCATGTTCTTCCTCCCTGTTCTGTTCTTATTTGCTCTCTCTATATAAAAGGAAACATTTGGCATTTGTTTTTAAGGATTGGATAGATTCGCTTAGCATAATCTATTCTAATGCCATTCATTTCCCTGCAAATTCTATGATTTTGTCATTTTCAGTGCTGTGTAATACTCCATTGTGTATAGATGCCACATTTTTATTATCCATTCGTCTATTGAAGGGCATCTAGGTTGGTTCCAAAGTCTAGCTATTGTGAATTGTGCCGCTATGATCATCGATGTGGCAGTATCCTTATACTGCTCTCTATTAACATCCTCAGGGATGAGTCTGAGAAGGGCGATATC
Source organism: Callospermophilus lateralis (assembly GCF_048772815.1). Classification (NCBI taxonomy): domain Eukaryota; kingdom Metazoa; phylum Chordata; class Mammalia; order Rodentia; family Sciuridae; genus Callospermophilus; species Callospermophilus lateralis. The sequence continues at coordinate 550,240 of NW_027514369.1, read as the reverse complement.
TCGGTCAAATGGTGGTTCCATTCCCAGCTTTCCCAGGAATCTCCATACTGCTTTCCATATTGTACTCACCAATTTGCAGTCCCACAAGCAGTGTACAAGTGTACCCTTTACCCCACATCCTCACCAACACTTATTGTTGTTCGACGTCATAATGGCTGCCAATCTTACTGGAGTGAGATGGTATCTTAGGGTGGTTTTGATTGCATTTCTCTGACTGCTAGAGATGGTGAGCATTTTTTCATGTACTTGTTGATTGATTGTATGTCCTCCTCTGTGAAGTGTCTGTTAAGATCCTTGGCCCATTTGTTGATTGGGTTATTTGTTATCTCATTGTTTAATTTTTTTGAGTTCTTTGTATATTCTAGATATTAGGGCTCTATCTGAAGTGTAAGGGGTAAAAATTTGTTCCCAGGATGTAGGCTCTCTATTTACCTCTCTTTTTTTTTCTCTTGCTGAGAAAGATCTCTTTAGATTAAGTAAGTCCCATTTGTTTATTCTTTTTATTAACTCTTGGGCTATGGGTTTCCTATTAAGGAATTTGGAGCCCAACCCCACAGTATGTACATCGTAGCCAACTTTTTCTTCTATCAGACGCAGTGTCTCTGATTTTATATCTGGCTCCTTGATCCATTTTGAGTTAACTTTTGTGCATTGTGAGAGAAAGGGATTCAGTTTCATTTTGTTGCATATGAATTTCCAGTTGTCCCTGCACCATTTGTTGAATATGCTATCCTTCTTCCATTGCATGCTTTTAGGCCCTTTTTCAAATATAAGAAAGTTGTAATTTTGTGGATTTGTCTCTGTGTCCTCTATTCTGTACCATTGTTCCATCTGCCTGTTTTGATACCAGTACCACACTGTTTTTGTTACTATTGCTTTGTAGTACAGTTTGAACTCTGGATTCACACTTCCTGCTTAGAATTGCTTTCGCTATTCTGGGTCTTTTGTTTTTCCATATGAAATTCATGATTACTTTATCTATTTCTACAAGAAATGCCATTGGGTTTTTGATTGGCATCGCATTAAACCTGTAGAGAACTTTGCGTAATATCGCCATTTTGATGATGTTATTTCTGCCTATCCATGTACAGGGCATACTTTTCCATCCTCTAACATCTTCTTCTATCTCTCTCTTTAGGGTTCTGTAGATTTCATTGCATAAATCTTTCAACTCTTTGGTTAGGTTGATTCCCAAGTTTTTTATTTTCTTTGAGTATACTGTAAAAGGAGTGGTTTTCCTCATTTAAATTTCAGAAGTTTTGTTGCTGATATACAGGAATGCCTTAGATTTATACGTGTTGATTTTATATCCTGCCACTTTGCTGAATTCATTTACTAACTCTAGCAGTTTCTTTGTAGACCCTTTTGGGTCTGTTAAATATATTATCATGTCATCCAAAAATAGCGATAATTTAAGTTCTTCTTTTCCTATTTTTAAGTCTTTAATTTCTTTTGTCTGTCTAATTGCTCTGGCTAGTATTTCAAGAACTAAATCAAATAGAAGTGGTGATAGATGGCATCCCTGTCTTGTTCCAGATTTTAAAGGGAATGCCTTCAGTTTTTCTCCATTTACGATGATGCTAGCCTGAGGTTTAGCATATATAGCTTTTACAATGTTGAGGTAAGTTCCTGTTATTCCTAGTTTTTATAGAGTTTTAAACATAAAGGGTTGCTGTACTTTGTAGAATGCTTTTTCTGCATCTATCGAGATGATCATATGGTTCTTCTCTTTAAGTCTATTGATGTGGTGAATAGTATTTATTGATTTCCGTATATTGAACCAGCCTTGCATCCCTGGGATGAATCCCTCTTGATCATGATGCACAATTTTTTTATATGCTTTTGTATTTGATTTGCCAGGATTTTATTGAGAATTTTTGCATCCAAGTTTATTAGAGATATTGGTCTGTAGTTTTCTTTCTTTGAAGTGTCTTTGTCTGGTTTTGGGATCAGGGTGATGTTGGCCTCATAGAATGAATTTGGAAGAACTCCTTCTTTTTCTATTTTTTGAAATAGCTTGAAAAGTATTGGTAATAATTCATCTTTGAACGTTTTGTAGAACTCTGCTGTATAACCATCTGGTCCAGGGGTTTTTTTGGTAGGTAGTCTTTTGAAGGTTTCTTCTATTTCTTCCTTTGTTATTGGTCTATTTAAATTTTGTGTGTCTTCCGGACTCAATCTGGGCAGATCATATGACATAAGAAATTTATCGATATCTTCATTATCTTCTGTTTTATTGGAATATAGGGTTTCAAAATACTTTCAAATTATCTTCTGTATTTCTGTAGTGTCTGTTGTGATATTGCCTTTTTTATCCCATATGTTAGTAATTTGAGTTCTCTCTCTACTTCTCTTCATTAGCATGGCTAAGGGCCTGTTGATTTAATTTATTTTCAAAGAACCAACTTTTATTTGTTCAATTTTTTTTGTTTCAATTTTGTTGATTTCTCCTCTAATTTTAATTATTTCTTGTCTTCTACTACATTTGTTGTTTTGCTCTTTTTTTTCTAGGTTTTTGAGATGTAGTGTGAGATCATTTATTTGTTGTTTTTTTCTTTTTTTGAGGAAAGAATTCCAAGAAATGAATTTCCCTCTTAAAACTGCTTTCATTGTTTCCCACAGAATCCGGTATGTTGTGTCTGTATTGTCATTTGTCTCTAAGAGATTTTTTATCTCCTCCTTTATGTCTTCTGTAACCCATTGATTATTCAGTAACATATTGTTCATTTTCCATGTGATGTAGAATTTTTCCTTCCTTCTTCAATCATTAATTTCAAGTTTCATTCCATTATGATGAGATATGGTGCATGGTATTATCTCCATACTTTTATATTTACTAAGAGTTTCCATATGGCATAATATATGGTCTATATTTGAGTAGGACCAATGTGCTGCTGAGAAGAACATGTATCCACTTTATGATGTTTGATATATTCTATATATGTGGGTTAAGTCTAGGTTATTGATTGTGCTATTGAGTTCTATAGTTTCTTAATTCAGATTTTCTCTAGAGGATCTGTCCAATGGCGAGGGTTGTGTGCTGAAGTCACCCGTAATTATTGTGTTATAGCCTATATGACTCTTGAACTTGAGGAGAGTTTGTTTTATGACTTGGCACCACCATTGTTTGGTACATACAAATTGATAATTGTTATGTCTTGTTGGTGAATGTTGCCTCTTAACAGTATATAGTGTCCTTCTTTATCACTTTTGATTAACTTAGGTTTTAAGTTGATTTTATTCGATATGAGTATGGCCACTCCTTCTTGCTTCCGAGGGCCAACAATGGCTGCGAAGTCTTTCAGAATAAAATCATGTGATTTCCTGGCTGAGATTCCCATTGCTCTGTGGAAAGCCACCTTGGGCCTAGATCTCAGTTTGAAAGGGTGACAATCATGCGTGGCCTCCTAAAAACCAACACAATTCATATCAATACTTCTATGAGGTACGTTCCAGAACTCAGGCTCTAAGGGGAATCACACCAGAGTTCAAGCCCAGGTGGACCAAGTCATCTCTTCCAACCCCCTCACAAATGACCACAATTAAAACAAAATAACTACCACATGGCCCTCATCTTCGTCCATAAAGACCCTCATCAAATGTTCTGGATGGAAGTTTCCATGAGGGTTGCAACTAAAGACAGTTTTCAGAATAAGCTCCCTTGCCTCTAATTTCCCTAAAGTCAGGGTGGCCTGGACACCCTTCCTGTGAACCAGGAGTGATCAAAAAGGCCTGCCATTAATTCCGCTTTGTTTCTATAATTTGAGGCTTACTGAATGTCAGGTATAGATTTTTTATGTGATTTGGAGTCATGAGAAAACCCAAGCACATCTGCAGAGCATTCAAGAATTTATTTGACAAAGAGGATCCCTATTCTCACTTGAAGGGGGTCAGGAACCTAACAGAGAAAGGCAAGAATCTTCATCCACAATGACTGCTCTTTTTGCCATTTTGGTTTTGAATGCACACATGGGATCTTTCTTTAGATCCATCAGGTGCTGAGAATCGAAGCCACAGCCTCACACAGGGCCAAGAGGCAGATTCAGACAAATTCCTTTCCAAAGCAATTAAGCAAAGAGCCACAGGTGATGCCCATTTATTTCCATTTGAAATTTTTTTCTTCAGGCTTCACAAAGGGGTGGCCTGAGGCAAAGACCTTCCTGACATTCAGGGCAACAGAACCTTGATTGGTATACTGAGCTTGAATTATGTTCTGCACCGAGGTCTCAGATAAATCGATATACAATGGCATAGGACCGTGTACCTCGGATGATTGAATGTAGAAGAGAACATCCAGTCAAAAAGGGATAGTCTGTAGGATTAGGAAGATAGTCAGTAGGTTTAGGAAGAAGAGTGAGACTAGGAGTTGGACCAAAAGTTCTTTAGCAATAGGGTTTCAGTTAGAGAGTGAATGTAAATGTCAGCACATCTGAAGAGAAAGTCACAATGATGAACAGGGAAAAATATGTAGGAAAGCAGATATCAATAGAAAGATTAGGAAATCAGGCAAAGTATAAAGTGAGTGATAGGATTAGACATTTTCAACAGGCTTGAGGTTGAATATATAATCTTAGGAAAAAACAAATATGTAGTAATCAATAGGATTGACATTTGAGAGCATTAGGCACCCTGGACATGGATGTTTTTAGTAATCCATGGTCACTTTCCATTTAGGCTTTGGTACAATCATAGGTGTGACCTTTGCATTTTGTGTCCAGAATACTACCGTGATAAAATTTATATGTAGATAAGGTGACACGAGTATTTCTTCCACCATTATGGGGAGTAATATTCTGGAAACTTATAAATTGGTACTGGTGATACAAATAGGTGTACCTTGTGTTGATCATTATTGAGATGTTGCATGAATAGACCAGATTGTGAATAAAGTATATAACTGGTTCCAACTTTAAATAATGGATTGAGTTTGCATCTGAAAATATATTGGAAATCTTATATTGATATATATACAATCATTCCAACCAGTTATATATGTAATGGTAATATTAGGGTTACGGTTTATCGTGAAGAGTGAGTATTGCTTCAAAAATGATTATGGAATCAAAAATAATGTGTTTAGAAAGAAGTCTAGTGAAAAGACCAGTAAAGAAACATGGAGGAATACATGTGTTCTGAAGTAGTAAGTAAATGAAAGTGAACAAAATGCCTATAATTTTGTGAAGTTGTTGGTGAAAAAATATATCCTATGATGTCCATATACTGAAAAAATAGTAATGTACCAGTGTTGAGTAAAAATGAACTTCAAAATACACATCATGTCCCATAGCAATCTACTTGCATTGATGTTAAACTGGGTCAGGTACTGTAGAAATATTAGGATTTGTATGCACCACCTACTGAACTTAGTATTCAGTAGTAGGAAACCAATATGTATTACAGGTGTATAAATATTGCTGAAAATAATCTTGTAAAAATTGGATTTTGAACCCACATACATGAATATAAATGAATTTAGGGAGTGTATAATAAGACACATATTTTTCATATTTTTTTAAAATCTGGAGAATATATATACATATATATATATATAATATATATATATATATATATATATATATATATATATACACATATACATTTTTTTCCAGATTTAAAAAAAATACATACACACACACACACATATTAATATTTAGCAATATATATGCCAATCGAAATTCATCATGAAATATAATTCATCCACATATCCAAAAATATTCATTTTACTGAACATGGATTTATGTATAGTGTTTTTCACTAGGAAGCTCACCCATAGGTTGAATTTTCAGTCCCATCATTATTTAGGGAGAGTCATCTGTTCTCACAATTTTATATTCCAAAATCAGGGAGCTCACAAGAATGTCCGTGTGATACCAGGTAGGATATTATATATATATATATATATATATATATATATATGTATAAAAAAATACATGTGCTGAATAGGATACAGAGAAAGGGAGACAGGAATTTATATATGTGATAATTTTAAAAAATCATGGAGAAATATTACAATGAAAAGTTGACTAGATTTAAAACACATACTCTTGATAATGCAGAAGGCAAATAGAAGTATACACCATGCTTCCTATGAAAGGCCTGTATTTCTATTCGGTTAGGTTTCTTTCTCTCCATGATATTAGGATTAGTAGTCAGAGTCTAGTAGGGTATGGGTTAGTGTCAGGGATTCAGTATTTCAAATGGAAAAATGGAAAATGAATCTAATGTGTATGCAAAAATTTGATACACAAAAATCTTCCCTCTCTCATCCAGAACAATGCCTTGACATAACCATCGTTAAAAGTAAGACACAATTAGAGGAGAGGAGTTAGAAAATCTGAATATATATGTGGAATGGAAAATGCTCAGGAGTTCACAATACTGGAGGTGGTAGAACAGTTTACAAAAGTAAGGGAGAGGGTAAACAATCCAGAAACATGGAGCTGTGCTGGCCTTGAGACTTCTTGAGAAACTTCCTCTGAGGTTGGGAACAAGAAATATATGTAATTGTTAGGAGATTTAGCTTCTTTTGTAGTGACACCATGAAATCTGGGTCTGCATCTCTATGACCTGGAGCACATGGTCCTTATTTTCTAATGAACATGAGGGAGCAGTTCTGAATTCTCTCTTTGTAGGTAAACTGTGGCCACTGGGAGCTAAGTGTCTTTCCGTGTGGACTGTGAAGCCATTTGGTGATCCTCCACTTTCCAGGGTGATTCTTACTGCTGCACTGGGAGTTTGGTATTTGCTTCACGAAATACAAGGAGTTCTACTGGGACAAAATGCTGGAGGGAGTTCTGTCATGTGTGGTTGGTCAGGGACGCAAAGAGAATATACGAACCAGGCTTCTATCCTACATAGCTTTCCCCTTGACTATAGCAACCTGATTCTGAACATTGCCCTGAAACCTCTCCATATGACAAGATGCCTTTACATATAAAGGTCTCCTGCCTGCACCATGTCAGTCGCAAGTCTTTCGAAGCCAATGGAAGATCCAGGTGGTCCTACCAAAAATATTTATTTACACACCTACAGTCCACTTCTCTACGCCCACTACTCATTAGGCTCCAAATTACTGGCATCTCTGTTCTACACCATTTTCACGAAAACCAGTCAATCAAGGCACTCTTTGGTACACTCATGATCAGCAACAGGAAATCCAAAGTTTATCCAGTGCCACCTGGTCATGGGAATTTCAAAAATTTTATGGTATTAATCTAGTCATTTTTCAAAAATGAAGTTAGAGGCACTGTGGGTTTCAATTAATTCAGGAACCATTAAATGGTGAGGAAGCTCATTTCAGTGAAAGCTCTGGAGAACACTCACAGAAAAGCCTTCCAAAAGACTGGCCAAAAGGTCACATGAATCCAGACACATTGAGGTGTACAATGTGAGGTCCATATGTGTTTGGACTCTCAACTAGGGCTGCCAAGTCTTTAAGAATTAAATCATGTGATATCCTGGCTCAGAATCCCCGAGCTCTGTGGAAAGCCATCCTGGGCCTAGATCTCAGTTTCCAAAGGCGATTCTCACACGTGGCCTAGTAAAATCCCAAGAGAACTCACGACAATACTTCTCTGAGGTCAGATCCAGAACTCATTCTTTAAGGGGAATCACACCAGCGTTCAAGCCCAGGTGATCCCAGTCATCTTTTCCAACTACCACACAAATTACCACAATTAAAACAAGAACACTCCCATATGGCCCTCATCTTCTTTCATATTGACACTCATCATAATTTTGCTGGAGGTTTCCATGAGGGGAGCAGACCAAGACAGTGTTCAAAATAAGCTCCTTTGACCCTCATTTGCCTATAGTAAAGGTGGCCTGGACACCCATCCTGTGAACCAGGAGTGATCAAATAGGCCTGCCATTAATACCGCTCCAATTCTCCAATTTGAGGCCTACTGACTGTTTGGTTTAGATTCTTTATGTGAATTTTAGTCATGAAATAACCAAGCACCTATGGGCTAGCCTCTGCAGGTTTTGAAGAACTCATTTGACCCAAAGGATCCCTATTTTCACTTGATGGAGTTCCGGAACCTTACAGAGGAATTCGAGAGACTTCATCCCAATGGCTGCTCTTTCTGCCATTTTTCCTTTGGATGCAAACATGGGAACTTTCTTTAGATCCATCAGGTGCTGAGAATCTAAGCCTCAGCCACACACAGGGCCAGGGGGCTGATTCAGTCACATCCGTTTTCAAAGCACTTAAGAAAAGAGCCACAGGTATGCCCAATCATTTCCATTTGAAAACTGTTTTCTTCAGGCCTCACAAAGGGGTGGCCAGATGCAAAGAACTTCCTGACATTCAGGGCAACAGAACAATAGGTAAGCAAAAGGCCCAAAGCAGGGTTTCTCCTCTGAGACTTTCCTCGTCACACTGATATCTGAGTTTTCTGAGATGCTCGCCATCACCTACAGCTATCCAGTACATGGCCATGTCACAGAGCTTGGAGGTGGTACATATCTTGGACACAAAACCATGGGCCTATTCTTGAAATTGGCCAGAATTCAGGACGAAAATAGAAACTTAGGAAGGTAGCAGGTGTTGCTCATCGATAAGGCAAGCTACAGTCCATTCATAAACGGGGCAATATGAATGCTGAGAAGCTTTCTACTAGACACGACATATCCATTGATGAATTCTCTTTTCTAATGTCTACAACCACGGAAACAGTGGAATACACAGACATAGAAACACTCGCCCTGTGAAAAGACTTACTAGAAACAGTCCACTTCAAATGAAACAAACCGACTGTCCTACCTATTCTCAGAAAATGAGACAAAACCACAAACCCACAACCACACCCACAAAGGCACCTCCTTCCCCTAAGTAGGTCTTTGACTATCCGGAGTTCCTCTGACTTGTAGGCCATAATACGTTCCCCCGAAATGGCCTGTCCTGTCTCAGATCTGGTCTCCTTGGCAAACTCTGTGAACTTCTCAGGAGCCAACGGTGAGCCACTAACGACTTTCTCAAGAAAAGCCAAGCTTCCGAGCTTTCCTGGCATTTGGCCTTCTCACGTCTGAAGGTACCAAGAAAGACTGACTGCATTTAGTAAATCCAAACAAATGAGACCATAGGGACTGGGACTGGGACTGGCTCTGGGTGCCTGGCTTCCTGGATCCAAAGTTCAGAGAGTTCCATCACCATGGAAGTGAGGTGAGGTCACTTCCTTCCTGAACTGAATGAGGTCCCTGTCTTGACAACCACTTTGTCTTAACTGTTACTTCCAAGGGTCCCATGAGATTGAGGCTGCCCCTACTTCCTGTGACACTTTCACAAGTTAGAATGGTATATCAACCATAGGCACCCAGGAATAGATCTCCACACAGGCCTGTTTTGGTCCATGTTCTCTACATTAAGAAGAGAATCTGATTCAGACACAACCTTTTATCCTGACCGGGTTGTTTGCCATGGAAGATGACTTTTGGTCTCTCAGGTCCTTCATAGCTGCCTACATCTTCTCCAGGGATCATTTCTGCATGGGCCTTTGAGGTTCTCAGCAGGTGGAAGTTTCCCTACATTTCTGTATTGTAAAATCAACTCTTTTCCTGCTCTTCTATAAAGTTAGATTGAGGGAATAGTGTATGATTATGGTTAAAAACATGTTTGATTTGGGTTAGAAATCATTGTGCTGGATGAATAATGGTATTGGGAACCTGCTATGTGTATAAGAATATATAGGTGTAATATATGTATGAAAAAAGAAATCTAAGTATGATTTGAAGGCCAGAAGGGCATTGGGCCCTTGATTGGGATACGCAGCATTGAATTACGTTCTGCAGAGATGTCTCAGATAAATCGATATACAATGGCATAGGACCTTGTACCTTGCATGAATTAATGTAGAAGGAACATCCAGTCAAAAAGGGATAGTCGGTAGTGAAAGGTTAATAAAATAGGTACTTGCTATTTCCTGTTTTTCTGTATGCTTAAAAAAACACTGTTGAAATCTTGAGAAATGTTTGCTAATATTGTTCTAGAATGTACTGTTCCCAACTGCCAAACTGCAGAATGTACTGCCTCACTCGGTGTCACGCGAACCGCCCACTCACCCTTACACATCAGTAAACTTCCCTCCCTTCCCTCTCCAAGGAATGTATGTAAGCTCTGCATAAGCTGTTCTCAGAGCTCTCTGATCTATTTAAGTTAGCTGTGAGCCCCAGCAAGCTGGACCCAAAATAACCCTTTGCTGTTGCATAAGACAGTCTCTTGGTAGTCTCTTCCTCCAACACTCGCCTGACCTTTACATATTGAGGTTCCACCGAGTTCCGGCAGTGGCGGATGAGAGACCCCAACGGGCTCCTCTCGGAGCAAGTAAGGCGCCTCTTTCTGGTTTCAGGTGTCATGTTAGGGCTTGGCAAAATTGCTGGCGATGAAGAGCCTGGGGTCTCTCCGACGGTGGCTGAGAGACGTGTCACAGAGACATAGGGCACCTCCCTGGGGGACCCCGCAGAGGACTCGGAGAATCAAGGAACAATTGCTTCATCGACTCAGTGATATTTTCTTTTAGATTCGGTATTGCCATCCTATCGGGTTTTGCCGGCTACGCATTCCTGGTCTCAGTGTTGGATGTCCATTGCCTGTCTTTATGGTCTTGTCTTATCTGTGTCATGTGTCTTTGCTTTTACTGTTTGTGTACCTTTCATTATGGGACAGAGCACTTCAATGCCTCTGTCCCTGACCCTTGATCACTGAACCAAAGTCCGCTTAAGGGCTCAGAATCTTTCTTTTTTTAGTAAAACGCAGGACCTGGCAGAATCTCTGTGCCTCAGAATGGCCCATCTTTGGAGTCGTATGGCCCCAAGAAAGATATTTCTACTTCCCACTAATTTAAAAAGTCAGAGATATTGTCTTTCAGCCAGGGCCACATAGCCATCCTGATCAACAGCCATATATCTTAACTTTGCAGGACCTCTGCAAATCTCCTCCTCCATGGGTGAAGCCTTTCCTTGCCCATGCCTCTGCTCATACTCCTTCCCACATGATCTCTCAAACCCTCACCTCTTCCTCCTCCTCCACCCTCTGTTTTCCCTGAGTCACAAGATTTGACTCTACTGGACTCTTCCTCCTCTCCTTATCCCCTGCCCTCGTCCCCTAACACACAACACACTCTAAGTGATTCCCCTGCTGCTGACTAAGCCTCTCTACCATTGGAGGAAGCTAAGCTGGTAATAGGATCTGATAATGGACCGATGTTCATGGCCCAGGTAAGTCAGGGGTTAGCCAGGAACCTGGGGATTAATTGGAAGTTATATTGTGCTTATAGACCCCAGAGTTCAGGACAAGTAGAAAGAATGAATAGAACCATTGAAGAGACCTTAACGAAATTAAGCTTAGAGACCAGCATAAAAGATTGGACTGTGCTCCTGACTTATGCAATGTTTCATGCAAGAAAAAAATCCTTCTGTTTCTTTGAGTAACCTTACCCCCTGAGAAATTCTCTATGGTGGCCCTCGTCCAGTAAGGGTCCTAAGCCCAACTGTAAGACCTAAGGATCCTTTCCACACCCTCTTGCTTGACAGACTTAAAGCTCTTGAAAGAACTCAGTGATACCTGTGAAAATAGCTGCCCACTGCGTAACAAACTGTGTACCAGGGGATTCCACATCCATATCAAATAAGAGACTTCATGTATGTAAGATGACATCAGGTGTCATCCCTGGAACCCAGCTGGAAAGGACCATACCAGGTGCTACTTATAACACCTACAGTGGTAAAGGTATACAGAATCACTTCTTAGATCCATGCCTCTCATCTCAAGCCTGCTCCTTGTTCAGAATCTTTCTGGAAACTGGAAAAGACTGGTAACAGTTTCAAATTGTGTATTCGCCATGTGGATAAGGTAATATACTCTCCCCTTGGCCACAAGTAGTCCTAACCCTCATCAGCCTTTTAAGCAGCGATGGCTGATCACAAATCCTACTGGAAAAGTGTATAATCTATCTCACATACAGCCCCCTTAGGGACCTGGTGGCCATCTCTCCACCCAGACATTTGTCAGCTGGCCATAGGTTTTTTTTATTGGGATATCCCTGATGAAGAAAATCCCACTAAAATACCATTAAATCCCTTCTGTACCATAGATAATGGAAACAAACATTATGGATGTAGGGACACGCGAGCCAGATGCAGGTTGGCTAGCCTAGATTACTATGTTTGCCCGGGAAACTATCAAAGCCACAAACAGTAATGGCTGTGTGGGGGAAAAAACGACTTCTTCTGTATGTCATGGAGATATGAGCATACAGAGGCTGCCTGATGGAACCCCAATACTTCATCAAATTCAGTACACAGCATTGGCCATATTACCAAGTAGAAAACAGAAAAAGGATCGCCCCCAGAGGGGTCTCTAGATGCTCAAATTTTGCGTGACCTTTTTAACTTCTGCAAGTGCTCAAAAGGGTGAAAGGAGATTCCCCTATGTGGAAGCCCTTTCCCTCCTTCACTCACATCCTGAACTATGCTTCTCCAATAGATTTTTATCCTCAGCCTTCTGCTCCAGACTCTCTGCTGTCACTCCCACCTCAGCAACGTGATTTCTCCCCTCCAATTACTAGATCAGAATCCCAAACCTCCACCAGTTCTCAGACAATTGCCCGCTTGTGAGGTAGAAGGTACTGAGGTACCCCTCCACCCACTCACTCCTCTCTCTTCCTGTCAGTGCCAACACCGGGTCCCACCAGGTCCTCTTTCCAGCTAACCCAAAGCTCAAACGAGCTGAGGAGAGCTCTCAGACCCTTATCCAAGATGTAATATAAATGGCCATTAAAGTTGCTTTGTCATCACTGAAAACAGGTTACTAAAATTTAAAGTCTCTCACAGGATTTTGGGATACTCACTCCCGTTTTCTGCTCTGCTCTACCTGTTCTACTGCTCAAGTTTTTTGCTTGGAAATTCCCAAACACCTTTCCAATTATTCTTTTACATCTCTCTTTTTCCTCATTCTCAGATCCTCGGAGCTTCTCTCAGCCCCACCTTCCCCGTATTCCCCCTCTGTACCAGGCCCACAGAAAAGTCTTAAATGTCCTTCTCCAGAAGTCTTCACCATGGCTGACTTTAGAACTTTCAGCATAGAGTTTCTATAAAGAGTTCAATGTAGATAAACTTTCTCTTTTTGTATTGCCCTGTTATACTTGGCCACTGGCTAAAAAACTGAGTACTTCTAAGCTAGACAACCAATAACTAGTTTTTCACAAAATATGTGAACAAGTCCTCTGGCCTTCAGCTGGGGCTTCACAGAAATGGCCACATTTCTAAGATAAAGAAATTACCAACTGGGCTCCGTTGTAACAGCTGGCAGGGGGAAAATAAGAAAGGGAATAAAAAGCTCTCCTCCTCCCAGGTGTCCTTGAAAATTTAACTTGCCCAGAACAGAGGAAAAATCAGAAACATATACCGCTTTTTTGAACTTCTGCAGACTGTAAACTTCTGAGCCCCATCCCTTATATGTTGGGTACACAATTCTGAAACTACCTAAACTTGAGTTTCAGGGGATTAATTGATTACAACAGAAGCAATGACCTCTGAATCCAGTTGCAACAATATAGGACTGTTTCCCTGTCTTCAGTGCTATCTTAGGTGCCTTGCCTTGTCTGTCCATACAACAGCATAATTCTATATACTTAAACATTGTTTATGTTTTCATGAAATGGTCAACAGATGTGATTATTTTGAAATGTTGCAGATGTTTCCCAGAAGGCTCTATCATGACGCAGGTTCGTTTGAAGATCAAATAGGGGGGGCATACAACCGGTTCCACTGGGAACTTGTATCCCTCACTTTAGCCATCCTGTTAGGAATAGGAGTTGCTGCACGGGTGGGCACAGGAACCACTGCCATTGTCCATGGGACACAACAAATGACCCAATTAGAAGAAGCAATAGAGCAAAGCTAAGATATTAGAAACCTCCATCAGAGCTTTGCATGAATCTTTAACCTCTCTCTCTGAAGTTGTTTTAAAGAACAGTTGAGGGTTGGACCTCCTCTTCATTAGAGAAGGGGGCCTTTGTGCTGCATTGAGGGAAGAATGTTATTTTTATGCTGACCATACTGGAGTTGTAATAAAATCTATGAGTAAATTTAAAAGACACCTTGAAGAGCATCACCAAGAGAGAGAGGCCCAAAAAGGGTGGCTTGAGTCTTGGTTCACACACTCCTCCTGGTTAACTACGTTTTTATCAACCCTCCATATAAAAAGATGACTTTAGAAATAAGGATCTGCTGGCTGCACCATGTCAGTCACAAGCCATTTGGAATCCAATGGTAGATCCTCATGGCCTTACTAATGATGTTTTTTCACACACCTGCCCACCAGTGCTCTAAGCCCACTACTCAGCAGACTCAAACGTACTGGCATCTCTTTTCTACAACATTTTCATGAAATCCAGTCAATCAAGGCACTGTCTGGTATACTCATGATCAGCAACAGGACATTCAAAGGTTCTCCAGTGCCACCTGGTCATGGAAATTTTAATAACTACATGGTATTCATCTAGCCATTGTTAAGGATGAAGTTGGAGGCACTGTGGGTTTCAATTCATTCAGAAACCATTAAATAATGAGGAAGCTCATTTTCAATGAAAGCTCTGGAGAACTCTCACAGGCAAGGCTTCCCAAAGAGTGGCCAAAAGGTCACATGAAGCCAGGTAAATTGAGGTCTACAATGTGAGGTCCATGTGTGTTTTGACACTCAACTATGGCTGCCAAGTCTTTCAGAATAAAATCATGTGTTATCCTGGCTGAGATTCTCAGTGTTCTGTGGAAAGCCACCCTGGGCCTAGATCTCAGTTTCCAAGGGCGACTCTCATGCGTGGCCTCCTAATATCCCAACACAATTCATGGCAATACTTCTCTGAGTTCAGTTCCAGAACGCAGTCTCTAAGGGGAATCCAACCAGAGTTCAAGCCCAGGTGGACCAAGATATTTCTTACAACCACCACACAAATGACCACAATTAAAACCAAAACACTCAAACAAGGTCCTCATCTTCTTCCATATAGTCACTCATCATAACCTCTGGCTGAAGGTTTCCATGAATGGCTCACCCAAAGACAGTGTCCAAATAAACTCCCTTGCCCCTCATTTGCCTAAAGTCATGTTGGCCTGGACACCCTTCCTGTGAACCAGGAGTGATCAAATAAGCCTCCCGTTAATACTGCTCTGTTTCTCCAATTTGTGGCCTACTGACTTTCAATTATAGATTCTTTATGTGATTTGGAGTCATGCAAAAACCTAAGCACCTCTGCAGTGATTTGAAGAATTCATTTGACCCAAGGAATACCAATTCTCACTTGATGGAAGTCAGGAACCTAACAGATGAAGACGAGAAACTTCATCCACAATGACTGATCTTTTGGCAATTATGGTTTTGGATGCACACATGGGATCATTCTTTAGATCCATCAGCTGCTGAGAATCAAAGTCACAGCCACATACAAGGCCAAGAGGCTAATTCAGACACATCCCTTTCCAATGCAATTAAGAAAGAGCCACAAGTGATGCCCATTCATTTCCATTTGAAAACTGTTTTCTTCAGGCTTCACAAAGGGGTGGCCTGAGGCAAAGACCTTCCTGATATTCAGGGCAACAGAACAGCAGGTAAGCAAAAGGCCAAAAGCAGGGTATATCCACTGAGACATTCCTGGTCACATTGATATCTGAGTTTTCTGAGATGCTGGCCATTCCCTTCAGCTATCCTGTACATGGCCATGTCACAGACCTTGGAGTTGTTACATATCTTGGACACAAAACCATGAGCCTATTCTGGAGAGTGGCCAGAATTCAGAAGAAAACAGAGACTTAGGAAGGTAGTAGGTATTGCCCATCCATAAGGCAAGCCGCACTCTATTCATAAATTAGGCAGGATGCATAATGGGAAGCTTTCTACTAGACAGGACACATCCATTGTTGCATTCTCTTTTCTCATGTCTACAACCGCGGACACAGTGGGATACACAGACATAGAAACACTCATCTTGTCAAACGACTTACTAGAAACAGTTCACTTCAAATCAAACAAACCGCCTTTCGTACCTATTCTCTGAACATGAGACAAAACAACAAACCCACACTCACAAATGCACCTCCTTCCCTCAAGTAGGTCTGTGACTCTCCGGAGTTAACTCTGACTGGTGGGCCATATTATGTTCCCCCAAAATGGCGTGTCCTCTATCAGATCTGGTTTCCTTGACCAACTCTGTGAAGTTGTCAGGAAAAAGTGGCCAGCCACTACCTGCTTTCGCAGGAAAAGTATCTCTTCAGAGCTCTCCTGGTATTTGGCTATACTCACATCAGGAGGTACCAAGAAAGACTGACTCTGTCCTTGGAAAATCCAATCAAGTGAGCCCACAGGGACATGGACTGGGATTGCCTCTTGGTGTCTTGGTTCTTGGATAGCAAGTTCAGAGAGTTCCATCACCAAGGAAATGAGGTATGTCACTTTTTTTGGAACTGAATGAGGCCACTGCCTTGGCAACCACTTTATCCTAACACTTGCTTCCAAGGGTCCCATGAGATGGAGGCTGCTCCTACTTACTGGAACACTTTCACAAGTTAGAATGGTATATCAACCATAGACACCTGGGAACAGCTCTCCACACAGGTCTGGTTTAGTCCATCTTCTCTAAAATAAGTAGAGAGATGCTGATTCGGACACATCCCTTTATCCTGACCAGGTTGTTTGACTTGGAATAGGACTTTTGCTCTCTCAGGTCTTTCATACCTCCCTACCACTTCTCCAGATATCATTTCTGCATGGACCTTTGAGGTTTTCAGCAGGTGGAAGGTCCCCTAATTCCCTGTATTTTAAGAACAACTCTGTTGCTGCTCTTCTGTAAAATGAGATTTAGGGAACAGTGTATGTTTAGGGTTAATAACAGGTTCAATTTGGGTTAGGAATCATTCTGGGCGATGAATAATGGTATTGAGAACGTGCGATAATTTCAAGAATATAGAGGTGAAATATCAGTATGGAAACAGAAATCTAGGTATGATTTGAAGCACAGGACCTTGTACCTTGGTAGATTTAATGTAGAAGAGAACATCCAGTCAAAATGGATAGTCGGTAGGATTAGGAAGATAGTCGGTAGGTTTAGGAAGAAGAGTGAGTATAGGATTTGGACCAAAAGTTCTTTAGCAATAGGGTTTCTGTTAGAGAATGAATGAAAATTTCAGCACATGTGAAGAGTCAGTCACAACGATGAACTGGGGAAAATAAGTAGGAAAGCAGGTATCAATAGAGACATTATGAAATCAGGCAAAGTATAAAGTGAGTTATAGGATTAGACATTTTCAACAGGGTTTAGTTTGAATATATAATCATTGGAAGAAACAAATATGTTGTCACCAATTGGATTGACATTTGAGAGCATTAGGCAATCTTCACATGGATGTTTTTAGTTATCCATGTTCACTTTCCTTTTAGACTTCGGTACAATCATAAGTGTGACCTTTACATTTTTTGTTCAGAATTTTACTGTGATAAAATATATATGTGGATCAGGTAACATGAGTATTTCTTCCACCATTTCTGGGAGCAATATTTTGAAGACATATACATTAGTGTTAGGGGTACACAGAGGTGTACCCTGTGTCTATGAATATAGAGATAATGCATGAATAGACCATCCTGTGAATAAATAATTTAACTGGTTCCACTTTAAATAATGAATTGAATTGATATCTAAAAATATATAAAAAATCTTATATTGATATATAATCATTCATTGCAACCAGTTATACATCTAATGGTAATTTTAGGATTATGGTTTATCATGAAGGGTGTTTGAGTTTTGCTTCATAAGAGATAATGAAAAATGAAAATATTGTGATTGGAAAAAGTCTTATGAAAAGACCAGTCAAGAAACATGGAGGAATACATGTATTCTGAAGCAGGAAGTGACTGATCATTAAACAAATGCCTATAAGTTTTCTAACTTGTGGATGAAACATATATCCTATGATGTGCATAAACTGAAGAAATAGTAATGTACCAGTGTTGAATAGAAATGAACGTCAAAATACACATCATGTCCCTTAGGAATCTACTTGCATTGATGTTACACTGGGTAAGTATCTGTAGAAATATTAGAGTTTGTATGCACCATTCTATGAAGTTACTTTTCAGTACTAGGAAAGAAATATGTATTTCAGGTGGATGATTATTTCTGAGTATAATCTTGTGGAAAGTTTGTTATAAATCCACATATATGAATATGAATGAATTTAGGGAGCATATAATAAGACACATATATTTCATATTTTGAAAAATCTGGAGAGTATATATATATATATATATATATATATATATATATGCACGCACACGCACAGACATTAAAAAGTAGCAATATAGGAGATCCAACATGGTGGCGAACATGGAGAAATCAAGTCTCTGACCTCTTAAGCTGCGCAGGCATAGGGAGTCATAAACTGTCTAAATGCTGTTTGTTCAGAATCACTAGGCAATGCTGACCTGACATGGATCTGGTGCGAACAGTCTGGGCCCCTCAGAAAACACACAGAGCCCGGATCAGCTGCATAGAAGCTCAGATTTGCCTGCTTCTTGTGTCTCAGAACTAACATTCCCTCTGAAATAACTGGTCGGCCCTTCTGAATTTACAGAGGTAAAAGGCCACTGAATTGAAATGGGGCTTCGGAGACACAGTCAGGACCCATCCGTTGCATTGGTCACCTGGCAAAAGGAATGAACGGTCACCATTTGCATGGGATACCACCATGGAAGAGAACTGACGTCATGGGCAGAGGAGATAACTTCATTGAAACCAGTACGACAGGTGTGTAATTCCCTATGCATCTCTCTCCACACAGCGGGGAAACATTAAGGGCCCCTTCCAGCTCTCCTTTAAGGGGCCCTCCCAGGTCTCCCGTGAGAAAGATGGCCAGACCGAGGGAATCATGTGTGCTGTGGGACTCGTGGCATGGAATTCCCGGCTACCGCTCCCACCAGTGCTGACAACTGAGGTCTCTTACACCAGCTAATGTGGGCATGGATACCAGAGAGCAAGAAAATTCGCTGAGGGTTCCCAGCCCCAAGCTCTACAAACTTAGGGTCTGAGGGAGGCAAACAGGGAGAGAGTGGCAGGCGTGGATGAAAACAGGACTACCAGGAACAGAGACCTGAGGTGTAGCAAGTATTGTGTTGAGTGTCACAGTTGAGCGGAGCCTGGCTTGAGGAAACACTAAAGAAGGTCCTAGGCACTCAGGATTGGAGACCCGCCCAATCTGGGAGGAAGAGCTGCTGCACAGTGATTGGTTCCCACCTATTGAGAGGAGAAGCTTGGCCCAGTGAGCACAGCTCCACCTACTGGAAGAGAAGTTAATTGAACTCTATGACTGCATGTATTATTATTATTATTATTTTATTTTTACTTTTTTTCTTTCATTTTCATTTATTGTTGTTGTTCTTTAACTTATTTTAATGTTTTTATTTTTTAAATTTTACTATTATTATTATTATTATTTTAAATTTTAATTTTCATTTTTAATTATCATTATTATTTTAAAAAAATTATTTCTTTCTTTATTTTCTATTTTTTTCTTTTGTCTTTTCATTTCTTTTCAATTTTCTTATTCCCTCATCCTTGAATTCTACCTGCCTATTCTCATTCTCTTTAGTGACTTCTTCCCATCCCTTCTAATATCTTTCCTCCCAAGCTTCAAATAAATTTATAAGAATGAGCAGTAACTCAGCACTCAAACAAACAAGAAGTAACATGAGCAGCATAAAAAAGCAAGAAAGAAAAGGAGTACAAACAATGAAGTATAACCTAAATATTCAGGAGGACCTAGAATCATCAGAAAAATGGTCATATAAAAAACTCAAGGAATACCTTAGACAGATGGAATGAAACCTTAAAGAGGATACGAGAGAGCAAATAAATACAGTGAAAGAACACATTGAAAATGAATTACATAAACAGATAAACGAAGAAGTTAATCTTCTTTATCAGGAGATAGAGATTATAAAAATTCAAAGAATAATTCTAGAAATGAAGAAAACGATAAACCAAATTAAAAACTCAATTGAGAGTATCACTAACAGAGTGGAGCAAGTAGAAGACAGAATGTCACATAATGAAGACAAAATATATCATCTTGAAAAGAGTCTAGCCAACACAGAAAGGCTGGTAAAAAATCACGAGAAAAACATCCAAGAGATATGGGATAACATAAAAAAACCAAACTTATGAGTCATCTGGATAGAGGAAGGTACAGAGATTCAAACCATGGGAATGAGTAACCTGTTGAATGAAATAATTACAGAAAATTTTCCAGAAATAAAAAAGGAAACGTATATACAAATTGAAGATGCTTACAGGACACAGAGCACACAAAATCACAGTAGACCAACACCAAGACACATTGTTATGAAGATATCCAATATACAGAACAAAGAGAAAACATTAAAAGCTTCAAGAGAAAGGAGGAAGATTACATTCAGGGCTAAACCAATATGGTTAACAACCTATTTTTCATCACAGACACTGAAAGTGAGAGGATCCTGGAACAACGTATTTCAAACATTGAAAGACAATGGATGCCAAACAAGAATTCTGTATCCAGCAAAATTCAGCTTCAGGTACGACAACGAAATAAAAATCTTTCATGATAAAGAAAAGCTAAAAGAATTTGCAGCAAGAAAACCACCATTGCAAAGTGTCTTGAGCAAAACACTACACGAGGAAGAAATGAAAAACAACAACCAAAACCATCAGTGGGAAGTGCCTCAGTAATGACAGAGGGCGGGGGAAAAGCTAATCATGGAGAAACAAAGTAAATTTAAAAAAACGATAAATATTCAAACATGGATGGCAGTAGAAACCATATATCAATAGTAGCTCTAAACACTAATGGCTTAAACTCTCCAATAAAGCAACATAGGCTTGTAACTTGGATTCAAAAAACAAATCCAACAATATGTTGCCTCCAGGAGACATATCTGAATGGAAAAGACATACACAGGCTGAAGGTGAAAGGTTGGGAAAAAATATACCATGCACATGGTCCTCATAAGAAAGCAGGGGTGGCCATCCTCAATTCGAATTAAATCGACTTCATGACTAATTTAATCAAAAGGGATAATGAAGGAAATTATATGTTGTTAAAAGGAACCATTCACCAACAAGACATAAAAATTATCAATATTTACGCACCATTAAATGGTGCTGCAACGTTCATAAAACAAATTCTCCTCAAGTTCAAGAATCAAATAGACCACAACACAATAATTATGGGTGACTTCAACACACCTCTCTCACCATTGGACAGATCCTCCAAATAAAAGTTGAATTAAGAAACTATAGAACTCAATATCACAATCAATAACCTAGACTTAACTGACATATATAAAATATATCAACCATCATCAAGTGGATATACTTTTTTTTTAAGCAGCACATGGATCCTTCTCAAAAATAGACCATATATTATGCCATAGAGCAACCCTCAATAAATATAAAGTGGTGGACATAATACCATGAATTTTATCTGATTATAATGGAATGAAACTGGAAACCAATGAAAAAGAAGGAAGGAAAAATCCTACATCACATTGAAAATGAACAACATTTTACTGAATGATTAATGTGTTACAGAAGACATAAATGAGAAAATCAAAAAATTCTTCGAGATAAATGAAAATACAGACACAACATATCGGAATCTATGGGACACAATGAAAGGAGTTTTAAGAGGGAAATTCACCACCTTGACGTCATTCCTCAAAAATAGGAAAGAACAACAAATAAATGAGCTCACACTTCATCTCAAAGCCCTAGAAAAGGAAGAGCAAAACAACAGCAAATGTAGCAGAAGGCAAGAAATAACTAAAATCAGAGCGGAAAACAACAAAATTGAAACAAAAGAAACTATTGAAAAAATTACAAAACTAAAGATTGGTTCTGCGAAAAATAAATAAGAACAATAGACCCTTAGCATCCCTTTATGTTCAAAACATTGGAAAAATTAGAGATAACAGGAACTTACCTCGACATTGTAAAAGCTATCTAAGTTAAGCCTCAGGCTAGCATTATTCTGAATGGAGAAAAATTGAAGCATTCCCTCTAAAATCTGGAACAAGACAGAGATGTCCTCTACCACCACTTCTATTCAATATAGTTCTCGAAACACTGGCCAGAGCAATTAGACAGATGAAAGAAATTAAAGGCATGAAAATAGGAAAAGAATAACTTAAATTATCACTACTTGCAGCTGACATAATTCTATATATAGAAGACCCAAAAGGGTCTACAAAAAAAAAACACTACTAGAACTAAGAAATGATTTCAGCAATGTGGCAGGATATAAAATCAACATTCATAAGTCAAAGGCATTTCTGTATATCAGTGACAAAACTTCTGAAACGGAAATGAGAAAAAAAACACTCCATTCACAATATCCTCAAAAAATAAAAATAAAATCCTTGGGAATCAACCTAACAAAAGAGGTGAAAGATTTATACAATGCAAACTACAGAACCCTAAAAAGAGAAGTAGAATAAGATCTTAGAAGATGGAAAAATACACACTGTTCATGGATAAGGAGAACTAACATCATCAAAATGGTGATATTCCCAAAAGTTCTCTATAGGTTTAATGCAATGCCAATCAAAATCCTAACGGCATTTCTTGTAGAAATAGAGAAAGCAATCATGAAATTCATTTGGAAAAATAAAATATCCAGAATATCAAAAGCAATTCTAACCAGGAAGTGTGAATCAGGCGGTATAGCGATACCAGATTTCAAACTAAATTTCAGAGCAATAGTAACAATGACAGCATGGTACTGGTACCAAAACAGGCGGGTGGACCAAAGGTACAGAATGGAGGACACAGAGATTAATCCACAATGCTACAACAATCTTCTATTTGATAAAGGAGCTAAAAGCATCAATGGAGGAAGGATAGCATCTTCAACAAATGGTTCTGGGAAAACTGGAAATCCATATGTAACAAAATGAAACTGAATCCCTTTCTCTTGCATGCACAAAAGTTCACTCAAAATGGATCAAGGACCTTGATATCAAATCAGAGACATGGCGTCTGATAGAAGAAAAAGTTGGCTACGATCTACATACTGTGGGGTCGGGCTTCAAATTCCTCAATAGGACATCCATAGCACAAGAGTTAATAACTAGAATCAACACATGGGACTTACTCAAAGTAAAAAGTTGTTTCTCAGCAAAAGAAACAATAAGAGAGGTAAATAGGGAGCCTAAATTCTGGGAACAAATCTTTACTCCTCACACTTCAGATAGAGCCCTAATATCCAGAGTATACAAAGAACTCAAAAAATTAAACAATAAGATAACAAATAACCCAATCAACAAATGGGCCGAGGACCTCAACAGACATCTCAGAGGAGGACATATAATCAACAAGTACATGAAAAAATGCTCACCATCTCCAGTAGTCAGAGAAAGGTGAATCAAAACCACCCTAAGATACCATCTCACTCCAGTAAGATTGGCAGCCATTATGAAGTCAAACAACAAGTGTTAGTGAGAATGTGGGGAAACAGGTACACTTGTACATTGCTGGTGGGACTGCAAATTGGTGCATCCAATTTGGAAAGCAGTATGGAGATTTTTTGGAAAGCTGGGAATGAAACCACCATTTGACCCAGCTATTCCCCTTCTCGGTCAATTCCCTAAAGACCTAAAAAGAGCATGCTGCAGGGACACTGCTACATCGATGTACATAGCAGCACAATTCACAATAGCAAGACTGTGAAACCAACCTATATGCCCTTCAATAGATGAATGGATAAAAAAAAATGTGGCATTTATACAGAATGGAGTATTGCTCTGCATTAAAAAATGACAAAAAATCATAGATTTGCAGGGAAATGGATGGCGCTAGAGCAGATTATGCTAAATGAAGCTACCCAATCCCTTAAAAACAAATTCCAAATGTCTTCTTTGATATATGGAGATTAACTAAGAACAGAATAGGTATGAAGAGGATGAGAAGAACATTAACATTAAAACAGGGATGAGAGGTGGGAGGGAAAGGGAGAGAGAAGGGATATTGCATGGAAATGGAAGGAGACCCTCAGGGTTATACAAAATTACATACAAGAGGAAGAGAGAAGAAAGGGAAAAATAATACATGGGGAGAAATTTATTAAAGTAGAGGGGGTAGAGAGAGAAGATGGTGAGAGAGGGGAGGGGAGGGGGGATAGTAGAGGATAGGTAAGGCAGCAGAATACAACAGACACTAGTATGGCAATATGTGAATCAATGCATGTGTAATTGATGTGATTCTGCAATCTGTATACGGGGTACAAATGGGAGTTCATAACACACTTGAATCAAAGTGACAAATATGATGTATCAAGAACTATGTAATGTTTTGAACAAGCATAAATAAAAATTAAAAAAAAAAGAAAACTAACTTCGGTGAATGATGCACGCGAATCCTAATATTTGTACAGTAACTGACCCAGTTTAACATCAATGCAAGTAGATTCCTATGGTACATGATGTGTATTTTGACGTTCATTTTTATTCAACACTGGTACATACTATTTCATCAGTTTATGCACATCACAGGATATATATTTCATCCACAATTTAGCAAATTTACAGGCATTTGTTTCACTTTCAATCACTTCCTGCTTCAGAACACATGGATTCCTCCATATTTCTTGATTGGTAATTTCATGAGACTTCTTTCCAAACACATTATTTTCGATCCATAATCACTTTTGAAGCAAAACTCACACACACTTCATGATAAAAAATAACCCTAAGATTACAATTAGATATATAACTGGTTGGAATTAATGATTGTATGTCAATATATGATTTCTTATATATTTTCAGATAACAATTCAATCCATTATTTAAAGTGTAACCAGTTATATTATTTATTTACAGTATGTTCTATTCATGCATTATCTCTATATTCATAGACACAGGGTACACCACTTTGTACCCCCAATACTAATTTATATGTCTTCAAATATTGCTCACAGAAATGGTGTAAAAAATACTCATGTCACATGATCTACATATATATTTTATCACAATAATTTTCTGGGCACAAAATGCAAAGGTCACACTTATGATTGTACCAAATCCTAAATGGAAGTTGAATATGGATTACTAAAAACTTCCATTTCCAGTTTGCCTAATGCTTTCAAATGTCATTTCTATTGGTGACTACATATTTTTTTCCTCCTAAACCTATCACTCACTTTACAATTGCCTGATTTTGTAATGTCTCTATTGATATCTTCTTTCCTATATTTTCCGCAGTTCATCATTGGGACTGACACTTCGCATGTGCTGACATTTACATTCACTGTATAAATGAAACCCTATTGCTAAAGAACATTTGATCCAAATTTTATACTCACTCTTCTTCCTAAACCTACAGACTCTCTTCCTTATCCTACCCACTATCCCAATTTGAGTGGATGTTCTCTTCTACAATCAATCTTCCAAGGTACAGGGTCCTATGCCATTGATTATCAATTTATCTGAGACAACCGTGCAGAACATAATTAAAAGCTAAGTATCCCAATCAAGGGCCTCATTCCCTTCTGGGCTACAAATCTTACCTAGATTTCTGTTTACATACTTATATTTCACCTCTATAGTTTTATAAATATCACAGGTTCCCAATACCATTATTCATCCATCAGAATGATTCCGAACCCAAATTGAACATGTTATTAAAACCCTAACCATACACTGTTCCCTCAATCTAACTTTACAAAAGAGAAGGGACAGGGTTCGTCTTGCAATACAGCAATGTAGGGGATCTGCCACCTACTGAGAACCTCAAAGGTCCATGCATATTTGATCCCTGGAGAAGATGTAGGCAGCTATGAAAGACCTGAAAGACCAAAAATCATCTTCTATGGCAAACAACCTGTTCAGGATGAAGGGTTGTGTCTGAGTAAGCCTCTCTCTTCTTAATGTAGAGAAGATGGACCAAACCAGGCCTATGAGGAGAGCTGTTCCCGCAAACTGGTGTGGCCAATTTGGAAAGCAGTATGGAGATTCCTGGGAAAGCTTTGAATGGAACCACAATTTGACCCAGCTATTGCCCTTCTCGGACTATTTCCTGAAGACCTTAAAATAGTGTATACCTCTGGGATACTGCCACATCGATGTTCTTAGCAGTACAATTCACAATTGCTGCACTGTGGGCCCAACCTAGATGCCCTTCAATAGATGAATGGATAACAAAAATGTGGCATTTATACACCATGGAGTATTACGCAGCACTAAAATATGACAAAATCATGGAATTTCAAGGGAAATGGATGGTAATAGAGCAGATTATGCTTAGTGAAACTAGCCAATCCCTAAAAAACAAATACCAAATGTCTTCTTGGATATAATGAGAGCAACTAAGAACAGAGCAGGGAGGAAGAGCAGGAAGAAAAGATTTAGATTAACAGAGACATGAGGTGGGAGGGAAAGGGAGAGAAAAGGGAAATTGCATGTTAATGGAGGGAGACCCTCATTGTTATACAAAATTACATATAACAGGTTTTGAAGGGAATGGGAAAATAAACAAGGAGAAAAAATAATTACAGTAGATGGGGTAGAGAGAGAAGATGGGAGGGGAAAAGAGGGGGATCATAGAGTATAGGAAAGGTAGCAGAATGCAACAGTAACTAATAGGGCATTATGTAAAAATGTGGATATGTAACCAATGTGATTCTGCAATCTTTATTTGGGGTAAAAATGGGAGTTCATAACACACTTGAATCTAATGTATGAAATATGATATGTCAAGAGCTTTGTAACGTTTTGAACAACCAAAAAAAGAAAAAAAAGTAGCCATGTATATGCCAATAGAAATTCATCATGATATATATATATATATATATATAATCCACAGATGCAAAAATATTCATTTTACTGAACATGGATTTATGTATAATGTTTTTGAACTAGGAAGCTCACCCATAGGTTGAATTTTCAGTTCAAACAGCGTTTAGGAGTAGTGATCTCTTCTCACAATTTGTATCTGCCAATTCAGCCACCTCACAAGTATGTATGTGTGATACCAGGTAGGATTCTCTATGTGCATATAAAAATACGTGTGCTACAGAGAAAGGGAGACAGGATTCCCATATTTGTTAACTTTAAAAACACATGTAGAATTATTTCAACAAAAAATTGACTAGATTTATAGCTCCTATACTATATAATGCAAAAGGCAATTCCAACTACACACCATGCCTCCTCTGAACGGCTTGTATTTCTATTCTGCTTGGGTTATGTTTCACCATCATATTAGGATTATTAGTCAGAGTCTAGTAGGGTATGGGTTAGTGTCAGGAATTCAGTATTTCAAATGGAAAATTGGAAAATGAATCCAATGTGTATGCAAATATGTGATATACAATAATCTTCCCACTCTCATCCAGAACAATGCTTTGACATTACCTTTGCCCCAAGTAAGACACAATTAGAGGATAAGAGTTAGAAATTCTGTGAATACTTATCTGGAATGGAAAATGATGAGGAGTTCACAACCTTGGAGGTGGTAGAGGAGTTTCCAAAAGGAAGGGACAGGGGTGATCACTCAACCTGATCTTTCATTAATATTGGGAGCCATCTTGCCTTAAAGCCATGGAAAGATAATTTTTGCTTTACTAAAAATTACTGCAAATTCTGAACCTGCTTGGAATGCCTGCCCATGCCTTGAACTCACCCATGCCTGTCTTACTGACCAGATCACAGCCCTCTCTGAAACCTTACTGACACCTCATAAATATTGGCCTTCCCTGGCCAGACAACGACCCTCTCTGAGGCTCTAATGGTCCTCATAATTTCTGATGCTGGGGCCAGCAAATAAAAAATGTTAACTACAGTTAGTGTGATGCTTGTCAAAGTTCTGTTTTCTGATACTCCCTTTTTGTGTAACTTTTTGGGCTATAAAGCTGGGGTGTAGGAAAGGTGGGGATGCTGTCTTTTTCCCGCCGTTTTGAGAAGGAGAGTCAGCCTAGCCGGTTGAACTAATAAGCTTGCCTTAATTTGATTTTAATTGGAGTCAGTGGTCTTTTCTTGCATCCTGGTCTAACATTTTGGAGTTCCCCAGCGAGATGACGTGACCAGATCACAAGAGCAGACTGCTGGAAATTCTGACGCTGGCCTTTCCTCCAGGGCTCAGGGCTGGAGAGCCAAGTTCCAAAGCCTTGGAGTGAGCCTTCGGTCCAGGGAGCACTGCAGTGAACCATCACACTAAAACTATTAGCAAGCACCTGGTGGAGGAGGCCTCCATTGGTAGGTGGTGCCTTTATAACATCTGATATCTGGTTAAGGGAGATGTCTTCTGATTACAGAGAGGTGGCCTGGGGAGGCTCACATGTACTCCTGTCCAGGACAGTAACAAGAATTGTTCTGTCCTCTGTTCTGTTCTGTATGGAATTTCTCTGAAAGGGTAGAAAGGTGCAGCCGGGCACGCAGGAGCTCTTACCCCGGAGCTTCAGCAAGACATTTCATTGCTCCTCAGTTTTTCTGTATCTTCACCAGGTTTCTGTTTCTTTGTGTTTTGTTTTGTGTTCTATATGTTTTTTGTTTGTTTGTTTTTGTGCATTTTGTTGTTTGATTTCTGTGTTAAAAACTTAAGGATATTGGACGTAAAAATGGGTAATAAAGCAAGTAAGCCTTACACCCTTTGGACTGTGTTCTAAAAAACTGTGATGAAGTTTACCCCCCTTTGTTAAGCAGGATGAGAAAAGCCCCTAGCTGGCAGCCTGGAACTCACCCACTGCAGAGGGCAATGCCTGCTGGCCACCAAGGAACAGAGTATCTCCCAGGTTAACAATGGAAACTCCTTTAAAACCCCTTGTTGCTCCAGTTCAAGAGAGTCACAACCTTTGGGCAGAGTCCCCTGTGTTTCTGCTTTGTTAGCAAAGAAGCAATCCTCCCTTTTTATTTTTCTCAAACCTTGTCCTCATTATTAAATAGGTATTAATTCGCTTCAAGGTCAGAAACCAAAATTTAAGTTACAAATTTTGATAACCCCCCGACCCTGGAACTTTTTGAGAGGTGACTACTGAAATGTTAGGAGATGGAGCGAGATTGGGGTGGAACCAAACCAGAGGAGCTAGTCCCATAAGTAAAAGGAGGGACTGAGGGACTCCCAGCATCTACCAAAGCCCTGCTGCTTCAAGGAATTCCTTCCTTCGTTCCCTGCACTGTAAGGATTATGCCACCTCTGTCTTCTTAAAAAAAATAAAAAGAAAAAGGGGACACTAAATGCAGTAAAGTCACCATGGAAACCCTTGATATTACATTTCAGCTTGCCCTCTGTGAAAACATCTGATCCCCTTGTGAGGACATCTATCCTGCCACTGGTGTAGGAAATTTTTCTCTTATCTGCTCTGTTTTTAAGGCTTCTGTCTGTCAGCCATAGTCTGGAGCTCCTTTCTGTCTGTCTTGTGTCTTTGTTTCTGGCCCTTTAAGACATGTGCAATAATGTGCTGATATTATAAATTGTTTCTTGGGAATGATATTAGTTCAATGTGTGTCTAAATGATGATGTTTTATTGTAACAATCTGGTATCTGGATGGGTTTTTGTAGCATTGCTCAATCTTGCAGTTAAAAGTCGGGTTTAGGTAATTGTTTAGTTTATGATTTCAGATAATTCATGCCAGATAACTTAAATACTTAGGATGGAAAACTAAAGCACTCTACTTCCAAGTTGGCAAGTAACTTCCCAAACATTCAGTTTTATTTGTCACTAATTTTGAATTGGGTAGACTGAGAAAATATCACAGTGTGTACCAGTGCATTAATTTGGACAAGGATAGTAAATCATAGTATGGTATCTGTTGACAAAACAAGATGTAAAGATATAAAATTTTGTGAATTTCATCTTAAAATTGTATCATAATTTTCAACATCCGAACCTCAAAATTATGGTTAAAATGCCTTAGGCCTGAGGTGTCTGCTCAGAATAGCAGTTTTTCCCTGCTCCTTTCAGACCTCAGCCAGGACTTTTGTTGAAATGCAAATGAAAGAAGCCTGCAAACTCAGTAGGAGACTGATCTGAGGCCTAAGGCAGGAAAAAAGGTAAATTGTATGGTATTTATTAATTACTGGGCAGTCATTTTTTCTAGGACTCTTATTTTTTTCCTTAGATTCTGTATTCTTTTTTTGAGCTCATGAATTTGATCCTACAGACCTAGGTTAATGTTTTTCTGATCAGCTCTATCTTTGACCAACAGTGGAGTTTTTGCAACATTGCAATGGAGATTTCAACTGCAAAAAGCTACAAGGCCTTTACTATTATTATGTGTGCACACTTTTGTTATGTGTTGTATGTCTATATATACATATATCCCTATATCATATATATGTTATACAAATTAACACATATAAGGAGCACTCATAAAAAAAGCACTCATAAAAACAAATTTTAAAACGTGGATCCAAAGATCTTTAATTCAAGTGATTTAATTGGTACAATTTGAATTGGATAAACAGATAAAAATAAATGTCTTTAAATTTAACCTTACAAGTTTTTCTAGGTGTTCAAAAATCTAATAAAATATTAATGCCGACAAAAGGTCTAATATGCCTTGGTTCTAGGACTTTTTCTTCAACAAAAAATGTATACTGTTCAATACATTTGTCTAATATTTTGATAAATAAGTAAAGTAAATTTGATATGGGATTACTCATTCATGAGTACTTTTGTTAGATATCTGATTGATTTACTAAGGTCTGTATAAGTTTGTCCTAAAGTCTGTATAAGATTGTAAAAATCAGTCATGTGTTTAAGAGACAAAAATTTCTTAAAACATAAGTTTACCCATAACATTGTGGTTATTAAGTTTTATTTTTCTAGAGCAAGCAACCATAAAAATTAAACAACTGATTAAATAAGAACTGTTATTTTAGAGCACTGTACTGCCATTTCTTTAAAAGCTAAACTTGGTTAATGTAGAAAAATCAATGCAATTGTGATGCTATTAATGTGCTCATATCTTCCAGGTATACAAGTCTGTAAGGTGGAAACTTTAAAAGAGCATTATATCAAGCTGGTGTTCTGAAGTTGTATGGTAAATATATATATTGGGATTTATTTACCTGTTGTCAATAAGATATGTAAACTTTTATGTTACTTTTTATATTGGGGAACAATTTAAATGTATTTTAAGTTAATGAGAGCCTAATCTATGTAAAGGTTAAAAACTTTCAGCCTTTTTTTAATTCATGTTTTAAATGCTATATCATATGGTGTTAGCTAATGTTCATGTGACCTCAAACAATTTATGTAAACTTTGTAAAATGATATTTAAAAAACAAAGATTAGCTTTAGAATTAAAACACTTAGGTTTAATAAAGAGCCCTTCCTTACCTGAGATAAGGCTCTGTGTCCCATCTTATTATGTGAGAATGACTACGAAAGCAGTAGGTCAGATGTTATTTCATATAAAGATATTTTCAAAAGTTTTTTTTCCTGTCAATATTACTAGCATCTCAAACAGAGGATATAATGTATAACTCAGCCAAAAATTTTAGGGTAGCTATTACATGAACTAAGTTTGTTTACTGTTCTTAATTTTATTTTGTAATTTCCTTATGGGTGATATAAAGATTCCCTGTTAGTGTTTTACAGAAGTGTTGCTTTAAGAACACAACATTGGTTAATTTAAGATAATTAGCCATCACCTACAAGACAGACAGAATAATACAGATCCAAAATAATAAAAAGATAAATAATTTTAAATTATAGACATTAAAGCCCAGTACTCTTAATATAAGTCTTTTAAAATTTATTTGATGGATGTTTAAGATTAGGATTTAAAATTAAAGTTATATGAAAAGGGACAAGAAAACCAATATTTGGCTCTTGCCCTCTGAGTCAGTCTGTATCCAGGGAACAGCGGACTTCTCTAAAGAGCTTTGCAACTCTGAACCACATAACTTCCTGATCAGGGAGATTAATGAGACCACTGGAGAACAGAAAGCCAATCAGTGCATTTGCTACGAAGAGGAGAGTCATCAGAGAAGGGAGACATCCCTGATGCTTCTGAGGGAAGCCACATGGTCAAACAAGACCTGGACCCACCTAGCGCAAATGGCACTAGCAGAACTGAGAAGCTGCTCTCAAGTTTCCCCAGGAATGACTCCCATAAAAGCTCAGCTGACTGTTCACAATAGAGAGAAACAAAAGTCAGTTTGACTGCTTCATCTTAAACACTTAGAAAAGACAGTTAAAAACAAATTACAGCCATTCCTGGGCATTTTATATAATAATAGTAATAATAATATTTTAAGGTATACACTTTATGTTAGCCTCCCAAAATAAGTAAGACTGGAGGCTACAAAGAAGGATTCTCAGACAGGAATGCCTGATAACTATAAAAAGAGACTATCAAGATTATCTGCCAGAGGCAGAAGTTTTTAGTTTAAGGCCAACAGATATTCTTAACCTAAACACATAGGCTTGGTATTTGTTAGTATGATTATCCAGCAATGAGTAAGAGAATTAAAGGTTTCTCTATTAGACACAGAGGTCATACTAGTAAAAGTATTTTGCAAGATCAGATGACATTAAATTATTAAACTGAATCTTATGGGGAGGGACAAATGTAACACTAAAAGTTAAATATTAAGTTGACAGTCCTGATAACTGGGGATATTAAAGACTGGTGAGGGAACTTCTATACAGTGACATGTTCCAGCTGCTGCAACATTTATTAAGTACTCATGTTTTTTTGTTTCTCTCATAGAAGAACCCATCCCCAGATGGCTTTACTACCTGTTCTTCCCCATCCAGACTTCAAACCTAACTGACTTCTAAAAGGCAACTAATGTCCCTCAGGCGGTGCCCCCTCACATCACCCTCTCTCAGCTCAGAAGAAGTCTAAATGAGTGACGCCTCTCTTCTTACAACAATGGAGACAAAAATAAATAGAATATCAATATAAGTAATTAATTAAGTCAGGTAAAATCAGGGAGACCTGTTTCTGGGTGAGTTCAAAAAATCGGGAGACTGTTACCTGAGGGATTAAAATTCCCACAGTGCTCTTCCTACCCAATCAAATATATGAAAGGAACACATTAGAAAAGGGGGGAATGATTGACCCAACCTGATCTTTTATTAAAATTGGGAGCCATCTTGCCACAAAGCCATGAAAAGATAATTTTGGCTTAACTATAAATTACACCAAATTCTGAACCTGCTTGGAATGCCTGCCCGTGCCTTGAACTCACCCATGCCTGGCTCTCTGACCAGATAACAGCCCTCTCTGAAACTTTGTTGACACCTCATAAATATTGGCCTTCCTTGGCCAGACGACACTCTCTGAGGCTCTAATGGTCCTCATAAATTCTGATGTTGGGGCCAGCAAACAAAAATGTGAACTACCATTAGTGTGATGCTTGTCAGAATTCTGTTATTTGTAACCCCACTTTTGTGTAACTTTCTGGGCTATAAAGCTGGGCAGCTCTCCTGTTCCCGACGTTTTGGGAGGGAGAGGCAGCCAGGGTGGTGGAGATAATAAGCTTGCTTTAATCTGATTTTAATTGGAGTCAGTGGTCTTTTCTTGCAACCTGGTCTAAAAGGTAAACACTACACAAACCTGGAGCTCTGCCGGACTAAAGACTTCTTGAGAAACTGCCTTTGACGATGGGCACTCGACATATATGTTGTTGTCAGAAGCTTTAGCTTCCATTCAAATGAGACCATCAAAGCTGGGTCTACATCTATGAGACCTGGAGGACATTGTTTCAATTTTTTCAGAGAACATGAGGCAGCAGTGCTGACTTCTCTCTGTAGGTAAACTGTGGCCACTAAAAGCTAAGTGTCTCTGCATGTGGACTGTGAAGCCATTTGGTCATCCTCCACTTTTCATGGTGTTTCTTTCTACTGCACTGGGAGTTTGGTATTTGCTTCATGAAATGCAATGAGTTAAACTGGGACACAGTGATGGAGGGAGTCCTGTCACGTGTGGTGGGTCAGGGTCTGCAGGAGAATGCACCAACCAGGCTTCTATCCCACATAGCTTGTCCCTTTGCCCATAGCAACCTGATTCTGAACATTGCCCTGAAACGTCTCCTTATAACAAAATGCCTTTTATGGAGAGGTTTCAGACATATAAGTGATTCCTGACTGTAACATGTCAGCCACAAGTCATTTGGAAGTCAATGCCAGAATCACATGTCCCGAACACAGATGTTTTATCACACAACTGCACACAACAGCTCTTGACCCACTACTCAGCAGGCCCCAACTTACTGGCATCGCTGTTCTACACCATTTTCATAAAATCCAGTCAATCAAGGCACTGTCTGGTACACTCAGGATCAGAAACTGTACATCCAAAGGTTCTCCAGTGGCACGTGGCCTTGGGAAGTTCAAAAATTTCATGGTATTTATCTAGCCATTTTCAAAGATGAAGTTGGAGAAACTGTGGGTTTCAATTCATTAAGGAAACATTAAATTTAGAGGAAGCACATTTCAATGAATAATCTAGAGAACTCTCACAGGCAAGGGTTCCCAAAGACTGGCCAATAGGTCACATGAAGCCAGCCCCATTGAGGTCTACAATGTAAGGTCCATGTGTGTTTTGACTCCCAACTATGGCTTCCAAGTCTTTCAGAATAAAATCATGTGATATCCTGGCTGAGATTCCCAGTGCTCTGTGGAAAGCGACTCTGGGCTTAGATCTCAGTGTCCAAGGGCGACTCTCATGTGTGGCCTCCTAAAATCCCATCACAATTCATGGCAATACTTCTCTGAAGTCAGTTCCATAACGCATTCTCTAAGAGGAATCACACCAGAGTTCAAGCCCAGGTGGACCCAGGCATCTCTTACAACCACCACACAAATGACCACAATTAAAACTAAAACACTCCCACATGCTCCTCATCTTCTTCCACATAGACACTCATCATAAACTCTGGCTGGATGTTTCCATGAAGGGCACAGCCCAATACACTGTTCAAAATAAGCACCCTTGCCCCTCATTTGCCTAAAGTCAGGGTGGCCTGGATACCCTTGCTGTGAACCAAGAGTGATCAAATAGGCTTGCCCTATATCTGATCTGCTTCTCCAATTTGAGGCCTAATGACTGTCTGGGATAGATTCTTTATGTGAATTGGTGTCATAGAAAACCCAAGCCCCTATCGACTAGCCTCTGCAGGGATTTGAAGAACTGATTTGACCCAAATGATCCCTATTCTCACTTGATTTAGCTTAGGAAGCTTACAGAGGAAAGTGAGAGACTTCATCCACAATGACTGCTCTTTCGGCCATTTTGGTTTTGGATGCACACTTGGAAACTTTCTTTAGATCCATCAGGTGCTGAGAATCTAAGCCACTGCCACCACACCAGGCCAAGTGGCTGTTCCAGACACATCCCTTTCCAAAGCATTAAGCGAAGAGCCACAGGTGAAGCCCATTCATTTCCATTTGAAAACTGTTTTCTTCAGGCTTCACAAAGGGGTGGCCTGAGGCAAAGACCTTCCTGACATTCAGGGTAATAGAAACATAAGTAGGCAAATGGCCCAAAGCAGGGTTTCTCCACTGAGACTTTACTGGTCACACTGATATCTGAGTTTTCTGAGATGCTCCCATTCCCTTCAGCTATCCAGTACATGGCCATGTAACAGAGCTTGGACGTGGTACATATCTTGGAAACAAAACCATGAGGATACTCTGGAGAGTGGCCAGTATTCAGGAAGAAAAGAGGAACTTAGGAAGATAGTAGCTGTTCACCATCCATTAGGCAAGCCACAGTCCATTCTTAAATTGGGTGGGAAGAATGCTGGGAAGCTTTATACTAGACAGGACACAACCATTGATGCATTCGCATTTCAAATGTCTACAACCACGGATACAGTGGGATACACAGACATAGAAACACTCGTGTTGTCAAACGACTTTCTAGAAACTTTCCAGTCCAAACATACAAACCGCCATTCCTACCTATTCTCAGAACATGAGACAAAACCACAAACTCACACTGACACCCACAACAGCACCTCCTTCCCCCAAGTATGACTGTGACTATCCTGAGTGTCCTCTGACTGGTGGGCCATACTATGTTCTCACGAAATGGCCTGTCCTATCTCAGATCTGGTCTTCTTTGCAAACTTTTTGAAGTTGTCAGGAGCCATGGTTGAGCCACTACCTGCTTTCTCAGAAAAAGCCGCTCTTCAGAGCTCTCCTGAAATTTGAGCATCATCTCATAAGTAGGTATCAAGAAACAATGACTCTGTCTTTGGTAAATTCAAACAATTGAGACCACTGGGACTGAAACTAAGACTTGCTCTGGGTGCATGGCTTCCTGGATCCCATGTTCAGAGAGTTCCATCACCAAGGAAGTGTGGTAGGTCACTTCCTTCAGGAACTGAATGAGGTCACTGCCATGGAAAACCACTTTGTCCTAACAGTTGCTTCCAATGGTCCCATGAGATGGAGGCTGCCCCTACTTCCTGTGACACTTTCACAAGTTAGAATGGTATATCAACCATAGGCATCTGGGAACAGCTCTGTACACAGGCCTGGTTTGGTCCATTTAATCTACATTAAGAAGAGAGAGGCTGATTCAGACACATTCCTTCATTCTGACCAGGTTGTTTGACATGGAAGTTGACATGGATTTGACTTTTGCTCTCTCAGGTCCTTCATAGGTAAAATGGTCGGTCAAAAGTCGGAGGAAAAGACCACCAAGAGACTGTCTCATGCCACAGCAAAGGGTTTATTGGGCGTCCAGCATGCTGCGGCTCAGAGCTATCTTCAGAGGAGCAAAGAACAAAGAGCCCCAAGAACAACTTGAGCAGAGTTTATTTACATTCTTTAGAGAGGGCAGGGACTTTGCATACATCATAGCCTCCTTTAGCAAATCAACATACCACGGGAAAATCAAATAACAACCCAAAAACATGATTAGCATATTCATTGGCAGAAAGAAGTCGGACAGGGGGTGATTGGTTAGCCCTGAGAAGGGGTATACGTTTAAACTGATAGGTTGAAGCCCTGAGATGTATACGTGATGAGCTGCACGGTTTCTGGGAAGGGGTTGTTTAGTAACTAGGTGGTCAGGGAAGATTTCAACACACATCTAATTGGCAGTTTCGGGAATTGTCTTAACTGCCACAGGAATTTCAGGTTCTGAGTGCAGCTTGGAAACTTTACAAAACCTGGTTCTTTAAGTTTCAATTTTAATTTCTTTTATTCTTTCATTTCCCACTCCTTTTTCTTACTATATTTAATCTTAAAAGCAATGAATCATAATTATTGCGGGGTCTCACACTCTATTTCTGCCAGTGGAGCGTATTTCTGTCTGATTACCATGAGTTTTTCCTGCCCAATTTGAGCCTGGAGAAAGGAAACTATGGGGTTAAGCAAACAAGGTCCCAAAGTTAGCAACACCATAAGGATGATCAGGGGTCAATCTAAACCTGATAGGAGTGTAGTTAACCAGGGGGACTGGGTAAACCATGACTCAAACCACCCTTGTTGAATCTCCCTTTCTCTCTGGCGCTCAAGGCATTTTCTCAATTTACTCATGGATTCTTTTACAACTCCAGTATGGTCAGCATAAAAACAACATTCTTCTCTCAGTGCAGCACAGAGGCCCCGCTCCCTCATGAAGAGGAGGTCTAATCCTCACCTGTTCTGTAAAACAACTTCAGAGAGAGAGTTTAAGGATTCCTACAGCACTGTGATGGAGGTCTCTAATGTCTTCCAGTCTTGATCTATTGCTGTTTCTTATCAGGCCATTTGTTGTGACCCATGGATCATAGCAGCTGTTCCCATACCCACTCCTGCAGCAGCTCCTATCCTCAATAGGATGGCTAGAGTAAGGGACACTGGATGCCAGCAAAATCAGGTTGTTTGTCCCCCTAGTAGACCTTAAAATGATTCTGCATCATAATAAAGCACCCTGGGGAGTATCTGCACCATTACACGATAATTTACAGAGCTGTCAAATACATGGGTTGAAATGCAAGGAGTTCTGACTGTGTGGAGTTCAGTACAATTAAGGTTCCTTTAATTAGTTCCCAGGGGCAGGAGTCAGCTGTACTCTGGACTAGGGAAGTAGGCAAAGATGGAAACTGGGAAGTATGAGATGGGAGAGGGGTTCTGGTAGATCTAGGCATGGGAGGTTTTGGAGGCTTAATTCCTGGCTTGAGGGGATTTTGCCCTATTGCTGTGGGATTTTCTTCCTTTTTAAGCAGGATGGTGAACCAGTGACCAACGTCATAACGAGGGCCATAAATATAGAATCGCATTTCCCACGTATTTCCCATAGACCATGTTGTTCTGAGGTAGCCCCTTCCTTTGGAAGTGAAAGTTATATTGAGGGTGTAACGTAGACTATTCTTTCCACAGCGAGTTTTTGACACAACTTGGCTAGCGGCACATTTCTTGGGATCAAACCAGGTGTCATTTTTTCCTACCTGAATGATACTGTCTGGGGAGTTTGGGTTCAACCATGTAGCTCCCGTTTGTTCACAACCCCAAGATCTAAAATAAAAGTCACTGGGTCCTCCACAGGTTTGGGCCTGTTTGCGACTTCGGAAATCAGCCGGGCACACATAAAAATCAAGACTGGCTAGTTTACACCTGAGCTGGGGAAGATGATATCCATAATTCATGGGGTAAGGTGGTCTATGTTGCCCTGGTTTGGGTTTGAGTGGAATCTGTGTGGGGTCCTCTATGTCAGGGAGATCCCAGTCAGAGAGGCCTATGGCAAGCTGACAAATGTCCAGGTAGAGAGATGGCCACCAAGTCCATAAGAGAGCTGTATGTGAAATAGACCACACTACTTGCCCAGTAGGATTTATAGCTTGCCATTGTTGCTGAACAGGCTGATGGGGATTAGGACTGCTGGTGATCAGGGGAAGAATCCATAGCCCTACCCACACGACGGACACGCAACTTGAGAAGGTTACCAGTCTGTTCCAGTTTCCAGCCAGAGGCTGGACAGGGCGCAGGCTTGAGATGGGTGGCATGGATGAAGGAAGTGATTCCATCCACTTTCACCACTGTAGGTGTTATAAGCAGCACCTGGTATGGTCCTTTCCAGCGGCGTTCCAGGGATGATACCTGATGACGTCTCACGTAGACGCAGACTCCCACTTGATATCGATGTGGGGTTCCCTCGTCTCCAGGCTGATAAGCAGTGGAAAACTGTTTCCACAGGTATCGCTGGGTGCTGTGTTTGTTCATGGGATTTAAGTCTGTCAAGCAAGGGGGTGTGAAAGGAATCATTAAGTCTCAGAGTTGGGGTTAGGTCCCTTACTGGAGGAGGGGCACCATAGAGAATTTCATAAGTGGTGAGTTTACACAAAGAGGCAGAGGGTGTATTTCTTGCACGAAACAGTGCTTAAGGCAGGAGCATACTCCAATTTTTTATGCCAGTCTCCAAGCTTAATTTCATTAAAGTCTCTTTGATGGTTCTAATCATCCTTTCTACCTGTCCTGAGCTCTGGGGTCTATAAGCACAATGTAACTTCCTATTAATCTTCAGGATCCTGGTGAATCCCTGACTTACCTGGGCAAGGAATGCCGGTTCATTATTGGACCCTATTACCTTAGGCAGGCCGAACTTTGGAAAAATGTCTTCTAGAATCTTTTTGAGCACCGTCTGAGCCGTTTCTTTCTTCATGGGGAAGGCTTCAACCAATCCTGAAAGAGTATCTACAAAGACTAGGGGATATTTAAGTCCATACCTTCCTGGCTTAATTTCAGGAAAAGTCCACTTCCCAGAATTGTCCTGGTCTGGTTCCTCGTAAGCGCTTCCCTGCAGGAAGCTTGGATGGGTAAGCATTAACTAATTGGCAGACTTGACAAGCTCTAGTCACCTGCTAAGCTATTTCTTTCCTCTGTGAGTCAGTCAATAATAAATCCTTTCTTCGGTCCTTTAAGAGTGTCTATATCTTCTTTGAGCTTAAGTGGGTGAGCTAGTGTACGTCTTTGACGTAAAGGTGGGTTTTTTGAAATTGTAAACTTGGCTCTGTAGCGTCCCAGAGTTCTGTATCTGTCTCCTCAGATGATAAGTTGCATGAATGTTCCAGTGTGGCCAAGTCTCCTGAATGTTGATCCCCCTGGTGTGGAAAAAGTTAACAGAGTCACTCCGTTTAGGGCTGCCAATTAAGCTTCCTCATCTGCCCTTCTGTTTATAAATGCAACGAGGTCGTTTCCCTTCTGGTGCCCTGGACAGTGCACTATAGCTAGTTCCTTAGTGCCCTGCACTGCTGAGAGAAGGTGGAGGATCTCAAATTTGTTCTTTATTTTTTTCCCAGTGGAGGTTAATAGCCCCCTTTGCTGGTAAATAGCCCCGTGCACATTAGCATTGCCAACTGCATAGCGGCTATCAGTGTATATGGTGGCCCTTTTGCCTGTTGCTAGTTCCAATGCTTTCGGAAGGGCAATCAGTTCTGCCTTTTGGACTGATGTCTCTTCTGGGAGACCAGAGGATCAGATGACATTAGTTTTGCTAACTACTGCTGCTCCAGCCTGCCACATACCATCTTGGAGGAAGCTGTTCTCTTTCGTAAACCATACGACTTCAGGGTGAGGCAGTGGCTGGATCCTACAAGTCTCGTCCTATCCTGGTTTCCTCTGCCAGTATGTGTTGACACTCATGAGCAACAGGTCCTGATGATTCTTCTGGCAGCCAGGTTGAGTGGACCAGAAGGTCCAAGAGTTATTCTGTCTTTGCTAATCCAGAGGCTCTGGTAGTGGTTTATTCTGGAGTTTGATAGTCACCTCTCTGGAGGTTGACAGATGATGCTCTCCAGGGCATGGGGGGCTATAATGGTTAGCTTCTGTCACAACGTTCATTAATGAGCATCTTTTTTTAGAAGCGCTGCCGCTGCTATAGCTCTTAAGCAACAGGGCCACCCAGTAGCCACTGGGTCCAGTTTTTTTGATAAGAATGCTACCGGCCTTTTCCAAAGTCCCAAAGTCTAAGTGAACACTCCCCGTGTTATTCCTTTCTTTTCCTCGATGTAGAGAGTGAAGGGTTTATCTATATCTGGGAGTGCTAAGGCCGGAGCAGATAGCAGCACCTTTTTTTGACATTATCAAAAGCTTGTTGGTGTTCAGGGTTCCATTGGAATTGGGCATTCCACTTTATCAGCGGGTATAAAGGGGCAGCCAGAGAGGCGAACCCAGGAATCCATCACCTGCAAAAGCCAGCAGTCCCAAGAAACTTTCTGAGTTGTCTCTTATTAGATGGGGGTGGTATCTGCACAATGGTTTGTTTTCTGTTCTCAGTGAGCCATCATTTGCCACCCCTAAGAGAATAACCCAGGAAGATTACTTCTTGCTGAAAAATTTGGGCCTTTTGGCAGAAGCCCTATATTCAAGCCGAGCAAGCTCGGATAATAGTGCTTGGGTCCCAGACTCATAGTTCTCCTTGGTGTCCGCTGCCAGTAGCAGATCATCCACATATTGGAGTAGGGTGACTTCGGGGTGTGCAGTTCTGAAGTCATTTATGTCCCTGTGGAGGGCTTCATCAAAGAGAGTGGGGGGGGGTTGAACCCCTGTGGGAGTCTAGTACAGGTTAGTTGGCCAGATGTTCCAGTTTCTGTGTCTATCCACTCGAAAGCAAACAGCAACTGACTGTCCTTATGTAGGGGCAAGCAGAAGTAAGCATCTTTTAAGTCCAGCACAGTGTACCATTCCCGCTCCAGATTCAGAGTGCTAAGCAAATTATATGAATTGGGTACTGTGGGGTGAATGTCCTGAACTCTGTTGTTGATGTCTCTTAGGTCTTGAACAGAACTGTAGTCCCTAGTTCCTGGCTGTCTTACTGGTAGCAGGGGATATTCCAGGCTGATTGACAGGGCCTTAGGACACCAAGGGCCAATTATTTCTGAACATGGGGACTTATCCCATCCTTAGCTTCTTTGCTTAGAGGATATTGTTTAACACTGATTGGAGAGGCAGAGGCTTTTAATTCTACTACTATTGGAGGTTGTTTTATGGCTAGACCTAACCCAGCAGTTTCTGCCCAGGCATTAGGATAATCTTTTATCCATTTCTGTTGTAGTTTGCCTCTTTGATCAGTCCTAGGGGGCACGAAGTGTTGATGTTCATCTTCTACAGACAATGTCAATTCTGTGACTATGGGAGTTTTTACTGAAGGTTTTAGAACATCCACTTGGGGACCATCAGGGTTAAAGGTTACTCTAGCCCCGAGTTTGGTAAGCAGATCCCTGTTCATTAATGGGGCTGGGCATTCTTGGATTACTAGGAAAGAGTGGTGGACTTTTCATTTTCCTACTTCCATAATCCTCTTAGTTGTTCAAGCCCGATATGTAGTGCCATTAGCCCCTTGAACTAGGGACCATTAATTTGATATGGGGCCCAGTGAAGCCTTAAGGGCTAAGTATACTGCTCCTGTATCCACTTCAAAGTTCACTGGAGTCCCCTCCACTTCAAATGTTACCCTGAGCTCGGGGAGGGGATCCGAGCCCTGACATTCCTAGTCCTCTTCTAGAGTCAGCATGGCGGGCTGCCGTGGATTCTTCTTTTTGGGGCACTCTTTGACTCAGTGTCCTTTTTCTCTACAGTAGGCACATTGATCTGAGGCCAGGTACAGCCTTTGGCGTGGGCCCAAGTATCCCTTTCTGACTCCCTGCTTTTTAATTTCTGGCGTATTTGCTACTGTGAAGAAAACCTTAGCCAATGCTTTTGTCTGCCTTTTGCTCCTTTCATCCTCCTTTTGTTCCCTTTCCTTCTCACTCCTCTGTTCTCTCTCCTCCTCAGTTTCTCTCTTATAATATACTTATATACTTATAATATATACTTATAATATATATCTTATACTTTCTCAGCTTCTCTGTCTTAATCTCTTAAGGTCGTATTTTGTAACCCATCTAGACATTGTAACTTTCTCTTAATATCTTGGGCGGCCTGCTCAATAAAGGCCATTGTAACAAATGCCTTTTGGTCATCTGCCTGAGGATCAAAAGGAGTATATTTTCTATATGCTTCCATAATTCTCTCCAGAAACATAGAGGGAGACTCATTAGGCCTTTGGATAATCTCTCTTACCTTGGCCAAATTGGTCGGCTCTCTGGCGGCCAATTGGAGACCCGCTATTAGAGCCCGGCAATAAGTGGACAGATGCTTCCTACCTTCAAAGGTGTTGGGGTCCCAGTTGGGTCGGTTCATAGGCCCATAGGGATGGAGAGAGAGCATCACAGGGGCTTCTGAGTTTTCTATTATCCGTCGCCGGTGGGTTTCTTTAGGTTGCCCAGCTTCCTCCAGGGGAGGAGGGGTTGCTGCTGCTGCGGGGAAGTCCCCTGGAGGGCTTGGGTCTGGCCCAATTTCCTCTAGCAGTGGAGAGGCTGAGTCAGCGGTGGGAGGATCATCAGGAACTGTGTTGGGGGTTGGGGAGGGAGAGTAGATGATACGGAGGGGGTGGAGTGTCCAGTCTTGTGACTCAGGGAGAATGGAAGGAAGAGGGAGAGGAGCAGAAAGTTTGAATGATAGGAATGTGGGGGAAGGAGTATATGGCTGTTGATATGGGTGGCCACGTGGCCCCGGCTGAATGACAATATCTCTGAATTTTCGGATTAGAGGAAAGTGGAAGGATTCTTCTGGGGCCATCCGAATTCGAGGATGGGCCATTATGAAGCACAGAGAGTCTGCCAGGTACGGTGTTTTACTGAAAAAGAAAGATTCTGGGCCCTTGAGCGGACATCAGTCCAATGATCAAGGGTCAGAGACAGAGAAGAGGAAGTGCTTTGTCCCATAGTGGGAGTTACTCAAACAGGGACAGTGAAGACACAAACACAACACAGACAAAGACAAACACTAAACGTTTAACATGAGTCCATGACAAAGATTAGAACAGAGTAACTTGCAAATATTGATGGGTTAGACAATAAAGACAGACAGTAAACTCAACATGAGTTCAGAACAATGACCAAAACTGAGTTACCGGCAAAACCTGATGGGCTGGCAAATCGAATCCTGAAGCAAAACATAACCGAGTTGAGGAAACTACTATTCCTTGAATTCCCTAGTCCTCCGGAGTGTCCCTCAGGGACGTGACCTTGGCTCTGTGACACGTCTGTCACACCATAGGAGAGAGCTAATGCTCTTCACCAACAGCCATTTTGCCACATCCTAGCCTGAAACCCAAAACCAGAAAGAGGCGCCTTACTTACCCCGAAAGGAGTCCCTTGAGGTCTTCCGTCCACCGCTGCCGGATATCTCACCTGGGGCCTCCAGATGAAAAGGTGCTGCGAACGTCAAAGGAAAAGACAACAAAGAGGCTTTCTCATGCATCAGCAAAGTGTTTATTGGGGGTCCAGAATGCTAGGGCTCAGAGCTCCCTTCGGAGGAGCAAAGAACAAAGAGCCCCGAGAACAATTGAGCAGAGTTTATATACATTCTTTAGAGAGCTCAGCGACTTTACATACATCATAGCCTCCTTTAGGAAATCATCATGTACCACGGGAAAATCAAATAACAACTCTAAAACATGATTAGCACATTCATTGGTGGGAAAAGTTGGGGCAGGGGGTGATTGGTCAGCCCTGAGAAGGGGTACACATTTAAACTGATTGGTTGAAGCCCTGAGATGTATACGTGGTGAAATGCACGGCTTCTGAGAAGGGGTTGTTAAGTAACTAGGTGGTCAGGGAAGATTTCAACACACATCTAATGGGCAGTTCCAGGAATTGTCTTAACTGCCACAGGAATTTCAGGTTCTGAGCGCAGCTTGGAAACTTTACAAAACCTGGTTCTTTACATTTCAATTTCAATTTCTTTTATTCTTTCAGAACCTTACAGTGGAAGGTGAGAGACTTC
Source organism: Callospermophilus lateralis (assembly GCF_048772815.1). Classification (NCBI taxonomy): domain Eukaryota; kingdom Metazoa; phylum Chordata; class Mammalia; order Rodentia; family Sciuridae; genus Callospermophilus; species Callospermophilus lateralis. The sequence continues at coordinate 505,447 of NW_027514369.1, read as the reverse complement.
ATTCACAATGACTGCTCTTTTGGCTATATTGGTTTTGGATGCACACATGGGATCTTTTTTTTGATCCGTCTGTTGCTGATAATCTAAGCCACAGCCTCACACAGGGCCAATAGCCTGATTAAGACACATGTCTTTCCAAAGCAATTACTTCTCTGAGGTAAGTTTCAGAACTCAGTCTCTGAGGAGAATCACACCAGTGTTCAAGACCAGGTGGACCCAGTCATCTCTTCCAACCGCCACACAAATGACCACAATTATAACCAAAACACTCTCATATGGCACTCATCTTCTTACATATATACACTCATTATACCCTTTGGCTAGAGGTTTCCATGAATGGCGCAGCCCAAGAGAGTGTCCAAAATAAGATCCCTTGCCTGTCATTTGCCTAACCTCAGGGTGGCCTGAACACCCTTCCTGTGAACCAGGATTGATCACATAGTTCTTCCTTTAATACTGCACTGCTTCTCCAATTTGAGGCCTACTGACTGTCAGGTTTAGATTCCTTATGTGATTTGGAGTAATTAGTAAACCAAAGCAACTTTGCAGCGCTTTAAAGAACTCATTTGAGCCAAAGGATCCCTATTCTCACTTGGTGGAAGTCAGGAAACTTACAGAGGAAGGCGAGAGACTTCATCCACAATGACTGATCTTTTTGCCATTTTGGTTTTGGATGCACACATTGGATCTTTCTTTAGATACATCAGGCGCTGATAATCTAAGCCACAGCCTCACACAGAGCCACAAGGCTGATTCAGACACATACTTTTCCAAAGCAGTTAAGCAAAGAGCCACAGGTGATGCCGATTCACTTCCATTTGAAAACTGTTTTCTTCAAAATTCACAAAGGGGTGGCCTGAGGCAAAGACCTTCCTGAATTCAGGGTAACAGAACAATAAGTCAGCAAATCCCAATGCAGGGTTTCTCCACTGAGACTTTACTAGTCACAATGATATCTGAGTTTTCTGAGATGCTTGCAATTCCCTTCAGCTATCCAGTACATGGCCATGTCACAGAGCTTGGATGTGGTACATATCTTGGACAAAAAACCATGAGCCTATTCTGGAGAGTGGCCAGAATTCAGGAAGAAAACTGGAACTTAGGAAGATAGTGGGTGTTGCCCATCGAAAAGCAACCAGCAGTCCTTTCCTAAAATGGGCAGGATGAATGCTGGGAAGCTTTCTACTAGACAGGATACATCCATTGATCTATTCTGTTTTCTAATGTGTACAACCAAGGACACAGTGGGATACACAGACAACACTCGCCTTGTCAAAGGACTTTCTAGAAACAGTCCACTCTAAACCAAACAAACCGCCTTTCCTACCTATTCTCAGAACATGAGACAAAACCACAAACTCACACCCACACTCAAAAAGTCACCTCCTTCCCCCAACTAAGTCTGTAACTATCCAGAGTGTCCTCTGACTGGTGGGCCATACTATGTTCCTCCAAAATGGCCTGTCCTGTGTCAGGTCTGGTCTCCTTGTCCATCTCTGTGAAGTTGTATGGAGCCTGTGCTGACCACTACCTGCTTTCTCATTAAAGGCCCATCTTCAGAGCTCTACTTGCATTTTGTCATCCTCAAACCATTAGGTACCAAGAGAGACAGACTCTCTCTTTGGTAAATCCAAACAAGTAAGTCCACTGGGAATGGGACTGGGACTGGCTCTGTGTCCCTGGCTTCCTGGATCCCAAGTTCAGAGAGTTACATCACCAAAGAAGTGAGGTAGGTCAATTCCAACAGGAAGGGAATGAGGTCACTGCCTTGGCAACCACTTTGTCCTAACACTTGTTTCCAAGGGTCCGTTGAGATGGAGGCTGCCCCTACTTCCTGTGACACTTTCAGAAGTTAGAATGGTATATCAACCGTAGACACCCAGGAGAAGCTCTCCACACAGGGTTGGTTTGGTCCATCTTCTTTATATCAGTAGGAGAGAGGCTGATTCAGACACATCACTTCATCCTGAACAGGTGGTTTGCCATGGAAGATGACTTTTGCTCTCTCAGGTCCTTCATAGCTGCTACATCTTCTCTAGGGATCATTTCTGCATCAAACTTTGAGGTTCTCAGCAGGTGGAAGATCCCCTACATTCCTGAATTGTAAGACCAACTCTGTCCCTGCTCTTTTGTGAAGTTAGATTGAGGGAACAGTGTATGGTTAGGGTTAATAACATATTCTATTTGGGTTAGGAAACGTTCTGCGGGATGAATAATGGTATTGGGAACCTGCGATATTCACAAGAATATATAGGTGAAATATAAGTAGGAAACCTGAAATCTAGGTACGATTTGAAGCCCTGAAGGGCATTGGGCCCTTTAGTGAGATACTTAGCTTTGAATTATGTTCTGCACAGATATCTCAGATAAATTGATGTGCAATGGCAGAGGACCTTGTACCTTGGATGATTAAATGTCCTAGAGAACATCCAGTCAAAAAGGAATAGTCGGCAGGATTAGGAAGGTAGTCAGTAGGTTGAGAAAAAAGAGTGAATATAGGATTTGGACGAAAGTTTCATTAGCAATAGGGTTTTGGGTAGAGAGTGAACGTAAATATGAGCACATATGAAGAGTCAGTCACAATGATGAACTGGGGAAAATATGTAGGAAAGCAGATATCAATAGAGACATTAGGAAATCAGGCAAAGTATAATGTAATAGGGTTAGACATTTTCAACATGGTTGAAGTTGAATATATAATCTTAGGAAAAAAGACATATGTTGCCTCCAACAGGTTTGACATTTGAGAGCATTAGGCAACCTGGACATGGTTGTTTTAAGTAATCCATGCTCACTTTCCATTTTGCTTTGGTGAAAGGTTAATTAAATAGGCACTTGTCACTTCCTGTTTTTCTGTATGCTTAACAAACCGCTGTTGAAATCTTGAGAACTGTTTGCTAATTTTGTTCCCAGAATGTGCTGTCCCCAACTGCCAAACTGCAGAATATACTCCCTCACCCGGGTGCACCAAACCGCACACTCGCCTTGACCCATCAATAAATTTTCCTTTCTGCCCTCTCCAAGAAAAGTATATAAGCTCTGTTAAAGCTGTTCTCAGGGCTCTCTGCTCTATTCAAGTGAGCTCTGAGCCCCAGCATGCTGGACCAACAATAACCTCTTTGCTGTGGCCGAGTGAAAATGGTATACTGTTCTGTACTTAAAAGATGCTTTCTTTTGCTTGCCTCTGCATAAAGATAATCAGTTGCTGTTTGCTTTCGAGTAGATAGACCTGGAAACCGGAACGTCTTGTCAACTAACTTGGACTAGACTCCCAAAGGGGTTCAAAAACTCCCCCACTCTCTTTGATGAAGCCCTTCACAGACATCTCAACAACTTCAGAACTACGCACCCCGAAGTCATTCTGCTTCAATATGTGGATGTCCAGCTACTGGCAGCCAACACCAAAGAAAACTGTGAGTCTGAGACCCAAGCACTATTATCTGAGCTTGCTCAACTCGGGTAGAGAGCTTCGGACATAAAGGCCCAAATTTGCCTGCAAGAAGTAATCTTCCTGGGGTATTCCCTTAGGCGCGGTAAATGATGGCTCACTGAGCCCAGGAAACAAACCGTTGTGCAGATACCACCCCCATTTAACAGGTGACAACATAGAGAGTTTCTTGGGACTGCTGGCTTTAGCAGGTTATGGACCTGGGTTTGTGTTCTTGGCTCCTCCTTTATACCAGCTGTTAAATGAGAATGCCCAATTCCAATGGACCCTTGAGCACCAGCAAGCTTTTGATAACATCTAAGAACACTAACACTGAACTCCTCAACTTCACTGAGCCCAGGCTGCAATTCCAGAAAGCCCTACACTACGTTAAAAATGTACATCAACTCAATCAACTTGGTTCAAAAAAACTGCAGGCATTACTGTAGGATCAAGAACAGAGTTTTAGACTAACTCACTCACAGTGAAAGGAAATAATTGAATGGGTAACAAAAGCCTGTCAGTTCTGTCAATTGGTTAATGCTTACCCTTCCAAGCTTCCTGCAGGAAAGCACCTATGAGGAACCAGACCAGGACAATTCTGGGAAGTGGACGTTACTGCAATAAGCCAGCAAGGTATGGACTTAAATATCTCCTATTCTTTGTAGATACATTTTCAGGATGGATTGAAGCCTTTCCCACCAAAAAAAAAAAAAAAAAGAAAAAATGAAAGAAAAGAAAACCGGCACAAATTGTGGTCAAGAAGATCCTGAAAGATATTTACCAAAGACACGTCCTGCCTAATGTAATATGGTCTGATAATTGAACAGCCTTCATGGGCCAGGAAAATCAGGGGTTAGCAAGGACCCTAGGGATTAATTGGAATTTACATTGCGCTTATAGACCCCAGAGCTCAGGACACATAAAAAAAATAAATAGAACCATTAAAGAGACCTTAACGAAATTAAGCTTAGAGACCGGCATAAAAGATTAGACTATGCTCCTGCCTTATGCACTGTTTCATGCAAGAAATACTCCCTTTGTTTCTTTGTGTAACCTCACCCCCTATGAAATTCTCTATGGGGCCCCTCCTCCACTAAGAGACCTAACCCCGACTCTAAGACCTAAGGATCCCTTCCACACACCATTGCTTGACAGACTTAAATCTCTTTTAAGAACTCAGCTATACCTGTGGAAACAGGTGGCTACTGGCTTCCAACCTGGGGACGAGGGGAATCCACGTTGATATCAAGAAAGAGACTTCCTCTGAATAAGATGACATCAGGTGTCATCCCTGGAACCCAACTGGAAAGGAACATTCCAGGTGCTATTTATAGCACCTACAGCAGTAAAAGTAGAGGGAATCACTTCCTGCATCCATGCCTCTCATCTCAAGCCTGTGCCATGTCCAGACTCTGGCTGGAAACTGGAAAAGACTGTGAACCCTTTCAAATTGCATATTCGCCACGTGGGTAAGGCTATAGACTCTCTCCTTGGCCACCCGTAGTCCTAACGCTCATCAGCCCCTTCAGCAGCGATGGCTGATCACAAATCCTACTAGACAAGAAGTATGGTCTATCTTGCATACAGCCCCCTTAGGGACCTGGTGGCCATCTCTCCACCCAGACATTTGTCAGCTGGCTATAAGTCTTTCCTATTAGAATATCCCTGATGAAGAGGATGCCATTAAAATTCCATTAAATCCTTTCTGTACCATAGATAATGGAAACAAACATTATGGTTGTAGGGACAGGCAAGCCAGATGCAGGTTGGCTAGCCTATATTAGTATGTTTGCCCGGCAGACTATCAAAGCCGCAAACCGCCATGGCTGTGTGGGGTAAAGCCGACTTCTTCTGTAAGTCATGGGGATTTGAGCATACAGGGGTTACCTGGTGGAACCCAAAATCCTCATCAAATTCAGTACACAGCATTGGCCATATTACCACTTAGACAACCCAAACTGATGGCCCCCAGAGGAGTCTCTAGATCCTCAAATTCTGTGTGACCTTTTTAATTCTGCAAGTGCTCAAAAGGGTGAAAGGAAATTCCCCTATGTGAAGGCCTTTTTCCTCTTTCGCTCACATCCTGAACTATGCTTCTCCAATAGTTCCTCAAACTCAGCCTTCTGCTCCATACTCTCTGCTGTCAGTCCCACCTCAGCAAACCTGATTTCTCTTCTCCAATTACTAGATCAAAAACCGAAACCTCTGCCGGTTCTCAGAGCATTGCCCCCTTGCTGAGGTAGCAGGTACTGAGGTACCCATCCACCCATTCACTTCTCTCTTTTCCTGTCAGTGCCCACACCGGGTCCCACCAGATCCTCTTACCACCTAACCCAAAGCTCAAACCAGCTTAGGAGAACCCTCAGACCCCTATCGAAGATGTAATGAAAATGGCCTTTAAAGTTGCTTTGTCATCACTGAAAACAGGTTACTAAGAATTTAAAGTCCCTCACAGGCTTTTTGGGATACTCACTCCTGTCTTCCTTTCTGCTCTACCGGTTCTACTGCTCAATTTATGTTGCTAGGAAAATCGCAAAACCCTTTCCCATTATTCTTTTACATTTCTCCTTCCTTATTCTCAGATCCATGGAGCTGCTCTCACCCCCCGCCTTCCCCGTCTTCCCCCTCTGTACCAGGCCCACAGAAAAATCTTCACTGAACTTCTCCAGAAGTCTTCACCATGGCTGACTTTAGGACTTTCAGCAAAAGAGTCTCTATAAATGAGTTCAGTGTAGATTAACTTCCTCTTTTTCTGTTGCCCTGTTCTACTTGGCTACTGGCTGGAAAAATCAGCACTCCTAAGCTAGACACCCCCTTAATAGTTTTTCACAGAATGTGTGAAAAAGGCCTCTGGCCTTGAGCTGGGGCTTCACAGAGATGGCTACATTTCTAAGATAAAAAGTTACAAACTGGGCTCCATGGTAACAGTTGGCAGGGGGATAAAAGAAAAGGAAAAAAAAAAGCTCTCTGCCTCCCAGGTGTCCTTGAAAAGTTAACTTGACCACAATAGAGGAGAAAACAGAAAAAAAAAGCTTCTTTTTTTGAATTTCTGCAGACTGTGAACTTCTGAGTCTCTTCTCTTTCATGTTGGGTACAAAATTCTGAAACTACCTAAACTTGGGGTTCAGGGAGTTAATTGATTACAACAGAAGCAATGCCCTCTGAATCCGGTTGCAACGAAATAGGACTGTTTCCCTGTCTTTGGTACTATCTTAAGTGCCGTGCCTTGTCCGTCCCTACAACAGTATAATTCTATATACTTAAACATTGTTTATGTTTTCATGAAATGGTCAACAGATTTGATTAATTGTGTAATGGTGAAGATGTGTCCCAGATTGCTCTATAATGACCCAGGTTCATTTGAAGTTCAAACAGGGGGGCATACAACCCGGTTCCACTGGGAACATATATCCCTCACTTTAGCCATCATATTAGGAATTGGAGTTGCGGCAGGGGTAATCACAGGAACCACTGCCCTGCTCCATGGTACACAACAAATGACCCAAATAGAAGCAGCAAGAGACCAAAACTTAAAGATAATAGAAACCTCCATCACAGCTTTGCAGGAATCTTTAACATCTGTATCTGAATTTGTTTTACACACCAGTTGAGGGTTGGACCTCCACTTCATGAGAGAAGGGGGCCTTTGTGCTGCATTGATATAAGAATGTTGTTCTGATGCCGACCATACTGAGCTTGTAAAAAAAACCTATGAGTAAAATAAAAGGATGCCTTGAAAAGCGTCAATGAGAGAGAGAGGCCCAAAAAGGGTGGTTTGAGTCTTGGTTCACACAGTCCCCCTGGTTATCTACGCTTTTATCAACCCTGGCCTGTCCAATAATAATCCTCATATTATTTCTAACTATAAAACCCTGTTTGCTCAACCATGTAATTTCTTTACTCCAAGCTCAAATTGGACAAGTTAAACTTATGGTAATACCCCACTAGCAGACATAGAATGTGACACGCCCCAATAATCACTTTTATGATTAAAAGTAGCAAGAAGAAGATGTGCGGAATGAAAGGTTAATAAAAAAGGTACTTGTAACTTCCTGTTTTTCTGTATGCTTAACAAAACACTGTTGAAATCTTGAGAACTGTTTGTAATCTTGTTCCCAGATTGTGCTGTCCCCAACTGCCAAATTGCAGAATGTATTCCCTCACCCACTTTCACACTAACCGCCCACTCGCTCTGACCCATCAATAAATTTCCGTCCCTGCCCTCTCCAAGGAAAGTATATAAGCTCTGCTTAAGCTGTTCTCAGGGCTCTCTGCTCTATTCATGTGAGCTCTGAGCCCCAGCTTGCTGGACCCCCAATTAACCCCTTGCTGTTGCATGAGACACTCTCTTGGTGATCTCTTCCTCCAACGCTTGCAGGAACATTACTTGGATGTTTGAATGTAGAAGAGAAAATCCAGTCATAAAGGGATAGTCGGTAAGATTAAGAAGATAGTCGGTAGGTTTAGGAAGAAGAGTGAGTATAGGATTTGGAAAACAATATCTTTAGCAATAGGGGTTCGGTTAGAGAGTGAATGTAAATGTCAGCACATGTGAACAGTCACAACAATGAAGTGGGGAAAATATGTAGGAAAGCAGATATCAATAAAGACATTACAAAATCAGGCAAAGTATAAAGTGAGTGATACAATTAGACATTTTCAACAGAATTGAGTTAGAATATATAATCTTAAGAAGAAACAAAATGTAGTCACCAATAGGATTGACATTTGAGAGCATTAGGCAACTTTGACATGGATGTTTTTTGTAATCCATGCTCACTTTCCATTTAGGCTTTGGTACAATCACAAGTGTGACCTTTACATTTGTCTCCAGAATACTACTGTGATAAAATGTATATGTAGATGTGGTGACATGAGTGTTTCTTCCACTATTTCTGGGAGCAATATTTTGAACACATATAAATGGGTATTGGGGGTACAAAAAGGTGTACACTGTGTCATTGAATATAGAGGTAATGCATGAATAGACCATAAGTGAATAAATAATATAACTGGTTCCACATTAAATAACAGATTGAATAGATATCTGAAAATATATAAGAAATCTTATATTGATATACAATCATTCATTCCAACCAATGATACATCTAATATTAATATTAGGGTTACAGTTTATCATGAAGATATGTTAGTTTTGCTACAAAAGTAATTATGGAAATCAAAAATAATGTGTTTGGAAAGAGTCAGTCACAATGCTGGCAATATGTAAACAAGGCCTCTGAGCTTGAGCTGGGGCTTCACAGAGATGGCTACATTTCTAAGATAAAGAAGTTACCAACTGGGCTTCATGGTAACAGCTGGCAGAGAGAAAAAAAAAAGAGAAGAAAATAGCTCTGCCCCATTCCCGGTGTCCTTAAAATGTTAACTTGCCCAGATCAGAGAAAAAACAACAGAAACAAAAACTGCTTTTTATGAACTTCTGCAGACTGTGAACTTCTGAGCCCCTCCCTTACATGTTGGGTACAAAATTCTGAAACAATTTAAACTTGGGGTGCAGGGGATTAAATGATTACAACAGAAGCAATGCCCTCTAAATCCGGTTGTAACCAAATAGGACTGTTTCCATGTCTTCGGTGCTATCTTAGTTGCCTTACCTTGCCTTGTCCATCCCTTTTCTCATGAAAAGACCAGTCAAGAAACATGGAGGAATGCATGTGCTCTGAAGCAGGAAGTGATTGATAGTGAAACAAATGCCTATAAATTTTCTAACTTGTGGATGAAATATATATCCTATGATGTGCATTAATTGAAGAAATAGTAATCTACCAGTGTTGAATAAAAATGAACGTCAAAATACACATCATGTCCAATTGGAATCTACTTGCATTGATCTTAAACTGGGTCAGGTACTGTAGAAATATTAGGATTTGTGTGCATCATTCACTGAAGTTACTTTTCAGTATAGGAAAGAAATATGTTTTTCAGGTGAATGAATATTTCTAAGAATAATCTTTGGAAAGTTGATTATAAATTTACGTATATGAATATGAATGAATTTGGTGAGTGTAAAATAAGACACATATTTCATATTTTGAAAAATCTGGAGAGTATATATATATATATATATATATATATATATATATATATGTGTGTTTGTGTGTGTGTGTGACTAAAGTCACGGTGGCCTGGACACCCTTCTTGTGAACCAGGAGTGATGAAACAGGTCTGCCATTAATACTTTTCCACTTCTCCAATTTGAGGCATTCTGACTTTGGCATTTAGATTCCTTATGTGAAATGGAGTCAAGAAAAAACCGAAGCACCTATGGACTAGCCTCTGCATGGTTTTGAAGAATTCATGTGACCCAAAGGATCCCTATTCCCACTTGATGGAGGTCAGGAACCTTACAGAGAAAGGCGAGAGACTTCATCTACAATGACTGCAATTTTTGCCATTTTGATTTTGTATGCACACATGGGATCTTTCTTTACATCCACCAGGTGTTGGTAATCTAAGCCACAGCCTCACACAGGGCCAAGAGACTGATTAAGACACATCCCTTTCCAAAGCAGTTAAGCAAAGAGCCACAGGTGATGCCCACTCATTTCCATTTGAAAACTGGTTTCTTCAGGCTTCACAAATGTGTGGCGTGAGGCAAAGCCCTTCCTGACATTCAGGGCAAAAGAACAATAGGTAAGCAAAAGGCCCATAGCAGGGTTTCTCCACTGAGACTTTACTGGTCACACTGATATCTGAGTTTTCTGAGATGCTCGCCATTCCCTTCAGCTATCCAGTACATGGCCATATCACAGAGCTTGGAGGTGGTAAATATCTTGAACACAAAACCATGAGCCTATTCTTGAGTGTAGCCAGAATTCAGGAAGAAAACAGGAACTAAGGAAGTTTGTAGGTGTTGCCCTTCGATAATGCAAGCCACAGTCCATTCATAAATTGGGCAGGATTGATGCTGGGAAGCTTTCTACTAGACAGGACCCATACATTGATGCATTCTCTTTTCTAATGTCTGCAACAACAGACACATTGGGATACACAGACATGGAAACACTTGCCTTGTCCAATCACTTACTAGAAACGGTTCACTCCAAACCAAACAAACCACCTTTCTTACCTTTTCTCAGAACATGAGATAAAACCACAAACACACAACAAAAACCACAAAGGCATCGCCTTCCCCCAAGTAGGTCTGTGACTATTCGGAGTGTACTCTCACTGGTGAGCCTTACTATGTACCTCCAAAATGGCCTGTCCTGTCTCAGATCTGGTCTCTTTGGCCAACTCTGTGAAATTGTCAGGAGCCCGTGGTAAGCCACTACTTGCTTTCTCTGGAAAGGCCAGTCTTCAAAGCTTTCCTGGCATTTGGCCATCTTCACATCAATAGATACCAAGAAAGACTGACTCTGTCCTTGGAATATCCAAACAAGTGAGCCCACTGGGACTGGGACTAGGACTGGCTCTGGGTGCCTGGATTCCTGGATCACAAGTTCAGAGAGTTCCATCACCAAGGAATAGAGATGAGGTCACTTCCTTCAGGAACTGAATGAGGTCACTGCCTTTGCAACCACTTTTTCCTAACAGTTGCTTTCAAGGGTCCCATGAGATAGATGCTGTCCCTATTTCCCGTGACACTCTCACCAGTTAGAATAGTATATCACCCATAGGCACCCGTTAACAGCTCTCCACACAGGCCTGGATTGGTCCATCTTCTGTACATTAGGAACAGAGACACTGAGTCAGAAACAACCCCTCTCCAGACAGGGTTGTTTTCCATGAAAGATGACTTTTGCTCTCTCAGGTCCTTAATAGCTGCCTACATCTTCTCCAGGGATTATTTCTGCATGGACCTTTGAGGTTTTCAGCAGGTGATATATCCCCTACATTCCTATATTGTAAGACCAAGACTTTCCCTGCTCTTTTATAAAGTTAGAATGAGGGAATAGTATATGGTTTGGGTTAATTACTTGTTCGATTTGGGTTAGGAATCATTTTGCTGGATGAATAATGGTATTGGAAATCTGCAATATTTATAAAAATATAGAGGTTAAATATATGTATGAAAACAGAAATCTAAGTAATATTTGAAGCCCAGAAAGGGATTGGGCCCTTGATTGGGAGACTTAGCTTTGAATTATGTCCTGCACAGATGTCTCAGATAAATCAATACACAATGGCATCGGACCTTGTACCTTGAATGATTGAATGTCGAAGAGAACATCCATTCAAAAAAGGATAGTCAGTAGGATTTGGGAGATAGTCGGTAGATTCAGAAAGAAGAGTGAGTATAGGATTTGGACCAAAAGTTATTTAGCAATTGGGTTTCAGGTAGAGAGTGAATGTAAATGTCAGCACAAATGAACAGTCAAAATGATGAACTGGGAAATTATGAAGGAAAGCCTATATCAATAGAGACATTAGGATATCAGGCAAAGTTTAAAGTGAGTGATAGGATTAGACATTTTCAACAGGGTTGAGTTTGAATATATAATCTTAGAAAGAAACAAGTATGTAGTCAACAATTTGATTGACATTTGAGAGAATTAGGCAACCTGGACATGGATGTTTTTAGAAATCCATGCTCACTTTAAATTTAGGCTTTGGTACAATCATAAGTGTGACCTTTGCTTTATTTTCCAGAATATTACTGTGATAAAATGTATATGTAGATCAGGTGACATGAGTATTTCTTCCACCATTTCTGGGAACAATATTTTGAAGACGTATAAATGAGTATTGGGGGTAGAATGTGGTGTAGTATCTGTCTAAGAATATAGAGATAATGCAAGAATAGACCATACTGTGAATAAATAATATAATTGGTCCGCTTTAAATAATGGACTGAGTTGATATCTGAAAATATACAGAAAATCTTATATTGATATTAAATCATTCATTCCAACCAGTTATACTTCTAATGGTAATATTAGGGTGATATTTCATCATGAAGAGTGTGTGAGTTTTGCTTCAAAAGTGATTATGGAAATCGAATATAATGTGTTTAGAAAGAAGTCTCATGAAAAGTCTTGTCAAAAAACATGGAGGAATACATGTGTTCTGAAGAATGAAGTTATTGAAAGTGAAACAAATGCCTATAAATTTGCTAACTTGTGTATGAAATATATATCTTATGATGTGCATAAACTGAAGAAATAGTAATGTACAAGTGTTGACTAAAAATGAACATCAAAATACACATCACGTTCCATAAATATCTACTTGCATTGGTGTTAAACTGGGTCAGTTACTGTAGAAATATTAGGATTCGTACGCACCATTCACAGAAGTTAGTTTTTAGTTCTAGGAAACAAATATGTATTTTAGGTGGATGAATATTTCTGAGAATAATCTCTTGAATATTTGATTATAAATCCACATACATGAATACGAATGAATTTAGGGAGTGTACATTAAGACCCATATATTTAATATTATGAAAAACTTGGAGAGTGTATACACACACACACACACACACAGACATTAAAAAGTAGCAATATATATGGAAATCGAAATTCATCATGAAATGTATATCATCCACTGATCCAAAAATATTCATTATACTGAACATGATTTTATTTATCATGTTGTTCATCTATGAAGCTCACCCATAGGTTGAATTTTCAGTTCCAACTGTGTTTAGGTGGAGTGATCTCTTCTCCCAATTTGTATCTGCAAAGTCAGCCACCTCACAAGAATGTACATGTGATAACAGGTACGATTCAATATGTGCATATGAAATTACATGTGCTGAATTGGCTACAGAGAAATGCAGAAAGGAATTCATCTATTTGTTAACTTTAAAAACACATGGAGAACTATTTCAACAAAATATTGACTAGATTTATAAGTCCTACCCTGTATAATGCAAAAGGCAAGTCCAGCAATACACTATGCCTCGTCTAAACTGCTTGTATTTCTATTCGGTTTGGGTTATTTTTCTCCATCATATTAGAATTAGTAGTCAGAGTCTAGTAGGGTATGGGTTAGTGTCAGGCATTGAGCATTTTGAATGGAAAATAGGAAAATGAACCAATGTGTATGTAAATATGTGCTTCACAAAAATCTTCGCACTCTAATCCAGAACAATGCCTTGACTTTACCTTCACCCCAAGTAAAACACAATTAGAGTGGAAGAGTTAGAAAATCTGTGAATACATATCTGGAATGTAATATGCTCAAGAGTTCACAACCTTGAAGGTGGCAGAGGAGTTTCCAAAAGTAAGGGACAGGTAAATACTCCACAAAAATGGAGCTCTGCTGGACTAAAGACTTCTGGTGAAACTGCCTCTGAGTTTGGGCACTTGAAATATTTGTTGTTGTCAGGAGTTTTAGCTTTTTTTGTAGAGAGACCATCAAAGCTAGGTATGTATCTAAGTGACCTGGAGGACATGGTTTCTTATTTTCTAATGAACATGAGGCAGCAGTGCTGAATTCTCTCTTTGTAGGTAAACTGTGGCCACTGGGGGGAAAATCTTTCCGTGTGGACTTTAAAGCCATCCGGCAATCCTCCACTTGTCGATGTGTTTCTTGCTGCTGCAATGTGAGTTTGGTATTTGCTTCACAAAATACAAGGAGTTCAACTGGGACACAGTGCTAAAGGGAGTTCTGTCACGTGTGGTGTGTCAGGGTCTGCAGGATAATGCACCAACCAGGCTTCAATCCCATCCTTGACCATAGCAATCTGATTCTGAACATTGCCCTGAAAACTCTCCATATAACAAGATGCCTTTACATAGAAGGGTCTGCTGGGTGCACCATGTCAGTCACAAGCCATTTGGAAGCCAATGGCAGATCCACATGGCCCCACCACAGATATTTTATCACACACCTGCACACGACTTTTCTAGGCCCACTTCACATCAGGCTCCAGCTTACTGGCATCTCTGTTCTACACCATTTTCATGGTCATGGGAATTTCAAAAATTTCATGGTATTTATCTAGCCATTTTTCAAGAATGATGTTGGAGGCACTGTGTGTTTAACTTCATTCAGGAACAATTAAATGGTGAGGAAGCTCATTTCAATGAAATCTCTGGAGAAATCTCACAGGCAAGGCTTCCAAAGAGTGGCCAAAATTTCACAGGAAGCCAGGGCTATTGCTGTCTACAATGTGAGGTCCATTTGTGTTTTGACTCTCAAATATGGCTGCCATGTCTTTCAGAATAAAACCATGTGATATCCTGGCTGAGATTCCCAGTGCTCTGTGGAAAGCAAACCTGGGCCTAGATCTCAGTTTCCAAGGGCGACTCTCATGCGTGACCAACTGAAATCCCAACATATTTCATGATAACACTTCTCTAAGTCAGTTCCAGAACTCAGTCTTTAAGGGGAATCACACCAGAGTTCAGCCCAGGTGTACCCAGTCATATCTTCCAACTACCACACAAATGACCACAATTAAAACCAAAACACTCCCACATGGTCCTCATTTTCTTCCATATATACACTCTCATACTAAGTTCTGTCTGGAGGTTTACCTGAGTGGCGAAGTCCAAGACAGTGTCTAAAATAAGCTCTCTTGCCCCTCATTGCCTAAAGTCATGGTGGCCTGGACACTCTTCCTGTGAACCAGGTGTGATCAAATAGGCCTGCCCTTAATACACCTCTGCTTCTCCAATTTGAGGCCTACTGACTGTCAGGTATAGATATTTTTATGTGAATTGGAGTCATGAGAAAACCAAAGAACCTATGTGCTAGACTCTCCAGGGCTTTGAAGAACTCATTTGACACAAAGGATGCGTATTCTCACTTGATGGAGGTCAGTAGCCTTACAGAGGAAGGCAAGAGACTTCATCCACAGGGACTGCTCATTTGGCCATTTTGGGTATGGATTCACACACGGAATGATCCATCAGGTGATGAGAATCTAAGCCACAGCCTCACACAGGTCCAAGAGGCTGATTCAGACACATTATCAGGATCAATCACCTGTTTTTTTCCTCTGTCTAACTAGCTAGAGAGACCTTCTCTTTTAATTGAATTTTTATCTCTGTCTGACTAGCATGAGAGACCTTCTCTTTTACTTGAGTATTTCTACTATAACTATAATACAACCCAAGAAGATATCGCCAAACAAAACTGAACCAGAATGAAACAAAAGTGGAACAACAGAAAATCATTATAATAGCTTTTCTATCCTCCTGAAATGTCCATCTCTTTTTTCTCTCAATCAGTTCCTCAGATGTGAGTGGTTTTTCTTCCATTTTACCCATCTCCAGGGACAGGCAACTTAAAACAAAAGTGAAGCAAAACAAAAGAGGAATTTTAAAATGGCTTCCCATCCTCTCGCCCTGCCTTCAGAGGTGAGCAGTTTACCTTATCACTTACCCTCACTCATTCCTCTTGTGGCCCTCCAAATGACACAGTCTGGCTGGGCAAAATTCAGGAGCCACTTGACAAAAGAAACGAAGTTTATTTTAAGAACCACACATGCCAAACAAAACAGCTCCTGAGGAAAACCTTCAGAACCCAACTGCCATCACCGGCTTCCCACAAGCCAGCAGTGACCTACCTCACTTACTTGGTGATGGAACTCTCTGAACTGGAAGCCCGGGACACAGAGCCAGTCCCAGTCTCAGTCCCAGTGGGCTCATTGTTTGGATTTACTAAGGACAGTGTCAGTCTTTCTTGGTACATACTGATGTGAGGATGGCCAAATGCCAGGAGAGCTCTGAAGTGGAGCCTTTCCTGAGAAAGCAGGAAATAGCTGGCTCCTGAAAACTTCACAGAGTTGGCCAAGGAGACCAGATCTGAGACAGTACCGGCCATTTCGTGGGAAAATATTATGGCTCACCAGTCAGAGGAAACTCTGGATAGTCACAGATCTACTTTGGGGAAGGAGGTGACTTGTGGGTATGGGTGTGAGTTTGTGGTTTTGTATCATGTTCTGACAATAGGTAGGAAAAGCAGAATGTTTGGTTTGGGGTGAACTGTGTCTAGTAAGTCCTTTGGCAAGGCAACTGTTTCTATGTCTGTGTATCTCTCTGTGTCCGTGCTTGTAGACCATAGAAGGTGAATTAAAAATTATAGCCAGTTCTCCAAAGGGTATATCTGTAATTTCACCAAGAGACAGAATAGCACAGTTACTAATAATACCAAGCCTACATGATAAATTTTTCAGTCATGCTGTAGAAAGAGGTTCCAAGGGATTAGGCTCCACACGTGTAGATTGGGCTATGCTTCTTTAAATTTAGATTCTCGCCTCATGCTAAAACTAAATATTCAAAGACATGAATTTAATGGGCTATTGGATACAGATGCAGAACTTAGCATCATCTCTCATCAAGAAATTAGCATCATCTCTCGTCAAAACATTGGCCATTACAACAATACACTCAAATGCTTCAAGGCCTAGGATTGGTGACTAATCCCCATAGAAGAGCAATGGTATTAGATTGGAAGGATCCTGAAGGATGTGAAGGAACTAAACAGCCATATGTATGGATCATCTTCCCATAAATTTATGGGGATGAGATGTCCTAGATCGATTAGGTTTGACATTAACAAATAACATCAATCAAAATGTACCCACAATTATGGTTAGACAAGGTTTTAGGAAAGGAAAAAGATTAGAAAAACAAGAACAAGGTATAGCAGCCCCAATACAAATAGATCAAAGAACAGACAGAGATGGGTTGGATTTTAAGAAAGGGCCACTAAGACAATAAAAACTACTTGGAAATCAGAAATACCAGTATGGGTTCCTCAGTGGCCCCTGACTAAAGAAAAGGTACAAGCAACCCATGACCTGGTAAAACAACAATTAGCGGAAGGACATATACAACCGTCTGTATCTCCCCATAATACTCCCATTTTTGTCATCAAAAAGAAATCTGGTAAATGGAGATTATTGCAAGATTTAAGAGCCATTAATAATGAGACGGTTATTATGCGACCTGCTCATTTGGGAATTCCTCAATGTTCTGCTTTGCCAAAAACCTGGTATGTTTTAATTATAGATATTAAAGATTGTTTTTATTCAATTGCAATTCATCCTGAGGATAGTCCATGGTTTGCATTTACTATCCCTGCACTGAATCATGAAGGTCCTGATCAGAGATCCAAATGGAAAGTACTCCCTCAAGGGATGGCTAACAGTCCAACTATGTGTCAAATTTATGTTAACAAATTAATCCAGCCACTTAGAAATCAAAATCCTGAACTACAAATATTTCACTATATGGATGGTGTATTATTAGCACAGAAAGCTAAAAACGCATTGCTAGAATGTTATGCCACACTTACAAACTTATTAAAAAATTATAAACTAGAGATAGCAATAGATAAAGTACAATTAAATTTTTCAATTAATTATTTAGAAGTTCTTTTATCCTCAATCATGGTCCATCCACCAAAAATTCAAATACGAATAGATCAACTCAAATCACTTAATGACTTTCAAAAGTTATTAGGAGACATAAATTGGATAAGGCCTTATCTAGGTATACCAACAGGAGAGTTTGAAGCTTAATTTGATATCCTAAAAGGTCTATCAGATCCAAATGCACCCCGAATGTTAACACCTGAAGCAAGAAAGGCATTAAAAATCATTGAAAAATGTATGGAAAATATTCATTTGGATAGAATTGATTTAAGAATGCCTTTATTATTTATTGTACTACCACCAAAAAAATATTCCTACAGAAGTATTTTTGGCAAGAAGGTCCATTATTATGAATACATTTTTCTTGTTCTCCTAACACTATTCTTACTAGGTATACTGAGGCTTTAGAACAATTAATACTCAAAGGAATAAAAGCAGCAAAGGGACTGATTGGAATGTCTTCCAATAAAATTATTACTCCATATACTATGAATCAAATTGATGAGTTAGATAATTAGTTAAATACTTGGGCAATAATCATGTGCAAATCTAGTGTTTCATTTGATAACCACTTACCATCTAATCCTTTATTGTCTTTTTGGTCATCACATCATGTAATTTTTCCAAAAATGAGAAGAAAAACACCTATTATAAATGCTACAAATATATTCACTGATGGGTCAAATAATGGTACAGCAGTAATAGTTACACCTGATCAAACTTTTACATTTTTAGTACGAAAACAATTAGCTCAAAATGTAGAGCTTAATGCAGTATTACAAGCTTTTATGATGCTTAAAGCATCTGTAATTAATTTATTTTCCGATAATCAGTATATAGTTATTGCTATAGTATCACTTGAAGATGGTGGAAGGATTTCCCCTTCCTCTACTCTTTTCTCTTTGCTTTCCACTATACAAAGTCTAATCTGGGACAGGAAAGATCCGTTCTTTATAGGACATTTCAGGACACATACAGGAATGCCTGGAGCCCTTAGTCTGGGCTATTATTTAGTAGATAAAACAACACATGAAATACATACATATTTTCTCTACACTAGAAGAAGCTATAAATTTTTATAAAAAGTTCCATGTCAATGCAAATACTTTACAAAAGCATTTCAAAATAACTAAGGAACAAGCTAGACAAATAATAAAACAATGTCAAAATTGTGTGACCTTTTTACCACAAGTTAATCTTGGAGTCAATCCTAGAGGATTGATACCTAACCATATTTGGCAGATGAACGTCACAAACTTGCCAGAATTTGGAAAATTAAAATATTTGCATGTTACAGTTGATACTTCTTCTGGATTTTTGATGGTCTCCCTTCTTGCTGGAGAAAAGAACTAAAGATGTTATAGCTCATTGTTTACAAAATTTTGCCACTGTGGGCGTTCCAAAAGAGTTAAAAACAGATAATGCCCCTGGTTATATTTCTACCGCTTTTAAACAATTTTGCTCATCATTTGGCATTACTCATATAACAGGAATCCCATACAATCCACAGGGACAAGGCATAGTTGAAAGATCACATCAAACTATTAAAACATACATATTAAAGCAAAAAGAAGGAATTGGGAAGGGGTATATATTCCCCAAAGATAAACTTAAAATAACCCTTTTACTCTAAACTTTTTAAATTTGGGTTCATCAGGGCTTAGTGCTGCAGAAAGGCATATATGTCCAAATAATGTACATAAGCCCAAGGTACTTTGGAAGGATATTCTAACAGAACAATGGAAAGGTCCTGACCCAGTAATTGTCTGGAGTCCGGGGTCTGTTTTTGTGTTTCTACAGGGAGAAGAGTAGCCAATTTGGATTACAGAGAGATTAACTAAAGAGATTTCTACAGACCAAAAATAAGATGATTTGGCTCAAATCAATAAGAGCTGATATCCAGAACTCCAGTTTGGCTATTCTTACATCTGTGACAGAACCAGAATGTTTTTTTCAACATCTATTTTATTATTGCCCTTTCTCATATCATGAAGTTTTATTTTGTTTTTTTTTTTAGCTCATACAGACCTAGGTTAATGTTTTGCTGATCAGTTCTATTTTTGGACAATAGAGTTTTTAGACATTGCAATGGAGATTTCACCTGTAAAAAGTCATAAGGCCTTTAATATTACGTCATGTGTTGTATGTATTATATTATGTGTGCACACTTGTGTTTTGTGTTATATGTTTGATTTCAGCATCTTTTCTGTGTTGACTATATTCTTTTCAAGTTGATATACTTTGTCTTCATTATCTGATGTTCTGACTTCTACTTGATCTAGTCTGTTTGTAATATTCTCATTAGCACTTTTAATCTGATTTACGGTTTCTTGCATTTCTATGATTACAACTTGATTATTTTTAACACCTCTATCTCCTGATAAAGCTCATTTTTTGTGGATTTAATTTGTGTGGTTAGTTCCTCTTCAAAATATACTTTCAATGCTTGGATTTGCTGTCTCATGTCTTCTCTAATATTCCGTTCCATCTGAATTAGGAATGCCTTGATTTCTTTCCCTGTCCATATTTCTGATTCTTCTAGGTCCTCCTGTATATTTAGATTGTACTGCATTGTTCGTAACCCTTTTTTCCCTTGTTTTTTCATATTGTTCACGTTGCTTTCCAGCTCTCTTTGACTGCTTTGTAACTGCTTTCTCTTATACATTTGTTTTGGCTTTGTATATCTCTGTTGTCTCTCTTTTGTGGTGGGAGATTATGCCTAGAAATTTTGGGCTTTGTTGTACTTTAAAGCTGATTCATTCAATTCATATATGGCTTCTAGGTTCTGTATGCATATAATGATTTGCTGTTTGTTCTTAGGACTATATGTTTAGGTTGGGTGCTCTGGTGGTACAATGGTTAGTATGACTTGGCTACTTTAGAAGATTGCTCCACTGAAGGTGGATACTACCAGGCAATTGAATCAGGGTGTTGGTAGTAGCTAGGTATTTAGGAGTCTTATAGACAGCCTCGAGACATTCACCTATTTGCATTTAGACAATTACACACAATGGAAGATGTAATGCTTGGGATGAGAGTTGGGCGGTAGGAGAATGAAGGTGCTCTTAAAAAGAAAAAATGATAGAGGGAGAGATAGATTAGAGGGGAATGAAAAGAACAATAAAACTTGAAATGGGATAGAAAGAGAGAAGGAAAAGGGGGGAAAGGAACAGGGAGAGAAGAAGGAGAGAAAAAAATATCAACAACAGCAACAACAACAACAACAACAAAAAATTAAAGTCTTAGAGATCCACCTTCTTCTCTTCCAGTAGGCAGAGCTGTGCCTTCCAAGCGGAGTGTCTGCTCTCTACCTGCCGGGAGCTATCCCTGTACTGTGTCTTCTGGGGGTTTCTCAGACTTGTCAGTCCAGAGCCATTTCACTTCTCCAGCTCTTAATCCCCTTCCTCCTGTCAGCCTGCCAGCCAGGTCCTGTTTCCCAGAAGTGATTCTCCAGAGATCTAGTTACACTTGCAGCCCCACCGAGTGTCCCTTTTAAGCCCCAGTGCTGTGGTAAACTGGCGGCTAAGACCTTAGGGGTCACCGCTGGTGATATGGGGGCCTTGGGGTCTGGGCTCCCCTCTGCTTCCCTACGGACATGACCCCTGAGAAGTCAATGAAGTTTCCTGGCTGCTTGTATCAGTATGGGGAGTCACGCACCTGCTAAAGTGGATTCTGCTGAGAAGGAATTTCGCCAGCCGAACTCCGATGACGTCAACTCTCTGCTATGGCGGGCCCAAGGCTTCTTGCCGGATTGACCGAGGGGAGGGGTGGGACTGGCCCGGCCCGGTTCGCCTCAGCTCCTGGTGCGTGGAGGCTTGGCTAAAGACTTCTTCCTGCCAAGCTGTGTCTCAGCGTCTAGCAGGACCCAGTCACTTTGGCTGCGGGCGGGTGGATGGATCTGCAGCTGTGCCCGCGGTGAGCGGACTGTGGCTGGTGAATCTCGAACTCCGCGTCTAGTGGCAGGGTCCCGCCTGTCCGGGTCACACAGACGCTTCCAAAAAATTCTAGTAGCTCCCGGGCGGTCTCCCTTCAGTGGAATTTTGCTAGGAGAATCTCCGTTGGTAGAATCCAAGAGTTATCCTTGCGACTTTATGACCCCATCACTGTGAGTGCATTAAAAGCGCAGCCTCTCTGCCCGCCGCCATGTTGGATCCACCTTTTCTTTGCATTATATTTAATAATTCTCTTCGAGACAATGTAAATTGTTAAGAAAATTGTTTTCTTTTAGTGCCTTTTGGAATGTTACATAATTCTTTCTTTAGGCATTGTTGCCAGAATTTCTAACTTCATCCCAGTGCATGTGAAGACAAAGATAAAACCAATCTACAGCTTCTGCAATAGCCATCACTGAACTGCTTGCAGAACTTGCCTGGACTATGTATCACTTGTATGCATTGTGAACTCACCTGCATGAATTGTGAACTATCTGTTGGTGCAGCGACTTGTCGTAGTGTTGGGGTAATTCTCTGATGATGTCATCGGTGGTACAATTTTTTCAAAAAGAGCCATCAATTGCCTTGGTGTATCTTCCTCCCTTCTGCTTGTCATGGTGGTTCAGCTAAAATTTGGGTGCCAACAGAGATGAGGCAAAGAACCTCACCCGCCCCTGGTACAAAGACCTCTCCACAGGTGTGGATGTATACTGGACCTGTAGTCAGTGATGGGTAAGATCCAATTACAATGGTACCAATCTAAGACAGGAGGCTGACACCTTGAGGTCAGTTCATTCGATAATGGGTAAGGACCATATGTACTATTGGACAACCTAAGGCAGGCACGGTCCCTAAGCCACATGCTTGTTGTTTAAACAGAGAGGGTTAGATGTTGAGAGCCACAGCCCAAGGGGCCAAAGCAAACTTTCAGACTGCCAGCTGATGGTTGGCTCACAGCGGCCCCAGCAACATCTAGCTGATTGGCTCCTCTGCGGTGATGCCCATTGGGCTATTTCCCCACCCTTTCAAATTATGGAGCTGCTTCTTGGGGGACTTTTTTGGCTCTGCTCAAACAACCCAGCCAATCGACCTCAAGAGCAGGAGGAGTGAGGAGGTTGAGAGCTTGTGGGAAGCCCGTGGTGGCAGTTGTGCTCTGAGTGTTTTTCCGGAGGAGCTATTTTTTGGCGTGTGTGGTTCTAAAAATAAAGTTAGCTTTTGACAAGTGGCTCCTCAATTGTGCCCAGCCAGACTGTGGCAATCCTAAATTGATGGAGCAAAATAACCAAAACAGAATAGAAATACAAGCAGTTCAGAGGAGGCATGGTGTATAGCTGGACTTACCTTTTGTATGATAAAGGGTAGGTGTTATAAATCAAGTCAATATTAAATTGAAGTAGTTCTCCGTGTGTTTTAAAGATAACAAATACGTGAATTTCTGTCGCCCTTTATCTGTATCCTATTCAGCACATGTATTTTTGTATGCACATATAGAATCCTACCTGGTAACACATGTACACTTTTGTGAGGTGGCAGACTTGGCAGATACAAATTGTCAAAAGAGATCACTCCTCATGAACGTTGTTGGAACTGAAAATTAAAACTATGGGTGAGCTTCCTAGTTGAACAAGATAATACATAAATCCATGTTCAGTAAAATGAATATCTTTGGATCTGTGAATGATATATATTTCATGATAAATTTCGATTCGCATATATATTGCTACCTTTTAATGTCTGTGCGTGTGCGTGTGTGTGTGTGTGTGTGTGTGTGTGTGTGTGTGTGTGTGTATACACACACACTCTCCAGATTTTTCAGAATATAAAATATATGTGTCTTATTATACAATCCCTAAATGCATTCGTATTCATGTATGTGGATTTATAATCAAATGTTCACAAAATTATTCTCAGAAATATTCATCCACCTCAAATACATATTGTTTCCTAGTACTGAAATCTAAATTCAGTGAATGGTGCATAGAAGTCCTAATTTTTCTACAGTAACTGACCCACTTTAACATCAATGCAAGTAGATTACTATGGTACATGATGTGTATTATGACGTTCATTTTTATTCAACAATGTTACATGACTATTTCTTCAGTTTATGCACATCATAGGATAAATGTTTCATTCACAAGTTTGCAGATTTATAGGCATTTGTTTCAATTTCTATCACTTCCTGCTTCAGTACACATATATTCCTCCATGTTTTTTGACTGGTCTTTTCATGAGAATACTTTTCATTTTAGATTTCAATAATCATGTTGAAGCAAACCTCACACACTCTTCATGACAAATCATAACCTTAATATTACCATTAGATCTATAAATGGTTGTAATGAATGTATGTATATCAATATAAGATTTCCTGTATATTTTAAGATATCAATTCAATCCATAATTTAAAGTTGGAACCAGTTATATTATTTATTCACAGTATTGTCTATTCATTCATTTTATCAATATTTGTAGACACAGTGTAGACCTATTTGTACACCCAATACTAATTTATACATCTTCAAAATATTGACCACATAATTGGTGGAAGAAATACTCATGTCACCTGATCTACATATACACTTTATCACAGTAATATTCTGGACACAAAATGCAAAGTTCACACTTATGATTGTACCAAAGCCTAAATGGAAAGTGAGCATGGATTACTAAAAACATCCAAGTCCAGATTGCCTAATGCTCTCAAATGTCAATCCTATTGTTTTTAAATATTTGTTTCTTTCTAAGATTGTATATTCAACATCTACCATGCTGAAAATGTCTAATCCTATCACTCAATTTATACTTTGCTTGATTTCTTCCTGTCTCTATTGATATCTGCTTCCCTATATATTTTCCCCAGTTAATCATTGTAACTGACTCATCACATGTGCTGACATTTACATTCATTCTCTACCAGAAACCCTATTGCTAAAGAACTTTTGGAGCAAATCCTATACTCACTCTTCTTCCTAAACCTACTGACTATCTTTCCAATCCTACCGACTACCCTTTTTAAGTGGATGTTTTCTTCTACATTCAATCATCCAATTTACAAGGTCCTATGCCATTGTTTATCGATTTATCTGAGACATCTGTGCAGAAGGTATTTCAAAGCTAAGTATCCCAATCATGGACCCAATGCTCTTCTCGGCTTCAAATCTTACCTAGACTTCTGTATTCATACTTATATTTCACCTATATATTCTTGTAAATATCACAGGTTCCCATTGCCATTATTCATCATGCAGAATGATTCCTAACCCAAATCAAACCTGTTATTACCCTAACCATACACTGTTCCCTCAATCTAACTTTACAGAAAAGCAGGGACAGAGTTGGTCTTACAATCAGGAGTGTAGGGGATCTTCCACCTGCTGAGAACCTCAAAGGTCAATACAGAAATAATCCATGGAGAAGATGTAGGCAGCAATGAAGGACCTGAGGGAGGAAAAGTCAACTTCCATCATAAACAACCTGGTCAGGGTGAAGGGATGTGTCTGAATCAGCCTCTCTCTTCTTAATGTAGAGAAGATGGACCAAACCAAGCCTGTGTGGAGAGCTGTTCCCAGGTGCCTATGGTTGATATATGATTCTAACTTGTGAAAATGTCACAGGAAGTAGGTGCACCCTCCATCTCATGGGACCCTTGGAAGCAACTGTTAGGACAAAGTGTTTGCCAAGGCAGTGACTTCATTCACTTCCTGAGGGAAGTTACCTCACACAACTTCCTTGGTAATGGAACTCTCTAAACT
The DNA here is from genome assembly GCF_048772815.1 of Callospermophilus lateralis. Lineage (NCBI taxonomy): Eukaryota > Metazoa > Chordata > Mammalia > Rodentia > Sciuridae > Callospermophilus > Callospermophilus lateralis. The sequence goes on along the minus strand of NW_027514369.1, from coordinate 480,034 downwards.
TGGGATTCAGGAAGCCAGGAGACCACAGCCAGTTCCAGTCCTAGTTCCAGTGGTCTCACTTGTTTGGGTAAACCAAGGACAGAGTCAGTCTTTCTTGGTTCCTAGTTATGTGAGGATGGCCAAATGCCAGGAAAGCTAAGAAGAGGGGCCTTTCCTGAGAAAGCAGGTAGTGGATCACCAGTGACTTCTGACAACTTCACAGAGTTGGCCAAGGAGACCAGAACTGAGACAGCACAGTGCATTTCGTGGAAATATAGTATATCCCACCCATCATAGGACACTCCGGATAGTCACAGACCTACTTTGGGGAAGGTGCTGCCTTTTTGAGTGTGGGTGTAAGTTTGAGAATATGTAGGAAAGGCGACTTGTTTGGTTTGGAGAGGACTTTATCTAGTATGTCCTCTGACAAGGTGAGTGTTTCTATTACTGTGTATCCCACTCTGTTTGTGGTCTTGGTATTAGAAAAAGAATGCATCATGGATGTGTTCTGTCTAGTAGAAAGCTTCCCAGCATTCATACTGCCAATTTATGAATGGATTGTGGCTAGCCTTATCAATGGGCAAAACCTACTATCTTTCTAAGTTCCTGTTTTCTTCCTGAATTCTGGACACTCTCCAGAATAGGCTCACATGTGGCACCTCCAAGCTCTGTCACATGGCCATGTACTGGAGAGCTGAAGGGAAGGGGAGCATGTCAGAAAACTCAGATATCATTGTGACCAGGAAAGTCTCAGTGGAGAAACCCTGCTTTGGGTCATTTGCTTACCTATTTTTCTGTTGCCCTAAATGTAAGGAAAGTCTTTGGCTCAGGCCACCTTTTTGTGAAGCCTGAAGAAAACAGTATTCAAATGGAAATGAGTGGGCATCACCTGTGGCTCTTTGCTTAATTTCTTTGGAAATGGATGTGTCTGAATCAGCCTCTTGGCTCTCGGTGAAGCTGGGGCTTAGATTGTCAGCACCTGATGGATCTAAAGAAAGATCCCATGTGTGCATCCATAACCAAAATACAAAAAGATCAGTCATTGTGGATGAAGTCTCTCACCTTCCTCTGTTAGGTTCCTGACCTCCATCAAGTGTGATTATGGACCCTTGGGTAAAATGAGTTCTTCAAAGCCCTGCAGATGTGCTGGTGTTTTCTCATGACTACAAACCACATAAAGAATCTATACCTGACAGTCAGTAGGCCTCAAATAGTAGAAGCAGAGCAGTATTAATGGCAGGCCTATTTGATCACTCCTGGTTGACAGGAAGAGTGTCCAGGCCACACTTACTTTAGGCAAATGAGGGACAAGGAAGCTTATATTGGACACTGTCTTGAGCTGCGCCACTTATGGAAACCTCTTGCCAGAAGTTATGATGAATGTCTATATGGAAGAAAATGAGGGCCATGTGGGAGTGTTTTGGTTATAATTGTGGTCATTTTTGTGGCAGTTGGAAGAGATGACTCGGTCCACCAGGGCTTCACTCTTGGGTGATTCCCCTTATAGACTGAGTTCTGGAACTGACCTCAGAGTAGTATTGCCATGAATTGAATTGGGATTTTAGGAGGCCACGCATGAGATTCACGCTTGGAATCTGAAATCTAGTCCCAGGTTGGTTTTCCACAGAGCACTGTGAATCTCAGCCAGGATATCACATGATTTTATTATGAAAAACATGGCAGCCATAGTTGAGAGTCAAAACACACATGGACCTCACATTGTACAGTTCAATGGGCCTGGCTTCATGTGACCTTTTGGCCACTCTTTGGGAAGCCTTTCCTGTGAGTGTTGTCCAGAGAATTCATTGAAATGAACTTCCTCACCATTTAGTGGTTCCTGAATGAATTGAAACCCACAGTGCCTTCAACTTCATCCTTGAAAAATGGCTAGATGAATACCATCAAATTTTTGAAATTCCCATGACCAGGTGGCACTGGAGAAACTTTGGATGTCCTGTTGCTGATCATGAGTATACAATACAGTGCCTTGATTGACTGGGTTTCATGAAAATGTTGAAGAACAGTGATGCCAGTAAGTTGGAGCCTCCTGAGTAGTGGGCCTAGAGTAGTGGTGTGCAGGTGTGTGATAAAACATCTGTGGTGGAGTCATGTGGACCTGCCATTGGCTTCCAAATAGCTTGTGACTGATATAGTGTAGCCAGCAAACCCTTATATGTAAATGCATCTTGTTATATGGAGAGTTTTCAGGGCAATGTTCAGAATCCGGTTGCTATGGTCAAGGGGGCAAGCTATGTGGGATAGAGGCCTGGTTGGTGCATTCTCTTGCAGACCCTGACAAACCACACATGACAGAACTCCCTCTAGCACTGTGTCCCAGTTGAAATCTTTGTATTTCACGAAGCAAATACCAAACTCCCAGTGCAGCAGCAAGAAACACCACGAAAATTGGAGGATGACCAAATGGTTTCAGAGTCCTCACAGGGAGACACATAGCCCCCAGTGGCCACAGTTTACCTACAAAGAGAGAATTCAGCACTGCTGTCTCATGTTCATTGGAAAATGAGAAACAAGATCCTTCAGGTCACATAGATGCAGATCCAGCTTTAATTGTCTCACCACAAATGAAGATTAAGCTCCTGACAACAACATATATTTCAAGTTCCCAACCTCAGAGGCAGTTTCTCAAGAAGTCTTTAGGTCAGCAAAGCTCCATTTTTGTGGAGGGTTTACCCTGTTCGTTACTTTTGTAAACTCATCTACCACCTCCAAGTTTGTGAACAACTGAGCATATTGCATTCCATATATATATATATATATATATATACACAGATTTTCGAACTCTTCTCCTGTAATTGTGTCTTACTTGGGGCAAATGTAATGTCAAGGCATTGTTCTGGATAAGAGTGGGAAGATTTTTCATAGCACATAATTACATACACATTGGATACCTTTTCCAATTTTCCATTCGAAATACTGAATCCCTGACACTAACCCATAGCCTACTAGACTCTGACTACTTATCCTAATATGATGGAGAATAATAATCCAAACAGAATAGAAATACAAGCAGTTCAGTGGAGGCATGGTGTATAGTTGAATTTGCCTTTTGCATTATGTAGTGTAGGAGTTATAAATCTAGTCAACTTTTGTTGAAATTGTTCTCCATGTGTTTTTAAAGTTAACAAATATGTGAATTCCTGACTCCCTTTCTCTGTAGCCTATTTGCACATGTATTTTTATATGCACATATAGAATCCTACAAGGTACAACACATACATTCTTGTGAAGTGGTTGACTTGGCAGATACACATTGTGAGAAGAGATCACTTCTCCTAAATGCTGTTGGAAGTTAAAATTCGAACTCTCTGTGAGCTTCCTAGTTTAACAACATTATACATAAATCCATGTTCAGTAAAATGAATATTTTTGAAACTGTGGATGATATATATTTCATGGTGAATTTCAATTGGCATATATATTGCTACTTTTTAATGTCTGTGTGCATGTGTGTGTATATATATATATATATATATATATATATATATATATATATACAAACTTTCCAGATTTTTCAAAATATGAAATACATGTGTCTTATTATACATTTCCTAAATTCATTCATATTCATATATGTGAATTTATAATCAACTTTTCACAAGATTATCGTCAGAAATATTCATCCACCTGAAATACGTATTTGTTTCCTAGTACTGAAAACTATCTTCAGTGAATGGTGCCTACAAATCCTAAAATTGATACAGTAACTGACCCAGGTTAACATCAATTCAAATTGATTCCTATGGGACATGATGTGTATTTTGACGTTCATTTTTATTCAAAACTGGTACATTACTATTTCTTCAGTTTATGCACATAATAGGATATATATTTCATCCACAAGTTCGCTAATTTAGAGGCATTTATTTCACTTTCAATCACTTCCTGCTTCAGAACACATGTATTTTTTCATGGTTCTTGACTGGTCTTTTCATGAGACTTCTTTCCAAACACATTATTTTTGATTTCCATAATCACTTTTGAAGCAAAACTCACACACTTTTCATGATAAACCATAACCTTAATTTTACCATTAGATGTATAACTAGTTGGAATGAATGTATGTATATCAATATAAGATTTCTTATATATTTTAAGATATGAATCCAATGCATTATATAAAGTGGAACCAGTTATATTATTTATTAACAGTATGGTCTATTCATGCATTAGCTCTATATTCATAGACACAAGGTACACGTCTTTGTACCCAAAATACTAACTTATTAATCTTCAAAATATTGCTCCCAGAAATGAAGGAAAAATTACTCATGTCACCTGATCTACATATACATTTTATCACAGTAATATTCTGGACACAAAATGCAAGGTTCACACTTATTATTGTACCAAAGCCTAAATTGAAAATGAACATGGATTACTAAACACAGCCATGTCCAGGTTGCCTAATGCTCTCAAATATCAATCCAATTAGTGACTACATTTTGATTTCTCCTAAGATCATATATTCAAATTCAACCCTATTGAAAATGTCTAATCCTATCACCCACTTTATACTTTGCCTTATTTCGTAATATCTCTATTGATATCTGTTTTCCTACATATTTTCTCCGGTTCACTATTTTGACTGACTCTTCACATGGGCTAACATTTACATTCACACTCTAAACAAAACCCTATTGATAAAGAATATTTTTTTTTTTCCAAAACCTATACTCACTCTTCTTCCTAAACCTAACAACTATCTTCCTAATCCTACCGACTATCCCTTTTTGACTGAATGTTCTTTTCTACACCCAATCATCAAAGTAAACATTGGGCGAGCTTCGGAGGAAGAGACCACCAAAAGACTATCTCATGCAACAGCAAAGGGTTTATAGGGGGTCAGCATGCAGGGGGTCCGAGCTCACTTGAATAGAGCAGAGAGCCCTGAGAAGAGCTTAAGCAGAGCTTATATACTTTCTTTGGGGAGGGCAGGGAGCGAAGTTTATTGATGGGTGAGGGAGAGTGGGCGGTTTGCATTCAACCGGGTGAGGGAGTACATTCTGCAGTTTGGCATTTGGGGACAGGACATTCTGGGAACAAGATTAGCAAACAGTTCTCAAGATTTCAACAGTGTTTTGTTAAGCATACAGAAAAAAAAAAGTGACAAGTACATATTTTATTAATCTTTCATTCCCCACTTCTTCTTCTAGCTACTTTTTATCATAAAAGTGAGCATTGGGGCGTGTCACATTCTATATCTGCTAGTGGGGTATTACCATAAGTTTAAATTGTCCAATTTGAGCTTAGAGAAAAGAAATTACACGGTTGAGCAAACAGGGTTTTATAGTTAGCAATAATATGGAGATTATTATCGGACAGGCCAGGGTTGATAAAAAACTAGTCAAACAGGGGGACTAGGTGAACCAAGTCTCAAACCACTTTTTTTGGTCCTCTCACTCTCTCATTGACGCTCTTCAAGGTGTCTTTTTAATTTAATCATTTTTTTTTTTTTACAACTACATTATGCTCGGAATAAACACAAAATTCTTCCCAGGAAGTGACAAATACCTATTTTATTAACCTTTCACTTCCGACTATCCCTTTTTGACTGGATGTTCTCTTCGACATTCAATCATCGAAGGTGCAAGGTCCTATGCCATTGTATATTGATTAATTTGACACATCTGTGCACAACTTAATTCAAAGCTAAGTATTCCAATCAAGGGCCCAATGCTCTTTTGGGCTTCAAATCTTACCTAGATTTCTGTTTCCATACATATATTTCACCTATATATTCTCATACATATAGCAGGTTCCCAATACCATTATTCATCCAGCAGAATGATTCCTAACCCAAATCACACATGTTATTAACCCTAACCATACACTGTTCCCTCAATCTAACATTACAGAACAGCAGGGACAGAGTTGGTCTTACAATACAGGAATGTAGTGGATCTTCCACCTGCTGAAAACCTCAAAGGTCCATGCAGAAATGATCCCTGGAGAACATGTAGGCAACTATGAAGGACGTGAGAGAGTAAAAGTCATATTCCATGGAAAACAACCTGGTAAGGATGAAGGGTTGTGTCTCATTCACCCTCTCTCCTTAATGTAGAAAAGATGGACCAAGCAAGGCCTTTGTGGAGAGCTGTTCCTGGGTTCCTATGGTTGAGATACCTATCTAACTTGTGAAAGTGTCAGAGGAAGTATGGAAGCAACTGTTCGGAAAAAGTGGTTGCTAAGGCAGTCACCTCATTCAGTTCCTGAAGGAAGTGACCTCACCTCACTTCCTTGGTGATGGAACTCTGTGAACTTGGGATCCAGGAAGTCAGGCATCCAGAACCAGTCCAATTCCCAGTACAGTGGGATCACTTGTTTAAATTTACCAAGGACAGAGTCAGTCTTTCTTGGTACCTACTGATGTGAGGATGGCCAAATGCCAGGAAAGTTTGAAGACTGGCCTTTCCAGAGAAAGCAAGAAGTGGCTCACCGTGGGCTCCTGATATTTCACAGAGTTGGCCAAGGAGACCAGATCTGAGAAAGGACAGGCCATTTCTGGGGAACATAGTATAGCCCACCATTCAGAGGACACTCTGGATAGTCACAGAATTACTTTGGGGAAGGAGGTGCCTTTTTCAGTGTGGGTGTGAGTTTGTGGTTTTGTCTTATATTCTGAGAATAGGTAGGGAAGGCGGCTTGCTTGGTTTGGAGTGGAATGTTTCTAGAAAGTCTTTTGACAAGGCGAGTGTTTCTATGTCTGTGTATCCCACTGTGTCCGTGGTTGTAGACATTAGAAAAGAGAATGAATCAATGGATGTGTCCTGTCTAGTAGAAAGCTTCCCAGCATTCATCCTACCCATTTTAGGAATGGATTGCAGGTTGCCTTATCGTTGGACAACATGTACTGTCTTCCTAAGTTCCTGTTTTCTTCCTGAATTCTGGCCACTCTCCAGAATAGGCTCATGGTTTTGTGTCCAAAATATGTACCACCTCCAAACTCTGTGACATGGCCATGTAAACCATAGCTGAAGGGAATGGCAAGCATCTCAGAAAACTCAGATATCAGTGTGACCAGGAAAGTCTCAGTGGAGAAACCCTGCTTTGGCCCTTTTGCTTACCTATTGTTCTGTTGCCCTGAATGTCAGGAAGGTCTTTGCCTCAGGCCACCCTTTGTGAAGCCTGAAGAAAACAGTTTTAAAATGGAAATGAATGGGCATCACCTGTGGCTCTTTGCTTAATTACTTTGGAAAGGAATGTCTCTGAATCAGCCTCTTGGCCCTGTGTGAGGCTGTGGCTTAGATTATCAGCATCGGATGGATCTAAAGAAAGATCCAATGTGTGCATCCAAAACCAAAATGGCAAAAAATCAGTCATTGTGGATGAAGTCTCTTGCCTTCCTCTGTTTGGTTCTTGACCTCCATCAAGGGAGTATTGAGATTTTCTGGGTCAAATGAGTTCTTCCAATCCCTGCAAAGGTGCTTGGGTTTAATAATGACTCCAAATCACATAAGGAATCTATACCTGACAGTCAGTAGGCCTCAAATTGCAGAAACAGAGCATTATTAATGGCAGAACTATGTGATCAATCCTGGTTCACAGGAAGGGTGTCCAGGCCACCCTGAATTTAGGCAAATGAGGGGAAGGGAGCTTATTATGGACACTCTATTGGGCTGTGCCATTTAAGGAAACCTCCAGCCAGAGGTTATGATGAGTGACTATATGGAAGTAGATGAGGGCCATGTGGGATTGTTTTGATTTTAATTGTGGTAACTTGTGTGGCTTTTGGATGAGATGACTGTGTTCACCTGGGCTTTAACACTGGCGTGATTCTCCTAAGAGACTGAGTTCTGTAACTGACTTCAGAGTAGTAATTGCTTTGGAAATGGATATGTTTTAATCAGCCTCTTGGCCCTGTTTGAGGCTATGGCTTAGATTATCAGCACCAGATGGATCTAAAGAAAGATCCCATGTGTGCATCCAAAACCAATATAGCCAAAATAGCAGTAATTGTCGATGAACTCTCTCGCCTTCCTCTGTAAGGTTCTGAAAGAATAAAAGAAATTGAAATTGAAATGTAAAGAACCAGGTTTTGTAAAGTTTCCAAGCTGCACTCAGCAGCTGAAATTCCTGTGGCAGTTAAGACAATTCCCGGATTTGCACATTAGATGTGTGTTGAAATCTTCCCTGAGGACCTAGTTACTTAACAGCCCCTCCCCAGAAACCATGCAGCTCACCACGTATACATCACAGTGCATCCACCAATCAATTTAAATGTATACCCCTTCTTAGGGCTGACCAATCACCCCCTGCCCAACCTGTTCCCGCCAATGAATGTGCTAATCATGTTTTAGAGTTGTTATTTGATTTTCCCGTGGAATATGATGATTTGCTAAAGGAGGCTATGATGTGTGTAAAGTCCCTACCCTCTCTAAAGAATGTATATAAACTCCGCTCGAGTGGTTCTTAGGGCTCTTTGTTCTTTGCTCCTCTGACGTGAGCCCTGAGCTCCAGCACGCTATACCCCCAATAAACCCTTTGGTGTTGCATGAGAAAGCCTGTTGGTGGTCTTTTCCTCCGATGTTCGCCCCACCTTTTCATCTGGAGGCCCCAGGTGAGATATCCGGCGCAGAGGACGAAAGACCCCAAGGGACTCCTCTCAGGGTAAGAAAGGCGCCTCTTTCTGGTTTCGGGTTTCAGGTGAGGGCTTGGCAAAGTGGCTGTCGGTGAAGAGCATTAGCTCTCTCTGACGGTGGCTGGCAGACGTGTCACAGAGCTACTGGCCACGTCCCTGGGGGACACTCCAGAGGATGAGGGAAATCAAGGAATATTAGTTTCCTCAACTCGGTTATATTTTGCTTCAGGATTCGGTTTGCCAGCCCATCAGGTTTTGCTGGCTACACAGTTTTGTTCATTGTCCCGAACTCATGTTGAGTTTATTGTCTGTCTTTATTGTCTAACCCATCAGGTTTTGCCAGTTACTGAGTTCTAATATTTGTCTTGGACCCATGTTAAACGTTTACTGTTTGTCTTTGTCTGTGTTGCGTTTGTGTCTTCACTGTCTCTTTTTGAGTAACTCCCATTATGGGACAAAGCACTTTCATGCTTCTGTCGCTGACCCTTGATCATTGGACTGATGTCCGCTCAAGGGCCCAGAATCATTATTTTTCAGTTAAATGTCAGACCTGGCAGACTCTCTGTGCTTCAGAATGGCCCATCCTCAAAGTCGGGTGGCCCGCAGAAGGATCCTTCTACTTCCCTCTAATCCGAAAAGTCAGAGATATTGTCTTTCAGCCGGGACTACGTGGCCACCCAGATCAACAGCAATATACCCCTTCCCCAGGATCCTATCATTCAAACCTTCCGTTCCCTCCCCATCTTCCCGCCATTCTTCCTGAGTCACAAGACTGGACAATCCTCCCCCTCCTTATCCTCTATCCTCGCTCCCCAACCGCCAACACATTCCAGATGATTCTCCCACCACTGACTCAGCCTCTCCGCCACTAGAGGCAATTGGGCCAGACCCAAGCCCTCCAAGGGACTTCTCCGCAGCAGCAGCAGCCCCTCCTTTTCTGGTGGAAGCTGGGCCACCTGAAGAAACCCGCCAGCTACGGAAAATAGAAAACTCAGAAGCCACTGTGATGCTCCCTCTTCGTCCTTATGGGCCCATGAACCGACAAAACTGGGACCCCAACACCTTTGAAGGTTGGTAGCATTTGTCCACTTATCACCGGGCTCTAATAGCGGGGCTCCGAGTGGCCGCCAGAGGGCCGACTAATTTGGCCATGGTAAGAGAGATAATCCAAGGTCCTAATGAGTCTCCCTCTATGATTCTGGAGAGAATTATGGAAGCAAATAGAAAATATACTCCTTTTGATCCTCAGGCAGAGGACAAAAAAACCTCTGTTGCAATGGCCTTTATCCAGCAGGCTGCCCTAGATATTAAGAGAAAGTTACAACGTCTGGATGGATTACAAGATATGACCTTAAGAGATTTAGTCAGAGAAACTGAGAAAGTATATTATAAGAGAGAAACTGAGGAGGAATGGGAACAGATGAGAGAGAAGGAAAGGGAACAAAAGGAGGATGAAAGGAGCAAAAGGCAGACTAAATCATTGGCTAAGGTTTTGGTCAGAGCAGCAAATAGACCAGAAGTTAAAAAGCATGGAGACATGAAGGGATACATGGGCCCATGCCAAAGGCTGCCCCTGGCCTCAGATCAATGTGCCTACCGTAAAGAAAAAGAAAACTTGGACAAAGAGTGGCCCAAAAAGAGGCAGAGAAACCAGTATAGGACGAGACTTGAAGGATCCAGCCACTGCCTCACCCTGAAGTCGTATGGTTTACGAACGAGAGCAGCTTCCTCCAAGATGGTACGTGGTGGGCTGGAGCAGCGGTAGTTAGCAAAACTAATGTCATCTGTTTCTCTGGTCTCACAGAAGAGACATCAGTCCAAAAGGCAGAACTGATTGCCCTTACGAAAGCATTGATACTAACAACAGGCAAAAGGGCCACCATATACACTGATAGCCGCTATGCATTTGCCACTGCAAATGTGCACGGGGCTATTTACCATGAAAGGCAGCTATTAACCTCGGCTGGGAAAGAAAAAAAGAAATAAAGAACAACGATATGATCCTCCACCTTCTCTCAGCAGTGCAGGGCCCTACGGACCTAGGCATAGTGCACTGTCCAGGGCACCAGAAGGGAAACGACCCCATGGCGGTTGGAAACAGAAGGGCAGATGAGGAAGCTAATTGGCAGCCCTAAACGGAGTGCCTCTGTTCACTTTTTCCACACCGGGGGGAACAACAATCAGGAGACTTGGCCGCACCGGAACATTCAGGCAACTTATCATCTGAGGAGACAGATACAGAACTCTGGGAACCTACAGAGCCAAGTACACAATTTTCAAAAGCCCACCTTTATCTCAAAGACATACACCAGCTCACCCACTTAGACTCTAAGAAGTTATAGGCACTCTTAAAGGACCAAAGGAAGGAATTATTATTGACTGACTCACAGAGGAAAGAAATAACTGCGCAGGTGACTACAGCTTGTCAAGTTGGCCAATTAGTTAATACTTACCCATCGAAGCTTACTTCAGGGAAGCGCTTATGAGGAATCAGACGAGGACAATTCTGGGAAGTGAGCTTTACTGAAATAAAGCCAGCAAGGATTGGACTTAAATGTCTCCTAGTCTTTGTAGATACTTTTTCAGGATGGGTCGAAGCCTTCCCCATGAAGAAAGAAACGGCTCAGCTGGTGGTCAAAAAGATCCTAGAAGACATTTTCCAAGGTTCAGCCTGCCTATGGTAATAGGGTCGGATAAGTGACCGGTATTCATGGCCCAGGTAAGACAGGGATTTGCCAGGACCCTGGGGATTAATTGGAAGTTACATTGTGCTTATAGACCCCAGAGCTCAGGACAGGTAGAAAGGATGAATAGAACCATCATAGAGACCTTAACGAAATAAAGCTTGGAGACTGGCATGAAAAATTGGACTCTGTTCCTAAGTTATGCACTGTTTTGTGCAAGAAATACCAAGTCTTCCTCTTTGTGTAACGTCACCCCTTATGAAATTCTCTATGGTGCCCCTCCTTCAGTAAGGGACCTAACCCCAACTAGGAGACTTAATGATTCCTTTCACACCCCCTTGCTTGACAGACTTAAAGCCCTTGAACAAAACCAGCACCCAGCGATACCTGTGGAAACAGTTGGCCTCTGCTAATCAGCCTGGAGATGAGGGAACCCCACATCGATATCAAGTGGGAGAGTTCATCTACGTGAGATGGCATCAGGTGTCATCCCTGGAACCCCGCTGGAAAGGACCATACCAGGTGCTGCTTATAACACCCACAGTGATGAAAGTTGATGAGATCACTTCATAGAGCCATACCACTCATCTCATGCCTGCACCCTGTACAGACTCCGGCTGGAAACTGAAACAGACTAGTAACCATCTCAAGTTGCGTGTCCGTCGTGTGGGTAGGGCTATGGATTCTTCCCCTGACCATCAGCAGTCCTAATCCCCATCAGCCTGTTCAGCAACGATGGCAAGTTATAAATCCTACTGGGCAAGTAGGGTGGTGTATTTCACATACAGCCCCCTTATGGAATTGGTGGCCATCTCTCCCCCCGGACATTTGTCAGCTTCCCATAGGCCTCTCTGACTGGGATCTCCCTGACATAGAGGACCCCACACAGATCCCACTCAAATGCAAACCAGTGCAACATAGACCACTTTACCCCATGAATTATGGATGTCATGTCCCCAAGCTCATGTGTAAACTAGCCAGTCAAGACTATTATGTGTGCCCAGCAGATTTCCAAAGTCGCAAACAGGCCCAAACCTGTGGAGGACCCAGTAACTTTTATTTTAGATCTTGGGGTTGTGAACAAACGGAAGCTGCATGGTGGAACCCAAACTCCCCAGATAGCAAGATTTGGGTTGGATGAAATGACACCTGGATTGATCCCAAGAAATGTGCCACTAGCCAAGTGGTGTCAAAAACTCGCTGTGGAAAGAATAGTCTATGTTACCCCCTCAATATAACTTTCACTTCCAAAGGAAGGGGCTACCTCAGAACAAAATTGCCTATGAGAAATACGTGGGGAATGCAATTCTATATTTATGGCCCCGGTTATGACTTTGGTCTCTGGTTCACCCTCCAGCTTAAAAAGAAAGAAAATCCCACAGCAATAGGGCCCAATCCCCTCAAGCCAGGAATTAAGCCTCCTAAACCTCCCATGCCTAGATCTACCAGAACCCCTCTACCATCTCATAATTCCCGGTTTCCGTCTTTGCCTACTTCCCCAGTCCAGAGTACAGCTGACTTCACCCCCTGGGAACTAATTAAAGGAATGTTTATGGTACTGAACTCCACACAGTCAGAACTCATTGCTTTTCAGCCCAGGTATTTGACAGCTCTGTAAATTATTGTGTAATGGTGCAGATACTCCCCAGGGTGCTCTATCATGATGCAGAATCATTCGAAGGTCTACTTGGGGGACAAACAACCCAATTTCACCGGGAGCCATTGTCCCTTACTCTAACCATCCTATTGGGGATAGGAGGTCCTGCAGGAGTGGGTATGGGAACAGCTGCTATGATCCGTGGGTCACAACAATTGGCCCAATTAGAAACATCAATAGATCAAGACTTGAAGACGTTAGAAACCTCTATCACAGTGCTGCAGGAATCCTTAACCTCTCTCTCTGCATTTGTTTTACAGAACAGGGGAGGACTACATTTCCTCTTCATGAGGGAGGGGGTCTCTGTGCGGCACTGAGAGAATACTGTTATTTTTATGCTGACCCTACTGGAGTTGCAAAATAATCCATGAGTAAATTAAGAAAATAACTTGAATAGCGCCAGAGAGAAAGGGAGATTCAACAAGGGTGGTTTGAGTCATGTTTTACCCAGTCCCCCTGGTTAACTACACTCCTATCAGACTTAGCTTGACCCCTGATCATCCTTAAGGTGTTGCTAACTGTGGGATCTTGTTTGCTTAAACGCATAGTTTCCTTATTCCAGGCTCAGATTGGGTAGGTAAAACTCATGCTAATCAGACAGAAATATGCTCCACTGGCAGAAATAGAATTTGAGACGCCAGAATAATTATGAAACATTACTTTTAAGATTAAAAGTAGTCAGAAAAAGGAGTGGGAAATGAAAGAATAAAATATATTGAAATTGAAATGTTAAGAACCAGGTTTTGTAAAGCTTTCAAGCTACACTCAGAACCTGAAATTCCTGTGGCACTTAAGACAATTCCCAGATCTTCCTATTAGATGTGTGTTGAAATCTTCCCTGACCAGCTAGATACTTAACACTCCTTCCCAGAAACCATGCAGATCTGCACGTATACATCTCAGGGCTTCAACCAATCAGTTTAAATGTTAACCCCTTCTCAGGGCTGACCAATCACCCACTGCACGACCTGTTCCCGCCAATGAATGTGCTAATCATGTTTTAGAGTTGTTATTTGATTTTGCTGGGGTATAAGATGATTTTCTAAAAGAGGCTATGATGTATGTAAAAACCCTGCCCTCTCCATAGAATGTATATAAACTCTGCTCAAGTTGTTCTGGGGCTCTTTGTTCTTTGCTCCTCTGAAGTGAGCTCTGAGCCCCAGCATGCTGGACCCACAATAAACCCTTTTGCGGTGGCATGAGACAGTCTCTTGGTGGTCTTTTCCTAAGACGTTCGTCCGAACTTTTCAGTTCCTGACTTCCATCAAGTGAGAATAGGGATCCTTTGGGTCAAAAGAGTTCTTCAAAGCCCTACAGTGGATAGTCCATAGGGTCTTGGGTTTTGTCATGACTCCAAATCACAGAAAGAATCAATACCTGACAGTCAGTAGGCCTCAAATTGGAGAAGCAGGGCAGTATTAACGGCAGGGCTATTTGATCATTCCTGGTTCAAAGGAAGGGTGTACAGTCCACCCTGATGTTAGGCAAATGAGTGGCAAAAGAGCTTATTTTGGACACTGTCTTGGGCTGCACCCCTTATGGAAACATTCAGCCAGAGGTTATGATGAGTGTCTATATGGAAGAATATGAGGCCCATGTTGGAGTGTTTTGATTTAATTGCGGTCATTTGTGTGGCGGTTGGAAGAGATGCCTGGGTCCTCTTGGGCCTGAACACTGGTGTGATTCCCCTTAGAGACTGAGTGCTGGAACGGACCTCAGAGAAGTGTTGCCATGAATTGTGTTGGGATTTTAGGAGGCCTCGCATGAGAATTGCCCTTGGAAAATGCGATCAGGGTCGCTTTCCACAGAGAGTGGAAATCTCAGCCAGGATATCACATGATTTTATTCTGAAAGACTTGGCAACCATAATTGAGAGTCAAAACTCACATGGACCTCACATGTAGACCTCAATGGGCTTGGCTTCATATGACCTTTTGGCCACTCTTTGGGAACCCTTGCCTGTGAGAGTTCTCCAGATCTTTCATTGAAATGAGCTTTCTCACCATTTAAGGGTTCCTAAATGAATTGAAATCCACAGTGCCTCCAATTTCATCCTTGAAAAATGGCTATATAAATACCATTAAATTTTTGAAATTTCAATGACCTGGTGGCACTGGAGAAACTTTGGGTGTCCTGTTGCTGATCATGAGTATACCAGAGAGTGCCTTGATTGACTGGGTTTCCTGAAAATGGTGTAGAACAGAGAAGCCTATAGGTTGGATCCTGCTGAGTAGTGGGCCTAGAGAAGTGGTGGGCATATGTGTGATAAAACATCTGTGGTAGGGGAATGAGGATCTACCATTGGATTCCAAATTGCTTGGGACTGACATGGTGCAGCCAGCATAAATTTCTATTTAAAGGCATCTTGATATATGGAGAGGTTTCAAGGCAATGTTCAGAATCAGCTTGCTATGTTCAAGGGGGTAAACTATGTGGGTTAGAAACCTGGTTGGTGCATTCTCCTGCAGAACCTGACCCACCACACGTGACATAACTCCCACCAGCACTGTGTCCCAGTTGAGCTCCATGTATTTGGTGAAGCAAATACCAAACTCCCAGTGCAGGAGCAAGAAACACAATGGAGAGTGGAAGAGCAATAAATGAGTATACAGTCCACACAGGGAGACACTTAGCCACCGGTGGCCACAGTATACCCACAAAAAGAGAATCCAGCACTCTTCCCTCATGTTCATTGGAATATTACAATTTATGTCCTCCAGGTCACATAGATGCTGACCCAGCTTTGATCATCTCACTAGAAAAAAAGCAAAAGCTCCTGACAACAACATATATTTCAAGTGCCCAAACTCAGAGGCAGTTTCTCAAGAAGTCATTAGGCCAGCAGAGCTCCATTATTGTGGAGTGTTTACCCTGTCCCTTACTTTTGGAAACTCCTCTACCACGTCCATGGTTGTGAACTCCTTATCATATTTCATTCCAGATAAGTATTCACAGATTTTCTAACACTTCTCCTCTAATTGTGTCTTACTTGGGGTGAAGGTAATGTCAAGGCATTGTTCTGGATGAAAGTGGGAAGATTTTTGTGTAGCACATATTTGCAAACACATTGGATAAATTTTCCAATTTTCCATTCAAAATACTGAATCCCTGACATTAACACATACTCTTCTAGATTCTGAATACTAATCCTAATATGTTGGAGAAAAATAACCCAAAAAGAATAGAACTACAAGCAGTTCAGAGGAGGCATGGTGTATAGTTGGACTTGCCTTTTGCATAATATAGGGTAGGAGTTATAAATCCAGTCAATTTTTTTTGGAAATAGTTCTCCATATGTTTTTAATGCCTATTCAGGACCTGTATTTCTATATGCACATATAGAATCCTACCTGTTACCACACGTTCATTCTTGTGTGGTGGCTGAATTGGCAGATACAAATTCTGACAAGGGATCACTCCTCCTAAACGCTGTTGGAATTGAAAATTCAACCTATGTGTGAGCTTCCTAGTTGAACAACATTATACATAAATCCATGTTCAGTAAAATGAATTTATTTGAATCTGTGCATGATATATATTTCTTGGTGATTTTCAATTGACATATAGTGCTACTTTTTAATGTCTGTGTATATGTGTGTGTGTGTGTGTGTGTGTGCATGAGTGTGTATATATCTATATACACACACACACACACACGCACACACACACTCTCCAGATTATTCAAAATATGAAATATATGTGTCTTATTTTACACTTCCTAAATTTTTCATATTCATGAATGTGGATTTATAATAATCTTTTCACAAGATTATTATGAGAAATATTCACATACCTTACTAGAGTCTGACAACTAATCCTAAGATGATGGAGAAAAATAATGCAAACAGAATAGAAATACAAGAAGTTCAGTGGAGGCATGGTGTATAGTTGGACTTGCCTTTTGCATGATAAACGCTAGGTGTTATAAATCTAGTAAATTTTCAATTGAAATAATTCTTCATGTGTTTTTAAAATTAACAAATATGTGAATTCCTGTATCCCTTTCTCTGTATCCTATTCATCACATGTATTTTTACATGCACTTATAGAATCCTACCTGGTATCACAGGTACATTTTTGTGAGGTGGCTGACTTGGCCGATACAAATTCTGAAAAAAGATCACTCCTCTTAAACGCTGTTGGAAACGAAAATTCAACCTATGGTTGAGTCCCCTGGTAGAACAACAATATACATAAATCCATGTTCAGTAAAATATATGTTTTGTCATCTGTGGATAATATATATTTATTGATGAATTTTGATTGGCATATATATTACTACTTTTTAATGTCTCTGTGTGTGTTTTGTGTATATATAAATATGTGTATATATATACAAATACACACTCTCCAGATTTTTCAAACTATAAAATATATGTGTCTTATTTAAATTCCCTAAATTCATTCATGTTCATGGACTTGGATTTATAATCAACTTTTCACAAGATTATTCTCAGAAATATTCATCCACCTGAAAAACATATTTGTATCCTAGTACTGAACACTAAGTTGAATGAATGGTGCATACAAAAACTAATATTTCTACAGTAACTGACCCAGTTTAACATCAATGCAAGTAGATTCCGATGGGACAAGGTGTGTATTTTGACGTTCAATTTTATTCAACACTGGTACTTAATATTTCTTCATATAATGGACATCATAGGATATATATTTCATCCACAAATTCACAAATTTATGGGCATTTGTTTCACTTACAATCAATTCCTGCTTTTGAACACATGTATTTCTCCAGGTGTCTTGATTGGTCTTTTCATTAGACTTCTTTCCAAACACATTATTTTCGATTTCCATAATCAATTTTGAAGCAAAACTCACACACACTTCATGATAAACTATAACCCTAATATTACCAATAGATATATAACTGGTTTGAATGAATGTATGTACATAAATATAAAATTTCCTGTATATTTTCAGATATCAATTCAATCCATTATTTAAAGTTGAAAACAGTGATACTATTTATTCACAGTATGGTTTAGTCATGCATTATCTCTATATTCATAGAAAAAGGGTGCACCTATTTGTACCCCCAATACTAATTTATATGTCTTCAATATATTGCTCCTAGAAATGGTGGAAGAAATACTCATGTCATCTGATCTACATATATATTTTATCAGTGTAATATTCTGGACACAAAAATAGCAAATGTCACACTTATATTTGTACCAAATCCTAAATAGAAAGTGTGCATGGATTACTAAAAACACCCATGTCCAGGTTGCCTAATGCTCTCAAATGTCTATCCTATTGGTGACTACATATTTGTTTCTTCCTAAGATTATATATTCAATCTCAAGCCTGTTGAATATGTCTAATCCTATCACTCACTATATACTTTGCCTGATTTCCTAATGTCTCTATTGATATCTGCTTTCCTACATATTTTTTCCAGTTCATCACTGTGACCGACTCTTCACATGTGCTGACATTTACATTCACTCTCTAACCAAAACTCTATTGCTAAAGAACTTTTGGTCCAAATCTTATACTCACTTTTCTATCTAAACCAACACTATCTTCCTAATCCTATCGACTATGCCTTTTGGACTGGATGTTCTCTTAGACATTCAATCAACCAAGGTACATGGTCCTTTGCCATTGTTTATCTATTTATTTGAGACATCTGTGCAGAACATAGTTCAAAGGTAAGTATCCCACTAAAGTGACCAATGCCCTTCTGGGCTTCAAATCTTACCTAGAATTCTGTTTTCATACTTATATTTCACCTCTATATTATTAAATATCACAGAATACCAATACCATTATTCATCCAGCAGAATGATTCCTAACCCTAATCAAACCTGTTATTAACCCTAATCATACACTGTTCCCTAATCTAACTTTACAAAAGAGCAGGCACAGAGTTGGTCTTACAATACAGGAATATAGGGAATCTTTCACCTGCTGAGAAGCTCAAAGGTCCATGTAGATATGATCCCTGGAGAAGATGTAGGGAACTATGAAGGACCTGAGAAAGCGAAAGTCCTATTACATGGCAAAAAAAACCTGGTCAGGACGAAGGGATGTGTCTGAATCAGCCTCTATCTTTTTAATGTAGAGAAGATAAACCAAACCAGGCGTGTGTGGAGAGCTGTTCCAAGTGCCTATGGTTAATATAATATTCTAACTTGTGAAATTGTCACAGGAAATAGGGGCAGCCTCCATCTCAAAGGACCGTTTGAAGAAACTGTTAGGACAAAGTGGTTGCCAAGGCAGTGACCTCATTCAGTTTCTGAAGGAAGTGACCTTACCTAATTTCCTTGGTGATGGAACTCTCTGAACTTGGAATCCAGGAAGCCAAGCACCCAGAGGCAGGCCCAGTCTCAGTCCCAGTGGTCTCACTTGTTTAGACTTACCAAGGACAGAGTCCGTCTTTCTTGGTAAATACTGATGTGAGTGTGGCCAAATGCCAGGAGAGCTCTGAAGAGCGGCCTTTCCTAAGAACGCAGGTAGTGGCTCACTGCTGGGCCCTGACAACTTCACAGAGTTGGCCAAGTAGACCAGATCTTAGACAGGACAGGCCATTTCGGGGGAACAAAAAATGGTCCACCAGTCAGAGGACTCTCTGGATAGTCACATACCTACTTGGGGGAAAGAGGTATTTTTGTGGGTATGGGTGTGAGTTTGTGGTTTTGTCTCATGTTCTAAGAATACGTAGGAAAGGCAGTTTG
The DNA here is from genome assembly GCF_048772815.1 of Callospermophilus lateralis. Classification (NCBI taxonomy): domain Eukaryota; kingdom Metazoa; phylum Chordata; class Mammalia; order Rodentia; family Sciuridae; genus Callospermophilus; species Callospermophilus lateralis. Next base: position 460,414 of record NW_027514369.1, on the reverse strand, counting down.
TTTGGTTTGGAATGGACTGTGTCTAGTAAGTCCTTTGACAAGGCGAGTGTTTCTATGTCTGTGTATCCCACTGTGTCTGTGGTTGTAGATATTAGAAAAGAGAATGCATCAATGGATGTGTTATGTCTAGTAGAAAGCTTCTCAGCATTCATCCTCCCTAATTTATGAATGGACTGTGGCTTGCCTTATAGATATACAACACCTACAATCTTCCTAAGTTCCTGTATTCTTCCTGATTTTGGCCTCTCTCTAGAATAGGCTCATGATTTTGTTTCCAAGTTATGTACCACCTCCAAGCTCTGTGACATGGCTATGTACTGGATAGCTGAAGGGAATGGGAGCATATCAGAAAACTCAGATATCAGTGTGACTAGGAGAGTCTCAGTGAAGAAACCCTGCTTTGGGTCTTTTGCTTACCTATTTGTCCGTTGCCCTGAATGTCAGGAAGGTCTTTGCCTCAGGTCGCCCCTTTGTGAAGCCTGAAGAAAACAGTTTTCAGATGGAAATGAATGGGCATCACCTTGGGCTCTTTGCTTAATTGCTTTGGAATGGGATGAGTCTGAATCAGCCTCTTGGTTCTGTGTGAGGCTGTGGCTTAGATTCTCAGCACCTGTTGGGTCTAAAGAAAGATCCCATGTGTGCATCCAAAACGAAAATGGCCAAAAGAGCAGTCATTGTGCATGAAGTCTCTCACCTTCCTCTGTAATGTTCCTTCCTCCGTCAAGTGAGAATAGGGATTCCTTGGGTCTAATGAGTTCTTCAAAGCTCCGTAGAGTCTAGCCCATTGGTGCTTGGGTTTTCTCATAACTCCAATTCACATAAAGAATCTAAACTCCACAGTCAGTAGGCCACAAATTGGAGAAGTGAAGCAGTATTAACAGCAGGCATATTTAATCACTCCTGGTTAACAGGAAGGGAGTCCGGGCCTTTAGGCAAATGAGGGGTAAGGGAGCTTCTTTTGGACACTGTCTTGGGCTGTGCCTCTCAAGTAAACCTCCAGCCAGAGGTTATTATGAGTGTCTTCATGGAAGAAGATGAGGGCTAGGTGGGAGTGTTTTGGTTTTAAATGTGATCACTTGTGTGGCGGTTGGAAGAGATGATTGGTTACACCTGGGCTTCAACTCTGGTGTGATTCCACTTAGAGACTGATTTCTGGAACTGACCTCAGAGAAGTATTGCAATGAATTGTGTTGGGATTTTAGGAGGCCTCGCATGAGAGTCGCCCTTGGAAAATGAGTCTTGGCCCAGGGTTGCTTTCCACAGAGCACTGGAAATCTCAGCCAGGATATCACATTATTTTATTCTGAAAGACTTGGCAACCATAGTTGAGAGTCAAAAGAAACAAGGAGCTCACATTGTAGACCTCAATGGGCCTGGCTTCATGTGAACTTTTGGCCACTCTTTGGGAAGCCTTGCCTGTGAGAGTTCTCCAGATCTTTCATTGAAATGAGCTTTCTCACCATTTAATGGTTCCTAAATGAATTGAAACCCACAGTGCCTCCAACTTCATCCTTGAAAAATGGTTAGATAAATACCATGAAATGCTTAAAATTCCCATGAGCAGGTGGCACTGGAGAACCTTTGGATGTCCTGTTTCTCATCATAAGTATACCTGAAGGTGCCTTGATTGACTGGGTTTCATGAAAATAATATAGAAAAGACATGATAGTAAGTTGGAGGCTGCTGAGTAGTGGGCCTAGAGAAATTGTGGGCAGGTGTGTGATAAAAAATCTGTGGTGTGGCCATGTTAATATGCCATTGGCTTCCAAATGGATTAAGACTGATATGGTGCAGCCAGCAGACCCTTCTATGTAAAGGCATCTTGTGATATTGAGGAGTTTCAGGGCAATGATCAGAATCAGGTTACTATGCTCAAAGAGGCAAGCTTGTGGTATAGAAGCCTGGTTGGTGCATTTTCCTGCAGACCCTGACCCACCAAACGTGACAGAACTCCCTCCAGCACTGTGTCCCAGTTGAACTCCTTGATTCATGAAGCAAATACCAAACTCCCAGTGCAGCAGCAAGAAACACCACGAAAGATGGAGTATGAACAAATGGGTTCACAGTGCACATGGGGAGACACTTAGCCCCCAGTGGCCGCAGTTTACCTACAAAGAGAGGATTTAGCAATGCTTCCTCATGTTCATTTTAAAATAAGTAACCATGTCCTCCAGGTCCCATAGATGCAGACCCAGCTTTGATGGTCTCACTACAATGGAAGCTAAAGCTCCTGAGAACAACATATATTACATGTGCCAAACCTCAGAGGGAGTTTCTTAAGAAGACTTTAGGCCAGCAGAGTTCCATGTTTGTGTGTGGTGAGCCGCTTCTGCAGATTATGGTCGCCATTGCAGGATGGTGCTGGCTCCACTGTGGTCTGTAACAAACAACTCCTTGTTTGGGAGAGTTGGTGCATGGTTTTTCAGTACCCTGTGAGAAAGTTCCACGTGGAAGCTTTGCATTGGGGCTTGGGATGCTTTATTAAGGCTGGAAGGGGCATCCAACAAGGAAGAAGAAGAAATATCAAGGGCCTGAATAAACTGCTGAAAGAAGATTCCTGAGTTGCGTCTTCCTTGCGGGCAAGGGGTCGCGACAAGTGGTGCTGAAAACCCGGGAACCAGAACTTTCAGCAGTCAGGGGTGGTGCACCGGTTAGTCCCAGGTAAGTGGGACCCGTGGTCAAAGCGGAGGTTAGTCCCAGGTAAGTGGGACCCGCGGTCAAAGCGGGGATTAGTCCCAGGTAAGTGGGACCCGCTATCAAAGCGGCAGCTCTTCTGTAAAGCCAGAGAGAGCATTACATCTTATTGCAGCTGCACTGTGTACTTTCGCTCTTACTTTCACTTTTGTTTTTTGTGTGTCTTTTGTTGTGTCATGAGTGCCGTATCTTCAAGTCTGCTTCTCCTGGCCCTAGATAACCTGTTACGTTGCAAGGGCCTAGAAGTGAAACGTAGTACTTTACAGAGATTTTTACGGAAGACAGATATTGCTGCACCGTGGTTTGCGTTCTGGGGCAGCCTTATTATACCTAGCTGGGATAAGTTAGGCACAGATCTTGACTTTGCTTCTGAGCAGGGCATATTAGAAGGTGGGGTGATACCCCTTTGGAAGATGATCCGTAGTTGCCTCCCAGATGGCAGATGTCAGGAAGCACTTACTAAAGGACAAGAAGTTTTTGAGCAACTACATGAGGAAAAGTCTGAAGGATCACATAGTGAAGTGGCAGAGAACATTGGGAGCAAGAGTAGTGAGAAGGCAAAAGAGCCTGAAACTAAAAATAGCAGAAGGCTCTACCCAGACTTGGCTGAATTAAAAACGCCTGAGAACACAAGCGGCTCAGAGAGTTCTGAGGACCTTGATATATTGTTACAACAACTACGAAAGATAAAAGTGAAGAAAAAGAAAAAAGGGATACAGGGCACGCAGGCCTACTGTAAAAAGGGGACGGGATCCAATATCGGTCAACAACACTCTGAGGAGGAGGAGGTAGAATATCTCAAAGAAGATATGGTGCTGGTTGCCCCACCCCCGTATGTGGGGGGGAGCCAAAATTCCGGGAGATATTTTCATGCGCAAGTTTGGAGGACAGTTAATACACATATGGGACTTGCATACCCTGTATTTCAGGACAATAACAGGGGAAGATATCATGAGCCTTTAGACTTTAAGAAAATTGAAACCTTGGTGGAATCTTTCCGCACTTATGGCGTGGATGCCGCTTTCACCCTTACTCAGGTGGAGGGACTTGCTAGATTTTGTATGACTCCTTCAGATTGGGCTAGCCTTGTTCGGTCTTGTGTTTCTCCAGGTAAATATTTGGACTGGAGAGCCTTTCTGCTAGAGGGCGCTGTTGAGCAGGCCGCCCAAAACTATGCGGCGGGACACCCCCATTGGGACAAGGATATGCTTTTAGGACAAGGCAGATTTGCTAATCAACAGACAGGATTCCCTCCTGAGGCATATGATCAAATTAACAACATTTGCATTCGGGCATGGAAGTCACTTCCAAATAGAGGAGAGGTGTCTGGTTACTTGACTAAGATTCTGCAGGGCTCTACAGAACCCTATTCAGATTTTGTAGCAAGGATGGTGGATGCCGCTGGAAAGATTTTTGGGGACCCTAATAGGCACCTACAGGGGCGTAAGCATCCTGTGCTAGCTCATCAAAAGCTTAACAGGTTTGGTCTGGGTTTTTCCTAGGGGCCACTGGGGCTCAAATACCCATAACATGGCTCACCGAGGAGCCTGTTTGCGTGCCTCAGTGGCCTCTTCCCTCGGCTAAACTGGCAGCAGCCCATGATCTAGTCAAAGAACAACTTGATTTGGGTCACATCCAACCTTCTACTTCTCCATGGAATACTCCCATATTTGTCATTAAGAAAAAATCAGGGAAGTGGCGCCTACTGCATGATCTACAAGCAGTTAATGCTCAGATGCAACTTATGGGACCCATTCAAAGAGGGCTGCCTCTGCTCTCCTCTGTTCCTCAAGGCTGGCATATAATTGTTATTGACATTAAAGACTGTTTCTTTTCCATTCCTTTGCATCCTAAAGATTCACAACGTTTTGCTTTCACCCTTCCCTCGTGTAATCACGAGGAACCAGATCAAAGGTTTGAGTGGGTGGTGTTGGCACAGGGGATGGCTAACAGTCCCACGATGTGCCAAATGTATGTGGGGAATGCACTCGCACCTCTCAGACATAAGTATTCCTCCACCAGGATCATTCATTATATGGATGATGTGTTATTGGCCGCAAAATTAGAACAGACAGTTAATGAGGCTTATAAAGAACTCGTGATGCTGTTGGCTCAACATGGACTGCACATCGCACCTGAAAAGGTTCAAACAGGGGATTCTATCAGGTATTTGGGAGCGACAATTGGGTATGACAAATTAAAACCACAAAAAATTACCATCAGGTCTCAAGATTTCCAAACTCTAAATGATTTTCAAAAATTGCTGGGAGACATTAATTGGATAAGAGGATATTTACATATTCCTAATATTGTGCTCCAGCCTTTGTATGCTACTCTTAATGGTGATCCAGATCTTGCTTCCCCTCGTAGCCTCACTACTGAGGCTAGAGCGGCCCTTATAAAAGTAGAACAAGCTATACAGCATGCCACTCTATGCAGGCTCCAGAGTGATAAACCTTTCCAGTTATGTGTGCTTGCCACTATGCGGCAGCCTACTGGAGTACTGTGGCAAGATGGGCCTTTACTATGGATCCACCCACATGTATCCCCAGGAAAATCCTTAGAATACTATCCTGATGCTGTTGCAGCATTGGCACTTAAAGGGATTCAACAAAGCATTCAATTTTTCGGCCAATCACCTTCTTCTCTTATCATACCCTACACTAAAGCTCAACTTAATGTTTTATGTGCTACTCTAGACAACTGGGCTATTCTGTGTTGCTCGTTTCAAGGGGGTATTGATAATCACTACCCTTCTCATCCATTACTCCATTTTGTTAAAGAACATCCCATCATTTTCCCTAAGGTAACTTCATCCAGTCCAATTCCGGGGGCTGTTAACATTTTTACTGATGGTTCCAAGTCTGGAATGGGAGCTTATGTAATTAATGACTCTCCCCCTATCCAGCATCAATTTGCTCCTGGAAATCTACAATGGGTAGAACTACAAATTGTTATTGAAGTTTTTAAACAGTGTTCTTTTCCTTTTAATCTTATTTCGGACTCCAGCTATGTGGTACAAGCACTAAAAGTCCTGGAGGCCGTGGGAGCTATTAGTGATGCCCACAATGTGTCTGCTTACTTTACTCAGCTTCAACAGCTTATCTCTAACCGCACTGCTTCTTTTTATCCAATGCACATCAGGGCTCACACCTCTCTTCCTGGTCCGTTATCCCAGGGTAATGCCTGTGCTTGCGGACTTAGGCACTAGAGGTCAATTGATATGCTTGGCTTCCTCCTTAGAGGGGGCTAAGTTGTTTCACCAAATCTTCCATGTTAATGCATTAACGCTGCACAGGCATTTTTCCATTTCAAGAGCGGATGCTCGGCAGATAGTATTGCAATGTCCCCACTATGTCACATTTCTTCATCCCCCTAATTATGGAGTAAACCCACGGGGATTAAAGCCATTGGTTGTTTGGCAAATGGATGTGACACATATACCTGACTTTGTTAACCTCAAGTATGTGCATGTTTCCGTTGATACGTGCTCTGGAATTATCCATGCTTCTGCTTTATCAGGAGAAAAGGCACGTAATGTCATTACTCACTGTTTAGAGGCATGGGTAGCATGGGGTGCACCTGCATCCCTTAAGACTGATAATGGACCTGCTTATACTGGCAGACAATTTACAGCTTTTTGTTCTACTATGGGAGTGCAAATTACTCATGGTTTGCCTTACAATCCTCAAGGACAAGGCATTGTTGAGTGTGCTCATCGCACCTTAAAGGAAACTTTACAAAAACAAAAAGGGGGAATAGGAGCTGAACACACTCCTAAAGAACGCCTGTCCTTAGCTCTCTTTACCATTAATTTTTCGAATTTGGATATTCATGGTGGCTTTGCAGCCGATAGACATGTGTCCCCTCAGCCCTCTGTGATTTGCTATGTTAAGTGGAAGGATGTTCTTACGGGCCAATGGAACGGCCCTGACCCCGTGCTGACATGGGCACGAGGATCTGTATGTGTTTTTCCCCAGGATCGTACGGAACCGTTGTGGGTCCCTGAACGCTTGACAAGAAGAGTCTCGACATCAACTGACCAGCAACAAGAGATACCACAACAATTCTGTGATGAGGATCTTCATTCTGCTAAGTGCTCTGGCTCTGGTGCTGGTGCCGATGGCACAGGCGACACCAATGCGGTGGTGGGCAGTGGCACGGGCATGGCCAATGCCGATGCCGGTTCATGGTAATTCTAGTGTCCTCCCCACTCTTTTTTCTACCTCATGTAAGATGTCTGCTCCCTGGGCCTCTCCTAGAGAGGACATGGAGAGAAATTTTAATCAATCTCTAGTTAATCTAACAGGAGTTTTTTGTTTCAGACTTAAAAACGCTAATTGCATTAGCCTTAAGACCAAAAATTTGACTAACTGGGAGGACCCATTGTGGTCCAATCAGATCTCAGGGAGCATTATCAGTGCTGTATTGAGCAAGGTAGCTTCGGGGAAGCAATCAGGCTCAGGAACCCCCGCAAACAGTAGCTCTGCTCTTAACATAACTACCTTGGCTATTATCTCCGAGGTACTAATCCCAGTGCCTCCTTCTTCTAATAGTATTCATGATGCCACTCATTTCAAGGCCTCTCCTTACTGTTCCCCTAATCTTGGTTTCCCCCCAACATTTACGCCTTGTCAGGATCATTCTTGGGAGAAACATCAAGTTGCTAAAGGTTTCTCCCTTTCCCCCTCTCTTAAGAGGTATGTTTATAACTTTAACAATAGTGCCACCTCCTCTAAAGGAGTAGGTTGGTCCTGGTTTCAATGGCTGATTTCCAATGAAAAGGGGGCTTCAGCCGATATTTCTGCATTGGCTCAGTTGGTAGGAGCCAAAAGTTGGATGACTAATGTTTCTGGTACTGTTAGGGAAAGTGAACGAGGTAATAGACTTACATCTGTTTCATTCAACTCTCTGTTGTATAATGCCACAATGCCTCCTGCAATGGTCTGTGTCCAATCCCCCTTCTTATTCCTTTTGGCTAAGGCCACCTTGTTGGGGATGCTGGATTGTTCTCATACTACCAGTCTCTTATCTGAGTGTTGGAATGGTTCCTGGACTGTAGCAGTGGTTATGAAAATTCCAACTTTTGTCCCAATCCCGGTCACTGCAGATCCTGATAAATTTCCTATTGTTGAGCTACTTAGAGTCCGCAGAGATTTTGGAATCACAGCGGCTATAGTGACAGCCGTGGCGGTATCTGCTGCTGCAGCGGTTACGGCCGGAGTGGCTATGGCCAATCAAGTACAAACTGCTGCCACCATTAATCAAGTTGTCCAACAAACTTCCACCATACTTGAATCCCAAAATACAATTAATCAACATATTTTGTCAGGGATTTTAGCTGCCAACCAAAGAATATATTTACTCCAAGCTCAGGTAGAAGAATTGGCTGACTTAGTGCTTTTGGGTTGTGTTGACCAACGTGCACATTTATGCATAACCTCTGTCAGATTTAATGATTCCAGGAATGTTTCCCGCATCATTGGCGAATATTTGGCTGGAAATTGGTCCATGGAAGCGGAAGACATGATCCAGTCTCAACTAACCCAGATAGGTGTCTTGAATAACACCCGTGTTGATCCCGTGACTTTGGGTCAATTCACCGATTGGATATCTTCTGCTTTTTCCTTTTTTAAAGAGTGGGTGGGGGTAGGCATTTTTGGTGCAATGTGTTGCTTCGGTATGTTTCTCTGTTTGTGGTTTCTCTGTTGCCTCAAGGCCCGCAATGCTCACGATAAGGCTATGATCATCCAAGCTCTTGCAGCTTTAGAAAATGGCAATTCACCTCAAGTCTGGCTTGCGCATCTTAAACAGTAAATCTTTGACATGGTCGTTGCACCCCAAGTTATTATAACATTGCAGTGGGATCGGCATGTCTTTCCTCGTTATTCTCTTAGTGTTGGAAAGCCCTTGCACTCTGCCGGTCTTGCTGCCATTGCACGCAGGTGGGTTTCCACACTAATGCTTCTCTATCACCTTAAAGTCCGTGCCTTTCTTTCAGGGTGCTGTCAACTCGTTTGTCTTTGTGTACAGCCACAGTTCAGCCTCAGCTGTCCCCCTTCGTCCACCTTCGTCATGATACAGGATGCGAGGCAAGGCACTGCACTTGAGTGATCCTTGAAGTGGACCTCAAGGAGAGCATGTCCTATTGCATGCGGGTTTGATATCCACGCCCCGCCCCACGAAAAAGGCGTCGGCTGATATGGCTTCAGATCTGGGGAAGGGCCCTCCTTAGGACTGAGCCATACTATGCAGCCACTTCTGCACAGTGGGATAGGACCTCTACTCTCGCCTTTATTGTTTTCAGAAAACACCGCTTCTGCAGATTATGGTCGCCATTGCAGGATGGCGAAGGCTCCCCCTTTCTGTTTTCTGTAACAAACAAGGCGAGAGTAGTCCTATCCCACTGTTGCAGAGTTGGTGCATAGTATCCTCAGCACCCTGTGAGAAAGTTCCACGTGGCAGCTTTGCATTGGGGCTTGGGATGCTTTATTAAGGCTGGGAGGGGCATCCAACAAGGAAGAAGAAGAAATATCAAGGGCCTGAATAAACTGCTGAAAGAAGATTCCTGAGTTGCGTCTTCCTTGTGGGCAAGGGGTCTCGACATTTGTGGAGTGTTTACATTGTCCCTTACTTTTGGAAACTCCTCTACCACCCCCAAAGTTGTGAAAATTGAGCAGTTTTCATTGCAGATATATATTCACAGATTTTTCTAACTCTTCTCCTCTAACTGTGTCATACTTGGGGAGAAGGTAATGTCGCAGCATTGTTCTGGATGAGATTGAAAAAATTTTTGTGTAGCAAATATTTGCATACACATTGGATCCATTTTTCAATTTTCCATTTGAAATACTGAATACATGACACTATCCCATATCCTACTAGCCTTTGACTATTCATCCTAATATGATGGAGAAAAATAACCTAAACAGAATACAAATACAAGCAGTTTAGAGGAGGCATGGTATATAGTTGAACTTTCCTTTTGCATGATAAACAGTAGATGTTATCAATCTAGTCAATTTTTAATTAAAATAGTTCTCTATGTGTTTTTAAAATTAACTACTATGTGAATTCCTGTCTCCCTTTCTCTGTAGCCTATTCATCATCACATGTATTTTTATATGCACTTATAAAATCCTACCTGGTATTATAGGTACATTTTTGTGAGGTTGCTGACTTGGCAGGTACAAATTGTGAGAAGAGATCACTCCTCCTAAACGCTGTTGGAACTGAAAATTCCACCTATAGGGGAGCTTCCTAGTAGAACAACATTATACGTAAACTCATGTTCAGTAAAATAAATATTTTTACATATGTGGATGATATATATTTAAAGATGAATTTCGATAGGCATATATATTAGTACTTTTTAATGTCTGTGTGTGTGGTGTGTGTTTTGTTTATATATGTATATGTGTATATATATATATATATATATATATATATATATATATATATATACACTCTCCAGATTTTTCAAACTATGAAATATATGTGTCTTATTTAAATTCCCTAAATTCATTCATGTTCATGGAATTAGATTTATAATCAACTTTTCACAATATTATTCTTAGAAATATTCATCCACCTTAAATACATATTTGTTTACTAGTAGTGAAAACTAACTTCAGTGAATGGTGTATACAAATCCTAATAATTCTACAGTAATTGACCCAGTCAAACATCAATGCAAGTATATTCCTATGGGACATGATATGTAATTTGATGTTTATTTTTTTTCAACAATGGTACATTATTATTTCTTCAGTTTTTGCACATCATAGGATATATATTTCATCCACAAGTGAGCAAATTTATAGGCATTTGTTTCAACTTTAATCACTTCCTGCTTCAGAACACATGTATTGTCAGGGTTTCTTGACTGGATTTTTCATGAGACTTCTTTTCAAACACATTATTTTCGATTTCCATAATCACTTTAGAAGCAAAACTCACACACTCTTCATGATAAACCAAAACACTAATATTACCATTAGATGAATAACTGGTTGGAATGAATGATTGTATATCCATATAAGATTTCCTGTAATTTTTCAGATATCAATTCAAACCATTATTTAAAGTTGGAACAAGTTATATTATTTATTCACAGTATGGTCTATTCATGCTTTATCTCTATATTCATAAACACAGGGTACACCTATTTTTACACCCAATACTAATTTATACGTCTTCAATATATTGCTCCCAGAAATGGTGGAAGAAATACTATGTCACCTGATTTATGTATACATTTTATCACAGTAATATTCTGGACAAAAATTGTAAAGGTCACACTTATGATTCTACCAAAGCCTAAATGGAAAGTGAACATAGATTACTAAAAACATCTATTTCAAGGTTGCCTAATGCTCTCAAATGTCAATCCTATTGGTAACTCGTATTTCTTTCTTTCTAAGATTATATATTCAAACTCAACCCTGTTGAAAATGTCTAATCCTCTCACTCACTTTATACATTGCCTGATTTAGTAATGCCTCTATTGATATCTGCTTTTCTACATATTTTCCCCAGTTCATGATAGTGACTGACTCTTCATATGTGCTGACATATACATTCGCTCTCTAACTGAATCCCTATTGCTAAAGAACTTTTGGTCCAAATCATATACTCACTCTTCTTCCTAAACCTACCGACTATCTTTCAAATCCTAATGACTATCCTTTTTTGAGTGGATGTTCTCTTCTACATTCAATCTTCCAAGGTACAAGGTCCTGTGCTATTGTATATCAAATTTTCTGAGACATCTGTGCAGAACATAATTCAAAGCTAAGTATCCCAATCAAGGGCCCAATGCCCTTGTGGGTTTTAAATCATACCTAGATTTCTGTTTTCATAATTATATTTCACCTCTACATTCTTGAAAATATCGCAGGTTCCCAATACAATTATTCATGGAGCAGAATGATTTCTAACCCAAATCAAACCTGTTATTAACCCTAAACATACACTGTTCCCTCAATCTCATTTTACAGAAGAGCAGGGACAGAGTTGTTCTTACAATACAGGAAAGTAGGGGACATTCAACCTGCTGAGAACCTCAAAGGTCCATGCAGAAATGATACCTGGAGAAGTTGTAGGCAGGTATGAAGGACCTAAGAGAGCAAAGGCCAATTTGCATGGCAAACAACCTGGTCAGGATGAAAGGATGTTTCTGAATCAGGCTCTCTCTTCTTATTGTGGAGAAGATGGACCAAACCAGGCCTGTGTGGAGAGCTGTTCCCGGGTGCCTATGATTGATATACCATTCTAACTTGTGAAAGTGTCAGAGAAAGTAGGGACAGCCACCATCTCACTGGACCTTTGGAAGCAATTGTTAGGACAAAGGGGTTGCCAAGGCAGTGACCTCATTCAGTTCCAAAGAAAGTGATGTACCTCATTTCTTTGGTGATGGAACTCTCTGAACTTGGTATCCAAGAAGCCAGGCACCCAGATGCATTCCAAGTCCCAGTCCCAGTGGGCTCACTTGTGTGGATTTACCAAGGACAGTTAGTCTTTCTTGGTACCTACTGATGTGAGGATGGCAAAATGCCAGGAGAGCTCTTAAGAGGGACCTTTCCTGATAAAGCAGGTAGTGGCTCACCACTTTTTCCTGACAACTTCACAGTGTTGGCCAAGGAAACAAGAGAGGGTACAGGCCATTTCGGGGGAACATAGTATGGCCCACCAGTCAGAGGACACACCGGATAGTCAAAGACTTACTTGGGGGAAGGAGGTGCCTTTGTGAGTGTGGGTTTGTTGTTTTCTCTCATGTTCTGAGAATAGGTAGGAAAGGCGTTTTTTTGTTTGTTTGTTTGTTTGTTTGTTTGTTTGTTTGTTTGGAGTGAACTGTTTCTAGTAAGTCGTTTGACAAGGTGAGTGTTTCTATGTCTGTGTATCCCACTGTTTCCGTGGTTGTAGACACGAGAAAAGACAATGCAACAATGGATGTGTCCTGTCTACTAGAAAACTTCCCAGAATTCATCCTGTCTAACTTATGAATGGAGTGTGGCTTTCCTTATGGATGGGCAAAACCTACTACCTTCCTAAGTCCCATTTTTTCTTCCTGAATTCTGGCCACTCTCCAGAATAGGATCATGGATTTGTGTCCAAGATAGGTGCCAACTCCAACGTCTGTGACATGGCCTTGTACTGGATAGCTGAATGGAATGGCCAGTATCTCAGAAAACTCAGATATCAGTGTGACCAGGAAACTCTCAGTGGAGAAACCCTGCTTTGGGTCATTTGCTAACCTATTGTTCTGTTGCCCTGAATTTCAGGAACGTCTTTGCCTCAGGCCACCCCTTTATGAACCCTGAAGAAAACAGTTTTCAAATGTAAATGAATGGACATCACCTTGGATTCTTTGCTTAATTTCTTTGAAATAGGATGTGTCTGAATCAGCCTCTTGGCCCTGTGTGAGGCTGTGGCTTATATTCTCAGCACCTGAAGGATCTAAAGAAAGATTCTATGTGTGCATCCAAAACCAAAATGGCAAAATGTTCAGTCATTGTGAATGAATTCTATTGCCTTCCTCTGTTAGGTTCCTGAAATCCATCAAGTGAGAATAGGGATCCTTTGGGTCAAATGAGTTCCTCAAATCTCTGCAGAAGGGCTTGTCTTTTCTCCTGATTCCAATTCACATAAAGAATCTAAACCCCACAGTCAGAAGGCCTCAAATTGGAGAAGCGGAGCAGTATTAAGGGCAGGAATATTTGATCACTCCGGTTTCACAGGAAGGGTTTCCAGCCCACCCTGACTTTAGCCAAATGAGGGACATGGAGCTTATTTTGGACACTCTTTGGAATGTGCCCCTCATGGAAAGCTCCAACCAGAGGTTATGATGAGTGTCTACATGGAAGAAGATGGAAGCCATGTGGGAGTGTTTTGGTTTTAATTGTGGTCATTTGTTTGGCGGTGTGGAGAGATGACTGGGTCAACCTGGGCTTGAACTCTGGTGTGATTCCCCTTAGAGACTGCGTTCTGGAACTGACTCAGAGAAGTATTGTCATAAATTGTGTTGGGATTTTATGAGGCCACGCATGAGAGTCGCCCTTGGAAACAGAGAGCTTGGCCCAGGGTGGCTTTCCTCAGAGTACTGAGAATCTCAGCCAGGATATCACAGGATTTTATTCTTTAATACTTGGCAGCAATAGTTGAGAGTCAAAACACACATGGAACTCATATTGGAGAACTCAATGGGCCTGGCATCATGTGACCTTTTGTCCACTCTTTTGGAAGCCTTGCATGTGAGAGTTCTCCAGAGCTTTCTTTGAAATGAACTTCCTCAACTTTTAATGGTTCCTGAATGAATTGAAACCCACAGTGCCTCCAACTTCATCCTTGAAAAATGGCTACATAAATACCATAAAATTTTTGAAATTCCCATGACCTGGTTGCACTGGAGAACCTTTGGATGTTCTGTTGCTGATCATGAGTGTACCAGACCGTGCCTTGTTTGACTGGGTTTCATGAAAATGGTGTAGAACAGAGATGCCAGTATATTGAAGCCTGCAGAGTAGTGGGCCAAGAGCTGTGGTGTGCAGGTGTGTGAAAAAATATCTGTGGTTGAGACATGTGGATCTCCCATTGACTTCCAAATAGCTTGTGGCTGACATGGTGCAGCCAGCAGGCTCTTTCTTGTAAAGGCATTTTTTTATATGGAGAGGTTTCAGGGCAATCTTCAGAATAGGGTTGCTATGGTCAAGGAGAAAGCTATGTGGGATAGAAGCCTGTTTGGTGCATTCTCCTGCAGACCCTGACAAACCACATGTGACATAACTCCCACCAACACTGTGTCCCAGATGAACTCCTTGTATTTCATGAAGCAAATACCAAACTCCCAGTGCAGGAGCAAGAAACACCATGGAAAGTTTAGTATGACCAAATGGCTTCACAGTCCACACGGGGAGACACTTACCCACAGTGGCCACAGTTTACATACAAATGGAGAATTCGGCACTGCTGTCTCATGTTCATTGGACATAGATGTAGGGTCAGCTTTGATGTTCTCACTACAAAGGAACATAGTTTCTGACAAGCTCCTGAGAACAACAAATATTTCAAGTGTCCAACCACAGAGGCAGTTTCTCAAGAAGTATTATTCCGGCAGAGCTCCATGTACGTGGAGTGTTTACCCTGTCCCTTAGTTTTGGAAATTCCTCTACCACCTCCAAGGTTGTGAACTCCTGATTATTTTCCATTGCAGATATGTATTCACATATTTTCTAACTATTTTCCTCTAATTGTGTCTTACTTGGGGTGAAGGTAATGTAAAGGCATTTTTCTGGATGAGAGTAGGAAGATTTTTGTGTAGCACATATTTGCATACACATTGGATACATTTTCCTATTTTCCATTCGACATACTGAATCCCTGACAATAACCCATACCCAACTAGACTCTTACTGATAATCCTAATATGATGGAGAAAAATAACCCAAACAGAATAGACATACAAGCAGTTCAGTGGATGTATCACATATATTTGGACTTGCCTTTTGCATAACAAATTGTAGGTGTTTCAAATCTTGTCAATTTTAATTGATATAGTTCTCCATGAGTTTTTAAAGTTAACAACTATGTGAATTTCTGTCTCCCTTTCTCTGTAGCCTATTCAGCACATGTATTTTTATATGCACATATAGAATCCTACCTGGTATCACAAGTACATTATTGTGAGTGCATGCATTGGCAGATACAAATTGTGAGAAGAGATCACCCCTCCTAAACACTTTTGGAATTTAAAATTCAACCTATGGGTGACCTTCCTAGTGGAATATTATACATAAATCCATTTTCATTAAAATATAAATTTTTCCATCTCTGGAGGATATATATTTCATGATGAATTTCGATTGGCATATATATTGCTACATTTTAATGTCTCTGTGTGTGTTTTCTATATATATATATATATATATATATATATATATATATATATATATATATATACTGTACAGATTTTTCAAAATATGAAATATATGTGTCTTATATACACTCCCTGAATTCATTCATGTTCATGTATGTGGATTTATAATCAACTTTTCACAAGATTTTTCTCAGAAATATTCATCCACGTGAAATACATGTTTGTTTCCTAGTACAACAAACTCACTACAGTGAATGGTGGTTACAGATCCTAATATTGCTACACTAACTGACTCAGTTTAACATCAATGCAAGTAGATTCCTGTGGGACATGGTGTGTATTTTGAGGTTCATTTTCATTCAACACTGGTATATTACTATTTCTTAAGTTTTTGAACATCATAATATATATATTTCATCCACAAGTTCACAAATTTATAGGCATTTGTTTCAGTTTCCATCATTTCCTGCTTCAGAACACATGATTTCCTCCAGGTTTCTTGACTGGCCTTTTCATGAAACTTATTTCCAAACACATTATTTTCGATTTTCATAATCAATTTTAAAGCAAACCTCACACACTCTTCATGATAAAGCATAACCCTAAAATTACCATTAGATGTATAACTGGTTGTAATGAATGGATGTATATCAATATAAAATTTCCTGTATATTTTCAGATATCAATTCAATCCATTATTTAAAGTTGGAGCCAGTTATATTATTTATTCACAGTATGGTCTATTCATGCATTTTCTCTATATTCAGAGACACAGGGCACACCTATTTTTACTCCCAAAATTAATTTATATGTCTTCAAAAACTTGTTTGCAAAAATGGTGGAAGAAATACTCATGTTCCCTGATGTACATATACATTTTATCACAGTAATATTCTGGACACAAAATGCAAAGTCACATTTATGATTGTACCAAATCCTAAATGGAAAGTGAGCATGGATTACAAAAATCATCCATCTCCAGGTTGCCTAATGCTCTCAATTGTAAATCCTATTTGTGACTATATATTTGTTTCCTCCTAAGATTATATACTCAACCTCAAGCCTGTTGAAAATGTCTAATCCAATCACTCACTTTATTCTTTTCCTGATTTCCTAATATATCTATTGATATCTACTTTCCTACATATTTTCCCCAGTTCATCTTTGTGACTGACTCTTCACATGTTCTGACATTTACATTCACTCTCTACTCGAAACCCTCTTGCGAAAGAACTTATGGTCCAAATCATTTACTCACTCTTCTTCCTAAACCTACGGACGATCATCCTAATCATACTGACTATCTTTTTTTGACTGGATGTTCTCTTCTACATTCAATTATCCAAGGTACAAGGTCCTATGCCATTGTATATGGATTTATCTGAGATAACTGTGCGGAACATAATTCAAAGGTAAGTATCCAACTCAAGGGCCCAATTTGCCCTTCAGGGCTTCAAATCTTACTTAGATTTCTGTTTTCATAATTATATTTCCCCTTTCTTGTAAATATCACAGGTTTCAAGTACCATTATTCATCCCACAGAATGATTCCTAACTCAAATTGAACATGCTATTAACCCTAAACATACACTGTTCCCTCAATCTAACTTTACAGAAGAGCAGGATCAGAGTTGGTCTTACAAAAGAGGAATGTAGGGGATCTTCCACCTGCTGAGAACCTCAAAGGTCCATGCAGAAATAATCCCTGGAGAAGTTGTAGGCAGCCATGAAGAACCTGAGAGAGCACAAGTCATCTTCCATGGCAAACATCCTGGTCAGGATGAAGGTTTGTGTCTGAATCAGCCTTTCTCTTCTTAATGTAGAGAAGATGGACCAAACCAGGCCTGTGTGGAGAGATGTTCCTGGGTGCCTATGGTTGATATACCATCCTAACTTGTGAAAGTGTCACAGGAAGTAGGGGTAGCCTCCATCTATTGGGACCGTTGAATGGAACTGTTAGGACAAAGTGGTCGCCAAGGTAGTGACCTCATTCTGTTCCTGAATGAAGTGACCTACCTCACTTTCTTGGTGATGGAACTATCTGAACTTGGGATCCAGGAATCCAGGCACCCAGAGCGAGTCCCAGTCCTAGTTCCAGTGGGCTCAGTTTTTTGAAATAACCAAGGACAGTGTCAGTCTTCCTTGGTACCTACTTATGTGAGGATTGCCAAATGCCAGCAGCGCTCTGAAGAGTGTACTTTTTCAGAAAGCATGTAGTTGTTCATCGCTTGCTCCTCACAACTCCTCAGAGTTGGCCAAGGAGACCAGATCTGAGACAGGACAAGCCATTTCGGGAAAACATAGTAGGGCCCACGAGTCATTGGACACTCCTGATGGTCACAGACCTATTTGTGAAAACAAGGTGCCTTTGTGGGTGTGGGTGTGAGTTTGTGATTTTGTCTCATGTTCTGAGAATAGGTAGGAAAGGTGGTTTGTTTGGTTTGGAGTGGACTGTGTCTGGAAAGTCCTTTGAGGAGCCGAGTGTTTCTATGTCTGCCTATCTCTCTGTGACCTTGGTTGTAGATATTAGAAAAGAGAATGCATCAATGAATGTGTCCTGTGTAGTAGAAATCTTCCCAGAATTCATCCTACCCAATTTATGAAAGGAATTCAGCTTGCCTTATGGATGGGCAATCCCTACTATCTTCCTAAGTTTCTCTTTTCTTCCTGAATTTTGCCACTCTCCAGAATAGGATCATGGTTTTGTGTCCAAATTATTTACCACCTCCAATCTCTGTGACATAGCCATGTACTGGATAGCTGAAGGGAATTGGAGCATCTCAGAAAAACCAGATATCAATGTGACCAGGAAAGTCTCAGTGGGGAAACCCTGATTTGGGCCTATTGCTTACCTATTCTTCTGTTGCCCTTAATGTCAGGAAGGCCTTTGCCTCTGGCCACACCTTTGTGAAGCCTGAACAAAACAGTTTTCAAATGGAAATGAGTGGACATCACCTGTGGCTCTTTGCTTAATTGCTTAGGAAAGGGATGTGTCTGAATCAGCCACTTGGCCCCGTGTGAGGCTTTGGCTTAGATTCTCAGCACTTGATGGATCTAAAGAAAGATCCCATGTTTGCATCCATAACAAAAATGCCAAAAAGTGCAGTAATTGTGGATGAAGTCTCTCGCCTTCCTCTGTAAGGTTCCTGACCTCCATCAAGTGAGAATAGGAATCCTTTGGGTCAAATGAGCTCTTCAAATCCCTGCAGAGTCTAGCCCATAGTTGCTTGTGTTGTCTCATGACTCCAAATCACATACATAATCAATACATGACAGTGAGTAGGCCTCAAATTGGAGAAGCACAGCAGTATTTAGGGCAGGACTATTTGATCACTCCTGTTTCACAGGAAGTGTTTCCAGGCCACCCAGACTTTAGGCAAATGAGGGGCAAGGAAGTCTATTTTGGACACTGTCTTGTGCTGCACCTCTCATGGAAACATACAGCCAGAGGTTATGATGAATGTCTATATGGATAAAGATGAGGGTCATGTGGGAGTGTTTTGGTTTAAATTGTGGTCATTTGTGTGGCAGTTGGAAGAGATGACTGGGTCCACCTGCTCTTGAACTCTGGTGTGATTTCCCTTAGAGACTGAGTTCTGGAACTAACCTCAGAGAAGTATTGCCATGAATTGTGTTGGCATTTAAGGAGGCCATGCATGAGAGTCACCCTTGGAACCTGAGATCTAGGCCCAGGAGGCTTTCCAGAGAGCACTGGAAATCTCAGCCGGAATATCACATGATTTTATTCTGAAAAACTTGGCAGCCATAGTTGAGAGTCAAAACACACATGGACCTCACATTGTAGACCTCAACAGCGCTGGCTTCATGTGACCTTTTGGACACTCTTTGGGAAACCTTGCCTGTTATCATTCTCCAGAGCTTTCATTGAAATGAGCTTCCTCACCATTTAATGGTTCCCTAATGAATTGAAACCCACAGTGCCTCCAACTTCATCCTTGAAAAATGGCTAGATAAATAAAATGAAATTTTTGAAATTCCCATGACCAGGTGGCACTGGAGAACCTTTGGATGTCCTGTTGCTGATCAAGAGTGTACTAGACAGTTCCTTGATTGACTGGGTTTCATGAAAATGGTGTAGAACAGAGATGCCATTAAGTTAGAGCCTGCAGAGTAGTGGGCCTAGAAAGTGGTGTGCAGTTGTGTGATAATACATTTGTGTTGTGGCCATGTAGATCTGCCATTGGCTTCCAAATTGCTTGTGACTGACATGGTGCAGGCAGGAGACACGTATATGTAAAAGCATGTTTTTATATGGAGAGGTTTCAGGGCAATGTTAAGAATCAAGTTTCTATGTACAAGTTGGCAAGCTATGTGGGAAAGAAGCCTGGTTGGTGCATTCTCCTGCAGACCCTGACCCACCGCAAGTGACAGAACTCCGTCTAGCACTGTGTCCCTGTTGAACTTCTTGTATTTTTTGAAGGAAATACCAAACTCCCAGTGCAGCAGCAAAAAACACCACGAAAAGTGGAGGATGACCAAATGGTTCCACAGTCCCCACGGAGAGACACTTAGACCCATGTGGCCACTGTTTACCTACAAAGAGTGAATTCAGAACTGTTGCCTCAAGTTTACTGGAAAATAAGAAACCATATCCTTCAGGTCACATAGATGTAGACCCAGCTTTGATGGTCCCACTACAAAGAAAGCTAAAGCTCCTGAAAATAACATATATTTCAAGTGCCCAACCTCAGAGGAAGTTTCTCAAGATGTCTTTAGGCTAGCAGATCTCCATGTTTGAGGAGTGTTTACCATGTCCGTTACTTTTGGAAACTCCTCTACCACCTCCAAGGTTGTGAACTCCCGAGAATTTTCCATTCCAGATATGTATTCACAGATTTTCTAACAAAACTGTTCTAACTGTGACTTACTTCAGACGAAGGGAATGTCAAAGCTTTGTTCTGGATGAGAGTGGGATGTTTTTTGTGTAGCACATATTTGCATATACATTGGATTCATTATCGTATTTTCCATTTGAAATATTGAATCCCAGACAGTAACCCATAAAAAACTAGACTCTGACTACTAATCCTAATATGATGCAGTAAAATAACCCAAACAGAATAGAAATGCAAGCAGTTCAGTGGAGGCATGGTGTAGAGTTGGACTTGCCTTTTGCATAAAAAAGGGTAGGTGTTATAAATATAGTCAATTTTCTGTTGAAATAGTTCTCCATGTGTTTTTAATGTTAACAAATATGTGAATTCCTGTCTCCCTCTCTCTGTAGCCTATTCAGCACATGCATTTTTATATACACATATAGAATACTACCTGGTATCACACGTACATTTTTGTGAGGTGGCTGACGTGGCAGATACAAATTGTGAGAAGAGATCACTCCTCCTAAATGCTGTTGGAACTGAAAATTCAATGTATGGGTAAACTTGCTAGTTCAACAACATTATGCATAAATCTATCTTCAATAAAATGAATATTTTTGGATCTGTGGATGATATATATTTCATGGTGAATTTCGATTGATATATATATATTGCTATTTTTAATGTTTCAGTGTGTGTGTGTGTGTGTGTGTGTGTGTATACACACACACTCTCCAGATTTTTCAAAATATGAAATGTATGAGTCTTATTATACACTCCCTAAATTAATTAATATTCATATATGTGGATTTATAATCAACTTTTCACAAGATTATTCTCAGAGATATTCATCCACTTGAAATACATATTTCTTTCCTAGTACTGAAAACTAACTTGAGTGAATGGTGCATACAAATCCTAATATTTCTACAGTAACTGACCCAGTTTAACATCAATTCAAGTAGATTCCTATGGGACATGATGTGTATTTAACGTTAATTTTTGTCAACACTGGTACATTACTATTTCTTCAATTAATGCACATCATAGGATATATATTTTATCTACAAGTTAGCAAATATTTAGGCATTTGTTTCACTTTCAATCACTTCCTGCTTCAGAACACATGTACACTTCCGGGTTTCTTGACTGGTCTTTTCATGAGACTTCTTTCCAAACACATAATTTTCAATTTCCATAATCACTTTTGAAGCAATACTCACACACTCTTCATGAGAATCCATAACCCTAATATTACAATTAGATATATAACGGGTAGGATTAAATGTATTATATCAATATAAGATTTTCTGTATATTTTCAGATATCAATTCAATCCATTATTTAAAGTTGGAACCAGTTATATTATTTATTCACAGTATTGTCTATTCATGCATTATCTCTATATTCATAGACACATGGTTCACCTATTTCTATCCCCAATACTAATTCATACATCTTCATTATATTGCTCCCAGAAATGGTGGAAGAAATACTCCTGTCACCTGATCTACATATACATTTTATTACAGTAATATTCTGGACACACAAAGGAAAGTTCACACTTATGATTGTACCAATGTAAAGGTCGGCCGAGCATTGGAGGAAGAAACCAGGAAGAGACTGTCTCATGAAACAGCAAAGGGTTTTTGGGGGTCCAGCATGCTGGGGCTCAGAGCTCACTTGAATAGAGAAGAGAGCCCTGAGAACATCTTAAGCAGAGCTTATGTACTTTACTTGCTGAGGGCAGGGAGGGAAATTTATTGATTGGTCAGGTCGAGTGAGTGGTTTGCGTGCCAATGGGAGAGGGAGTACATTCTGCAGTTTGGCAGTTGGGGACAGCACATTCTGGGAACAAGATTAGCAAACAGTTCTCAAGATTTCAACAGTGTTTTGTTAAGCATACAGAAAAACAGGTATTACAAGTACCTATTTTATTAACCTTTCATTCCCCACTTCTCATTCTGGTTACTTTTAATCATAAAAGTGATCATTGGGGGGTCTCTGATTTTATGTCTCCTAGTGAGGTATATTGTTGTCTGATTACCATAAGTTTAACTTATCCAATTTGAGCTTGTAGAAAAGAAACTACACGGTTGAGCAAACAGGTTCCTACAATTAGCATTAATATGAGGATTGTTAATGGACTGGCCAGGGTTGATAAAAGCGTAGGTAACCAGGGGGACTCTGTGAACAAAGACACAAACCAACCTTTATGTGCCCCTCTCCTTTGTTGATGCTCTTCAAGGCATCTTTTTAACTTACTCATAATTTTTTTTACAACTCCAGTATGGTCGGCATAAAAACAACATTCTTCCCTCAATGCAGCACAAAGGCCCTCTTCTCTCATGAAGAGGAGGTCCAACCCTCGCCTGTTCTGTAAAACAAATTCAGAGAGAGAGTTTTAAGAGAATGGTCTGAGAATGAGAAAGGAGAGATGTAAATGAATAATGGGAAAGGGGTTTGGGATTTTCCAGGCAACAAAATGTTGAGCAGTAGAACACGTAGAGCAGAGGAGAAGACAGGAGTGAGTATCCCAAAAAGCCTGTGAGTGATGTTAAATTTTTAGTAACCTGTTTTCACTGATGACAAAAAAAACTTTAAAGGCCATTTTCATTACATCTTGGATAGGGTGCTGAGGGCTCTCCTTAGCTTTTTGAGCTTTGGTTTAGTTGGTAAGAGGACTTGGTGGGACCTGGTGAGGGCACTGACAGGAGAAGAGAGGAGTGAGTGTGTGGATGGGTACCTAAGTACTTGTTACCTCAGCAAGGGGGCAATGGTCTAAGAGCCGGCAGAGGCTTCGGTTTTTGATCTAGTAATTGGAGGGGAGAAATCAGGTTGCTTATGTGGGAGTGACAGCAGAGAGTCTGGAGCAGAAAGCAGAGGGTGAGGATCTATTAGAGAAGCATAGTTCAGGATGTGAGTGAAGGAGGGAAAAGGCCTCCACATAGGGGAATTTCCTTCCACCATTTGAGCACTTGCCGAAGTCAAAAAGGTCATGCAGAATTTGAGCATCTAGAGACACCTCTGGGGGCCATCGGTTTTGGTTGTCTAATTGGTAATATGCCCAATGCTGAGTACTGAATTTGATGAGGAGTTTGGGTTCCACCAGGCAGCCCCTGTATGCTTACATCCCATGACTTACAGAAGAAGTCGGCTTTTCCCCCACACAGCCCTGGCTGTTAGTGGGTTTGATAGTCCGCTGAGCAAACATAGTAATCTGGGCTAGCCAACCTGTATCTGGCTCACGTGTCCCTACATCCATAATGTTTGTTTCCATTACGTATGGCACGGAAAAAATTTAATGGAATTTTAGTGGGATCCCTTTCATCAGGGATATCCCAATAGGAAAGACCTATAGCCAGCTGACAAATGTCTGGGTAGAGAGATGGCCACCAGGTCCCTAAGGGGGCTGTATGCAAGATAGAGCATACTTCTAGTACAGTATGATTTGTGATCAGCCATCGCTGCTGAACAGGCTGATGAGGTTTAGGACTACTATTGGCCAAGGGGAGAGTCTATAGCCTTATGCACATGGCGAATACACAATTTGAAAGGATTACCAGTCATTTCTATTTTCCAGCCAGAGTCTGGACAGGGCGCAGGCTTGAGATGAGAGGCATGGATCCCGGAAGTGATTCCCTCTACCTTTACCACTGTAGGTGTTATAAGTAGCACCTGGTATGGTCCTTTCCAGCGGGGTTCCAGGGATGACACCTGATGTCGTCTTATGTAGATGAAGTCTCTTACTTGATATTGATATGGAGTCCCCTCGTCCCCAGGTTGGTAGGTAGTGGCCAGCTGTTTCCACAGATATCACTGTCTTCTTTCAAGAACTTTAACTCTGTCAACTCAGGAGGTGCAGAAGGGATCATTAGGTCTTAGAGTTGGGGTTATGTCCCTTACTGGAGGAGGGACCATAGAGAATTTCATAGTGCGTGAGATTACACAAAGAAACAGAGGGAGTATGAGTATTTCTTGCATGAAACAGTGCATAAGGCAGGAGCATAGTCCAAGTTTTTATGCTGATATCTAAGCTTAATTTTGTTAAGGTCTCTTTAATGCTTCTATTTATTTATTTTACCTGTCCTGAGCTCTGGGGTCTATAAGCACATTGTTACTTCCAATTAATCCCCAGGGTCCTGGCTAACCCCTGACTTACAAGGCCATGAACGCCAATCCATTTTCAGACCCTATTACCTTAGGCAGTCCGTATCTTGGAAAATTATCTTTCAGGATCTTCTTGACCACAATTTGTGCCTTTTTTTTGTGGGAAGGCTTCAATCCATCCTGAAAATGTACCTACAAAAACTTGGAGATATTTAAGTCCATACCATGCTGGCTTAATTTCAGTAAAGTCCACTTCCAAGAATTGTCCTGGTCTGGATCTTTGTAGGTGGTTAACTGCAAGAAACTTGGAAGGGTAAGCATTAACCAATTGACAGGCCTGACAGGCTTTTGTTACATGTTCAGTTATTTCCTTTCGCTCTGAGTTGGTTAGTGGAAAACTCTGTTCTTTATTCTTCAGGAATGCCTGAAGTTTCTTTGAACCAATGTGAGTGAGTTGATGTACATTTTTAACGTACCATAGGGCTTTCTGAAAATGCAGGCTGGGCTCAGTGAAGTTGAGGATTTCAGTTTCAGTGTCATTAGATGTTGTCAAAAGCTTGCTGGTGCTCAGGGGTCCATTAGAATTGGGCATCTCCTATTAACAGCGGGTATAAAGGAGCAGCTAAGGACGCAAACCCGCGTATCCATAACCTGCAAAAGCCAGCAGTCCCACGAAACTCTCTGAATTGTCTGCTATTAGATGGGGGTGGTATATGCTCAATGGTTTCTTTTCTGGGCTCAGTGAGCCATCGTTTACTGCCCCTAAGGGAATATCCCAGGAAGATTACTTCTTTCTGGCATATTTGGGCCTATTTGGCAGAAGCACTATACCCGAGTTGAGCAAGCTCGGAAAATAGTGCTTGGGTCCCAGACTCACAGTTTTCCTTGGTGTTGGCTGCCAGTAGCAGGTCATCCACATATTGAAGCAGGGTGTCTTCAGGGTGCGTAGTTCTGAAGTTGTTGAGATCTCTGGGGAGGGCTTCATCAAAGAGAGTGGGGGAAATTTTGAACCCCTGTGGGAATCTAGTCCAAGTTAGTTGACCAGACGTTCTGGTTTCTGGGCCTACCCACTCGAAAGCAAATAGCAAATGACTATCTTTATGCAGACGCAAGCAAAAGAAAGCATTTTTTTAAAGTACAGAACAGTATAGCAATTCCGCTCAGGGTTCAGAGTGCTAGGCAGATTGTACAGATAAGGTACCGTGGGGTGAATGTTCTGCACTCTGTTGTTGATCTCTCTTAGGTCTTGAAGGAAGCAATAGACCCCAGTTCCTGGATTTTTTTACTGGTACCAGGGGTGTGTTCCAGTTTGAATGACTGGGCCTTAGGACCCCTAAGGCCAGATATTTCTGAATACAGGGCCTTATCCCATCTTTAGCTTTCTTGCTCAGAGGATATTTTTTGACATTGATTGGGTGGGCTGTAGTTATTAACCCCACTGTTATTGGAGGTTGTTTCATGGCTACGCCTAACTCAGCAGTTTTTTCCTAGGCATCTGCAAAATCTGTTATCCATTTCTGGGGTAGCTTGCTGTTTGATCAGTCTTGGGGGGGTGACGAGTTGATGTTCATCTTCTACTGACATAGTTAAAGCCGTGACTATAGGAGTTTCTACTGAACGTTTTAGAAATTTCACTTGGGGGCCTTCAGGGATAAAAGTTATTCTGGCCTGGAGCTTGTTGAGCAGATCTCTGCCCATCAATGGGGGGGGGGGCATTCTGGGATTACTAGAAAGGAGTGATGGATTTTTCCTTTCCCCAGGACCATGGTCCTCTTAGTTGTCTAAGCCCCATATTTACTGCCATTAGGCCCTTGAACTAGAGTCATTTTATTTGATAGATGGCCCAATGGTGTCTTAAGGGATGAGTATACTGCCCCTGTGTCCACTTCAAAATTTACTCACTGCCGGCAAGTTCTTTGAGTTCTTTTGGCAGGGCCAGCTTCCTCCAGGGAAGGAGGGCCTGTGTGTGCCACGGGGTAGTCATCTGGAGAGAGCTGGGCTGGCCTAGATTCCTCCAATGGTGGAGAGTCTGAGTCACCAGCAGGGGAATCACTTAGAGGGAGTTGGGGGTTGGGGGACGAGGACAGGGCATAAGGAGGGGGAGGAGAGTCCAGTAGAGTCTTGAGACTCAGGGAGAACAGAGAGTGGAGGAGGAGGAGCAGAGGGTTTGAGAGATACAATCGTGGGGGAAGCAGTAGGAGCGGGGGCAGGTTCAAGGAAAGGTTTCACCCATGGAGAAAGAGATTTGCAGAGGTCCTGCTAAGTTAAGATATATTGCTGTTGATCTGGATGGCTAAGTGGCCCTGGCTGAAAGACAATATCTCTGAGTTTTTAAATTAGTGAGAAGTAGAAACATCCTTCTGGGGGCCATCCGACTCCGAAGGTGGGTCATTCTGAGGCACAGAGTGTCTACCAGGTCCGACGTTTTACTGAAAAAGAAAGATTCTGAGCCCTTAAGCAGACTTTGGTCCACTGATCAAGGGTCAGGGACAGAGGCGTTGAAGTGCTCTGTCCCATATGAAAGATACACAAACAGTGAAACCAATGACACACGACACAGACAAGACAAGACAATAAAGACAGGCAATGGACGTCCAGTACTGAGACCAGGACAGAGTAGCCGGCAAAACCTGATGGGCGGGCAATACCGAATCCAAAACAAAATATCACTGAGTCGAGGAGACTATTGTTACTCGATTTCCCGAGACCTCCAGGGCGTCCCCCAGAGACATGACCTGTGGCTCTGTGACACGTCTGTCAGCCACGCTCAGAGAGAGCTCATACTCATCACCGATAGCCATTATGCCCATCCCTAACCTGAAACCTGAAACCAGAAAGAGGCACCTTACTCACCCTGAGAGGAGCCCATTGTCTGTCTTTCATCCACCACTGCTGGATCTCCCTGCGGCCCTCAGATGTAAAGTTCGGGCGAGCTTTGGAGGAAGAGACCACCAAGAGACTGTCTCATGCAACAGCCAAGGGTCCAGAATTCTGGGACTCAGAGCTCACTAGAATAGAGCACAGAGCCCTGAGAACAGCTTAAGCAGAGCTTATATACTTTCCTTGGAGAGGGCAGGGAGGGAAGTTGATGGATGGGTCAGGGCGAGTGGGCGGTTTGCGTGTAAACAGGAGAGGGAATACATTCTACAGTTTGGCAGTTCGGGACAGGACATTCTGGAAACAAGATTAGCAAAAAGTTTTCAAGATTTCAACAGTGTTTTGTTAAGCATACAGAAAAACAGAAAGTGACAACTACCTATTTTATGTAATTTCACCAAAGCCTAAATGTAAAGTGAGCATGGATTACTAAAAACATTCTTGTCCAGGTTGCCTAATGCTCACAAATGTCAATTCTCTTCGTGACTACATATTTGTTTCTTCCTAAGATTATATATTCAACCTCAACCCTGTTGAAAATGCCTAATCCTATGACTCACTTAATACTTTGCCTGATTTCATAATGTCTCTATTGATATCTGCTTTCCTACATATTTTCCCCAGTTCATCATTGTGACTGACTATTCACATGGAATGAAATTAACATTCACTCTCTAACTGAAACTCTATTGATAAAGAACTTTGGTCCAAATCCTATACTCACTCTTCTTTCTAAACCTACCGACTATCTTCCTAATCCTAACAACTATCCCTTTTTGACTGGAGGTTCTCTTTGACATTCAATCATCCAAGGTACAACGTCCTATGCCATTGTATATCGATTTATCTGAGACATCTGTGCAGAAAGTATTTCAATGCTAAGTATCCCAATCAAGGGCCCAATTCTCTTCTGGGCTTCAAATCGTACCTAGATTTCTGTTTTTCATACTTGAATCATACGTCTATATTCTTATAAATATCACAGATTCCCAGTACCATTATTCATCCCACAGAATGATTCCTAACCCAAATCAAACCTGATATTAACCCTAACTACACAGTGTTCCCTCAATCTAACTTTAGAGAAGAGCAGGGACAGAGCTGATCTTAAAATACAGAAATGTAGGGGATCTTCCACCTGCTGAGAACCTCAGAGGTGCATGCAGAAAGGATCCCTGAAGAAGATGTAGGCAGCTATGATGGACGTGAGAGAGCAAAAGTCATCTTCCATGGCAAAAAACCTGGTCAGGATGAAGGGAAGTGTATGAATCAGCCTCTCTCTACTTAATGTAGAGAAGATGGACCAAACCAGGCCTTTGTGCAGAGCTGTTCTTTGGTGCCTATGAATGATATATCATTCTAACTTGTGAAAGTGTCACAGGAAGTAGGGGCAGCCTCCAGCTCATGAAACACTTGGAAGAAACTGTTAGAACAAAGTGTTTGGCAAGGCAGTGACCTCATTCAGTTCCTAAAGGAAGTGACCTACCTCACTTCCTTGGTAATGGAACTCTCTAAACTTGGGATCCAGGAAGCCAGGTACCCAGAGCCAATCCCAGTCCCAGTCCCAGTGGGCTCACTTGTTTTGTGTTACTAAGGACAGAGTCACTCTTCCTTGGTACCTACTGATGTGAGGATGGCCAAATGCCAGGGTCATTCTTGAGAAAGCAGGTAGTGTCTCACCACAGTCTCCTGACAACCTCACACAGTTGGCCGAGGAGACCAGAATTGAGAATGGATAGTCCATTTCAGGGGAACATAGTATGACCCACCAGTCAGAGGACACTCCGGATAGTCACAGACCTACTTGGGGGAAGGAGGTGCCTTTTTGCTTGTGGGTGTGAGTTTGTGGTTTTTTCTCATGTTCTGAGAATAGGTAGAAAACGCGGTTTGTTTGGTTTGGAGTGGACTTTTTCTAGTAAGTTGTTTGATAAGGTGAGTGTTTCTATGTCTGTGTATCCCACTTTGTCCGTGGTTGTAGACATTAGAAAAGAGAATGCATCAATGGATGTGTCCTGTCTAGTAGAAAGCTTCCCAGCATTCATTCTGCCCAATTTGTGAATGGACTTTGACTCGCCTTATGGATGGGCAATGCCTACTATCTTACTACCTTGCTGTTTTCTTCCTGAATTCTGGCCACTCTCGAGACTAGGCTCATGGTTTTGTGTCCAAGATATGTATCACCTCCAAGCTCTGTGACATGGCCATGTACATGATAACTGAAGGGAATTGGAGGATCTCAGAAAACTCAGATATGAATGTGACCAGTAAAGTCTCAGTGGAGAATCCTTGCTTTGGGCCATTTGCTTACCTATTGTTCCATTGCCCTGAATGTCAGGAAGGTCTTTGCCTCAGGCCACCCCTTTGTGAAGCCTCAACAAAACAGTTTTCAAATGGAAATGAATTGGCATCACCTGTGGCTCTTTGCTTAATTGCTTTGGAAAGGGATGTTTCTTAATCAGCCTCTTGGTCCTGTGTGAGGCTGTGGCTTAGATTCTCAGCACCTGATGGATCTAAAGAAAGATTCCCTGTGTGCTACAAAACCAAAATGGTCAAAATAGTAGTCATTGTGTATGAAGATTCTCGCCATCTTCTGTAATATTTCTGACATCCATCAAGTGAAAATAAGGATCCTTTGGGACAAATGAGTTCTTCAAATGTCTGCAGAGGCTAGACCATAGATGCTTGGGTTTTCTCATGACTCCAATTCACATAAAGAATCTATAACTGGCAGTCATTAGGCCTCAAATTGGAGAAGTGAAGCCGTAATAAGGACAGGCCTATTTGATCACTCGTGGTTCACAGGAAGGGTGTTCAGGCCACACTGACATTAGGGAAAATAGCGGCAAGGGAGCATATTTTGGACACTGTCTTGGACTGCGCCCCTTATGAAAACCTCCAGCCAGAGAATTTGATGAGTGTCTATATGGAAGAAGATGAGGGCCATGTGGGAGTGTTTTGGTTTTAATTGTGGTCATTTTTGTGGTGGTTGGAAGACATGACTGTGGCCACCATGACTGGAACTCTTTTGTGATTCCCCTTAGAAACTGAGTTCTGGAACTGACCTCAGAGAAGAATTGCCATGAATTGTGTTGGGATTTTAGGAGGCCACTCATGAGAGTCGCCCTTGGAAACTGAGATCTAGGCAAACTCAGATGGAGACTGCTGAATAGTGACACAGAGCTGTGGTGCACAGGTGTGTGATAACACATCTCTGGTGGGGCCATGTGGATCTGCCAATGACTTCCAAATGGCTTGTGGCTGAAATGGTGCAGCGCGTAATCCCTTATACGTTTGACCTCTTCATATTAAGGCATCTTGTTATATGGAGAGGTTTCAGGGCAATGTTCACAATCAGGTTGCAATGGTTAAGGGGGCAAGCTATGTGGGATAGAAGCCTGGTTGGTGTATTCTCCTGCAGACCCTGACCCACCACACGTATGAGACATTCCTCCAGCACTGAGTCCCTGTTGATCTCCTTGTATTTTGTGAAGCAAATACCAAACTCCCAGTGCAACAGCAAGAAACACCATGAAAAGTGGAAGATGAGCAAATGGCTTCGCAGTCCACACGGGGAGGCACTTAGCTTTCAGTGGCCACAGTTTCCCAACAAAGAGAGAATTCAGCACTGCTGCCTCATGTTCATTTGAAAATAAGAAACTATATCTTCCAGGTCACATATATGCAGACCCAGCTTTGATGGTCTCACTACAAAGGAAGCTAAAGCTCCTGACAACAACATATATTTCAAGTGCCCAAGGTCAGGGGCAGTTTCTCAAGAAGTTTTAGGCCAGCAGAGCTCCATATTTGTGGAGTGTTTACCTGTTAGACCAGGACATGACAAAAGACCACTGACTCCAATTAAAATCAAA
Source organism: Callospermophilus lateralis (assembly GCF_048772815.1). Classification (NCBI taxonomy): domain Eukaryota; kingdom Metazoa; phylum Chordata; class Mammalia; order Rodentia; family Sciuridae; genus Callospermophilus; species Callospermophilus lateralis. Next base: position 429,152 of record NW_027514369.1, on the reverse strand, counting down.
TTAAACCAAGCTTATTATTTCCACTGGCTTCCTCTTCCTCTAAAAATGGTGGAAACTAGACAGCAACCCCACCTTTCCTACAGCCCACCTTTATAGCCCAGAAAGTTACACAAAGGCGGGTTACAGATAAGAGAACTCGGAGAAGCATCACATTAATGCTAGTTTACATTTTTTGTTTTTTGCTGGCCCCTCATCAGAATTTATCAGGACCATTAGAGCCTCAACGACTGTCGTTGTCTGGCCAGGGAAGGCCAATATTTATGAGGTGTCACTAAAGTTTCAGAGAGGGCTGCTATCTGGTCAGAGAGCCAGGCATGGGTGAGTTCAAGGCATGGGCAGGCATTCAAAGCAGATTCAGAATTTGCAGTAATGTATAGTAAAGCCAAAATTATCTTTTCATGGTTTTGTGGCAAGATGGCTCCCAATTTTAATAAATGATCATGTTGGGTCTATCATTCCCCCTTTCTAATGTGCCCCTTCCAAATCTTTGATAGGGTAGGAAAAGAGCAATGAGGGAATTTTAATTCCTCAGGTAACAGTCTCCAAATTTTTAGAACTCACCCAAAACTGGATTCCTGATTTTACCTGACATAATTAATTACTTATATTGATAGTCTATTTATTTTTGGCTCCATAGTTGTTAGACGAGAGGCGTCGCTCATTTTGATGTCTTCATAGCTGAGAGAGGGTGACGTGAGTGGGCACAGCATATGGGACATGACTTGTCTTTTAGATGTCAGTTGAGGGACATGGGTTGCCTTTTAGAAATCAGTTCGGTTTGAAGTCTGGTTGGGGAAGAAAAGGTTGTAAAGTCATCTGGGGATGGGTTCTTCTATGTGAGAAACAAAAACCATGAGTACTGAAAAAATGTTGCAGCAGCTGGAACATGTCACTGTATAGAAGTTCCCTCAGCAGGCTTTAATATCCCCAGTTATCAGAATGTCAACTTAATATTTAACATTTAGTGTTACATTTGTCCCTCCCCATAAGATACAGTTTAATAATTTAATGTCATCTGATTTTGCAAAATTCTTTTACTAGTATGACCTCTGTGTGTAATAGAGAAACCTTTAATTCTGTTACTCAGGGCTGGATAATCATACTAGCAAACACCAAGCCTACCTGTGTAGGTTAGGAATATCTGTAGGCCTTAAACTTAAAATTTGTGCCTCTGGCAGCTCCTCTTGATAGTCACTTTTTATAGTTATCAGGCATTGCTGACTGAGAATCCTTCTTTGTGGCCTCCAGTCTTACTTATTTTGGGAGGATAACATAAAGTGAATACCTTAAAATATTATTATTATTATTATTATTATTATTATTATTATTATTATTTAAAATGTCAGGAATGGCTGTATTTTGGTTTTAACTCTCTTTGATAAGTGTTTAAGATGAAGCTGTCAAACTGACTTTTGTTTCTATCTATTGTTAACATTAGCTGAGTTTTATGAAAGTCATTCCTGGGGAAACTTGAGAGCAGCTTCTCAGTTCTGCTGGTGCCATTTGCGCTAGGTGGGTCCAGGTCTTGCTTGACCATGGGGCTTCCCTCGGAAGCATCAAAGATGTCTCCCTTCTCTGATGACTCTCTTCTTCATAGCAAATGCACTGATTGGCTTTCTGTTTTCCAGTGGTCTCATTAATCTCCCTGATTGGGAGGTTATGAGGCCCAGAGTTGCAAAGCTTTTAGAGAAGTCCCCTGTTCAATGGATTCAGACTGACTCAGAGGGCAAGAGCCAAATATTGGTTTTCTTGGCTCTTTTCATGTAAATTTAATTTTAAATCCTAATCTTAATTATCCAGCAAATAAATTTTAACAGCCTTATATTAAGAGTACTGGGGTTTAATGTCTATAAGTTTATAATTATTTATCTTTTTATTAATTGGGATCTGTATTGTAGGTGTCTTGTAGGTGATGACTTATTATCTTAAATTAACCCATGCTGTGTTCTTAAAGCAACACTTCTGTAAAACACTAACAGGGAATCTTTAGATCACTTATAAGGAAATTACAAAATAAAATTTTTTAACAAGTGTAAAAATACTTAGTTCGTGTAATAGCTCCCCTGAATTTTTTAGCTGAGTTATACATTTTATCCCCTGTTTGAGATCGTAGTAATCTTAACAGAAAACAAAACAACTTTTGAACATAACTTTAAATGAAACATAATCTTACCAACAGCTTTCGTAGTCATTCTCACATGTAGTAATATGGGACACAGAGCCTTATCTCAGGTAAGGCAGGGCTCTTTATAAATATTAAGTGTTTTAGTTCTAAAGATGAACTTTGTTTTTTTAAATATCATTTTACAAATTTTATATAAATTGTTTGAGGTCACATGAACATTAGCTAACACCATAGGATATCACATTTAAAACATGAATTTAATAAACACTGAAATTTTTAACCTTTGCATAGATAAGGCTCTCATTAACATAAAAATACATTTAAATTGTTCCCCAATGTAAAAAGTAACATAAAACTTTACATATCTTATTGAAAACAGGTAAATGAATGCCCAATATATTTTTTTTACTATACAACTTCAGAACACCAGCTTGGTATAATGCTCTTTTAAAGTTTCTACATTACAGACTTGTATACCTGAAAGATAGGAGCACATTAATAGCATCACAATTACATTGATGTTTCTACATTAGGCAAGTTTAGCTTTTAAAGAAATGGCAGTACAGGGCTCTAAAATAACAGTTCTTATTTAATCAGTTGTTTAATTTTTATGATTGCTTGCTCTAGAAAAAATAAAACTTAATAAAACACAATGTTATGGGTAAACTTATGTTTTCAGAAATTTTTGTCTCTTTAACACATGACTGATTTTTACAATCTTATACAGACTTTATTACACACTTCTACAGACCTTAGTAAATCAATCAGATATCTAACAAAAGTACTCATGAATGAGTAATCCCATATCAAATTTACTTTACTTATTTATCAAAATATTAGCAAATGTATTGAAGAGTGTAAACCATTTTTTTTTTGTTGAAGGAAAAGTCCTAGAACCAAGTCATATTAGAATTTTTGTAGACATTAATATTTTATTAGATTTTTGAACACCTAGAAAAACTTGTAAGCTGAGTTTTAAAGACATTTATTTTTATCTGTTTATCCAATTTAAATTCAACAATTTAAATCACGTGAATTAAAGATCTTTAGATCCACTTTGTAAAATTTGTTTTTATGAGCGTTGTTTTTATGAGTGCACTTTATATATGTTAATTTGTGTATCATATATATGATATAGGGACATATGTATATATAGATATACAACACATAACAACAGTGTGTACACATAATAATAGTAAAGGTCTTGTAGCTTTTCACAGGTGAAATATCCATTGCAATGTTTCAAAAACTCCACAGTTGGTCAAAGATAGAACTGATCAGAAAAACATTAACCTAGGTCTGTAGGATCAAAATCATGAGCTCAAAAAAAAAAATAAAGAATCTAAGGAAAAAAATAAGAGTTCTAGAAAAAATGACTGGTAATTAATTAGTAAATACCATACAATTTAACTTTTTTTTTTTCTCTTAGGCCTCAGATCAGTATCCTACTAAGTTAGCATGCTGCTTTCATTTGCATTTCAACATAAGTCCTGGCTGAGGTCCAGAAGGAACAGGGAAAAGCTGCTAATCTGAGCAGACACCTCAGACCTAAGGCATTTCAACCATAATATTCAGGTTTGGATGTTGAAAATTATCATACAAGTTTAAGATACAATTCACAAAATTTTATATCTTTACATCTTTTTTTGTCAACAGATACCATACTATGATTTACTATCCTTGTCCAATTTAATGCACTGCTACACACAGTGACATTTTCCCAGGCTACCCAGTTCAAAATTGGTGAAAAATAGCCTGAATGATTGGGAAGTTACTTGCCAACTTGGAAGTTGTGTTGTTTAGTTTTCCATCCTAAGTATTTAAGTTCTCTGACATGAATTATCTGAAATCATAAACTAAACAATTACCTAAACCCGACTTTTAACTGCAAGATTGTGCAATGCTTTAAAAACCCATTCAGATACCAGATTGTTACAATAAAACATCATCATTTAGACACACATTCAGCTAAGATCATTCCCAAGAAACAATTTATAATATCAACATATCATTGCACATGTCTTAAAGGGCCAGAAAAAAAGACACAAGACAGACAGAAAGGAGCTCCAGAATATGGCTGACAGACAGAAGCCTTTAAAACAGAGCAGATAAGAGAAAAATCAACTACACCAGTGGAACCATAGATGTCCCCACAAGGGAACCAGATGTTTTCACAGAGGGACAACCTGAAATGTAATATCAAGGGTCTCCATGGTTACTTTACTGCATTTAGTGTCCCCTTTTTCTTTTTCTCTTTTTTAAAAAAACAGAGGTGGCATAATCCTTACAGTGCAGGGAAGGAAGGAGGTAATTCTCTGAAAAAACAGGGCTTTGGCAGCTGCTGGGAGTCGCTCAGTCCCTCCTTATACTTATAGGATTAGCTCTTCTGGTTTCGTTCCACCTCAAGCACGCTCCATCTCCTAACATTTCAGTAGTCAGCTCTCAAAAATTTCCGGGGCGGTGGGGGGTACCAAAATTTGTAACTTAAAGTTCACTTCCTGAATTTGAAGTCAATTCATGCCAATTTAATAATGAGGACAGGGTTTGAGAAAAAGAAAAAGGGAGTTTTACTGCTTTGCTAACAAAGGAAAAACACAGGGGTCTCTGCCCAAAGGTTGTAACTCTCTTTGTCTGAAGGGACAAGGGGTTTTAAAGGACTTTCAATTGTTAACCTGGGAGATACTCAGTTCTTACGTCCCCAGCAGGCATTGCCCTGTGCAGTGTGTGTGCTCCAGGCAGCCAGCTAGTGGCTTCTCTTATCCTGCTTAACAAAGGGGGGTAAAGTTTATCACAGTTCTTTACAACACAGTTCAATGGGATGTCAGTCTTACATGCTTTATTACCCATTTTCATGTCCAATATCCTTAAGTTTTTTCCACAGAAATCACACAACAAAACACACAAAAACAAACAAACAAAAAACATGTAGAAGACAGAAAAAAAAAACACAAAAAAAACAGAATCTCGGCGCAGAAACAGAAAAACAGAGGAGCAATGGAACATCTTGCTAATGCTCCGGGATAGGAACTTCTGTGTGTCTGTTGGCACCTCTCTACCCTTTCAGAGGAATTCACTACAGAATAGAACAGAGGACAGAATGATTCTCGTTACTGTCCCAGACAGGTGTATATGTGTGCCTCCCCAGGCCACCTCTCTGTCATCAGAAGAGATCTCCCTTTACCGGATATCAAATGTTATATAGGTGCTACTTACCAATGGAGGCCTCCTCCACCATGAACTTGCTAATTGTTTTAGTGCGGTGGTTCACTGCAGTTCTCCCCGGACCAAAAGCTCACTCCAAGGCCTTGTAACTTGCCTCTCCAGGACGGAGCCCTGGAGGGAAGGCCAGCTTCAGAATTTCCAGCAGTCTGGTCTTGTGATCTGTTGGGGCAGGTTCATCTCGCTGCGGAACTACAAAATGTTAGACCACGATTCAAGAAAAGACCACTGACTCCAATTAAAGTCAAATTAAGACAAGCTTATTATTTTCAGTGGCCGGGCTGCATCTTCCTCTCAAAATAGTGGAAACAAGACAGCAAACCCACCTCTCCTACAGCCCAGCTTTATAGCCCAGAAAGTTACACAAAAGGGGCGTTACAGAAAACAGAATTTTGATAAGCATCACACTAATTTTTGTTTACATTTTTTTTTGCTGGCCCTAGAATCAGAAATTATGAGGACCATTAGAGCCTCAGAGAGGGTCGTTGTATGGTCAGGGAAGGCCATTATTTATGAGGTGTCACTGAAGTTTCAGAGAGGGCTGCGATCTGGTCAGAGAGCTAGGCATGGGGGAGTTCAAGGCACGGGCAGGCATTTCAAGCAGGTTCAGAATTTGCAGTAATTTATACTAAAGCCAAAATTATCTTTTCATGGTTTTGTGGAAAGATGGCTCCTAATTTTATAAAAGCTTAGGTTGGGTGTATCAACCGTGTCCCTTACTTTTGGAAACTCCTCTACAACCTCCAAGGTTGTGAACTACTGAGCATTTTCCAATCCAGATATGTATTCACAGATTTTCTAACTCTTCTCCTCTAATTGTGTCTTACTTGAGGCCAAGGTAATGTCAAGACATTATTCTGGATGAGAGTGGGAAGATTATTGTGCAGCACATATTTGCATATACATTGGATTCATTTTCCAATTTTCCATTCGAAATACTGAATCCCTGACACTAACCCATAGCTTACTAGATTCTAACTACTAATACTAATATGATGGAGAAAAATAACCCAAATAGAATTGAAATACAAGCATTTCAGAGGAGGCCTGGTGTATACTAGAATTGCCTTTTGCAAGATAAAGGGTAGGTGTTATAAATCTAGTGAATTTTTTATTAAAATATTTCTCCATGTGTTTTAAAAATGAACAAATATGTCAATTCCTGACTCCCTTTCTCTCTAGCCTATTCCGCACGTGTATTTTTATATGTACATATAGAATCCTACCTGGTATCACACGTACATTTGTGTGAGGTGCCTGACTTGGCAGATACAAATTGTGAGAAGAGATGAGTTCTCGTAAACGCTGTTGGAACTAGAAATTCAACCTATGGGTGAGCTTCCTAGTAGAACATTATACATAAATCCATTTTCAGTAAAATAAATATTATTTTTCCATCTGTGGTTGGTATATATTTTATGATGAATTACGTTTTTCATATATATTGCTACTATTTAATGTCTGTGTGTATTTTGTGTGTATGTATGTGATGTATGTGTGTGTGTGTGTGTGTATATATATATATATATATATATATATATATATATATACACTCTAAAAATATTTCAAAATATGAATTACATGTGTCTTATATACACTCTCAAAATTCATTCTTTTTCATGTATGTGGATTAATAATCAACTTCTCACAAGATTTATCTCAGAAATATTCATCCACTTGAAATACATATTTGTTTTCTATAACAGAAAACTCACTACAGCGAATGGTGGTTACAAATATCAATATTTCTACAGTAACTGACCCAGTTTAACATCAATGCAAGTGAATTCCTATGGGACATGATGAGTCTTTTGACGTTCAATTTCATTCAACACTGGTACATTAATATTTCTTCAGTTTTTGCACTTCATAATACATATATTTCATCCACAAGTTCACAAATTTATATGCATTTGTTTCACTTTCAATCACTTCCTGCTTCAGAACACATGCATTCCTCCAGGTTTCTTGACTGGTCTTTTCATGAGACTTCTTTCCAAACACATTATTTTCAATTTCCATAATCACTTTTGAAGCAAAACTCACACACATCATGATAAACCATAACCCTAATATTACCATTAGGTGTATTACTGGTTGGAATGAATGATTGTATATCAATATAAGATTCCCTGTATAATTTCAGATGTGAATTCAATCCATTATTTAAAGTTGGAACCAGTTACATTACTTATTCACAGTATGGTCTATTCATGCATTATCTCTATTTTCATAAACACAGGGTACATCTATTTGCACCCCCAATAATAATTTATAGTCTTCAAATATTGCTCCCAGAAATGGTGGAAGAAATACTCATGCACCTGATCTACACATACATTTTGTCACAGTAATATTCTGGACACAAATGCAAAGTTCACACTTATGATTGTACCATATCCTAAGTGGAAAGTGAGCATGGATTCCTAAAACATCCATTTCACCTTTGTCTAATGCTCTCAAATATAAATCCTATTGGTGACTACATATTTGTTTCTTCCTAAGATTATGTATTCAACCTCAAGCCTGTTGAAAATGTCTAATCCTGTCACTCACTTTATACTCCTTCTGAATATACTCACATGAATAGAGCCGAGAGCCCTGAGAACAGCTTAAGCAGAGCTTATATACTTTCCTTGGAGAGGGCAGGGACAGAAATTTATTGATGGGTCAGATCGAGTGGGCGGTTAGTGTGAAACTGGGTGAGGGAATACATTCTGCAATTTGGCAGTTGGGGACAGCACAATCTGGAAAAAGATTACAAACAGTTCTCAAGATTTCAACAGTGTTTTGTTAAGCATACAGAAAAACAGGAAGTTACAAGTACCTTTTTTATTAACCTTTTATTCCCCACTTCTTCTTCTTGCTACTTTTAATCATAAAGGTGATTATTGGGGCATGTCACATTCTATGTCTGCTAGTGGGGTATTACCATAAGTTTAACTTGTACAATTTGAGCTTGGAGAAAAGAACTTACATGGTTGAGCAAACAGGGTTTTATAGTTAGCAATAATATGAGGATTATTATTGGACAGGCCAGGGTTGATAAAAGCATAGATAACCAGGGGGACTGTGTGAACCAAGACTCAAACCACCCTTTTTGGGCCTCTCTCTCTCGTTGACGCTTTTCAAGGCATCCTTTTATTTTACTCATAGGTTTTTTTTTACAACCTCAGTATGGTCGGCATCAAAACAACATTATTACATCAATGCAGCACAAAGGCCCCCTTCTCTCATGGAGGGGAGGTCCAAACCTCAACTTGAGTGAAAAACAACTTCAGAGAGAGATGTTAAAGATTCCTTCAAAGCTGTGATGGAGGTTTCTATTATCTTTAAGTTTTGGTCTCTTGCTGCTTCTATTTGGGTCATTTGTTGTGTACCATGGAGCAGGGCAGTGGTTCCTGTGACTACCCCTGCCACAACTCCAATTCCTAATATGATGGCTAAAGTGAGGGATATATGTTCCCAGTGGAACCGGGTTGTATGCCCCCCTGTTTGAACTTCAAATGAACCTTGGTCATTATAGAGCAATCTGGGACACATCTTCACCATTACACAATTAATCACATCTGTTGACCATTTCATGAAAACATAAACAATGTTTAAGTATATAGAATTATACTGTTGTAGGGACGGACAAGGCACGGCACCTACGATAGCACCAAAGACAGGGAAACAGTCCTATTTGGTTGCAACCGGATTCAGAGGGCATTGCTCCTGTTGTAATCAATTAACTCCCTGAACCCCAATTTTAGGTAGTTTTAGAATTTTGTACCCAACATGAAAGAGAAGGGACTCAGAAGTTCACAGTCTGCAGAAATTCACAAAACGAAGCTTTTTTTTTCTGTTTTTTCCTCTATTGTGGGCAAGTTAACTTTTCAAGGACACCTGGAAGGCAGAGAGCTTTTTTTTTCCTTTTCTTTTATCCCCCTGCCAACTGTTACCATGGAGCCCAGTTTGTAACTTTTTATCTTAGAAATGTAGCCATCTCTGTGAAGCCCCAGCTCAAGGCCAGAGGCCTTGTTCACATATTCTGTGAAAAATTATTAAGGGGGTGTCTAGCTTAGGAGTGCTGATTTTTCCAGCCAGTAGGCAAGTAGAACAGGGCAACAGAATAAGAGGAAGTTAATCTACACTGAACTCATTTATAGAGACTCTTTTGCTGAAAGTCTTAAAGTCAGCCATGGTGAAGACTTCTGGAGAAGTTCAGTGAAGATTTTTCTGAGGGCCTGGTACAGAGGGGGAAGATGGGGAAGGCGGGAGGTGAGAGCAGCTCTGTGGATCTCAGAATAAGGAAGGAGAGATGTAAAAGAATAATGGGAAAGGATTTTGGGATTTTCCTAGCAACATAAATTGAGCAGTAGAAACGGTAGAGCAGAAAGGAAGACGGGAGTGAGTATCCCAAAAAGCCTGTGAGGGACTTTAAAATTTAGTAACCTGTTTTCAGTGATGACAAAGCAACTTTAAAGGCCATTTTCATTACATCTTCGATAGGGGTCTGAGGGCTCTCCTAAGCTGGTTTGAGCTTTGGGTTAGGTGGTAAGAGGACCTGGTGGGACCCGGTGTGGGCACTGACAGGAAAAGAGAGAAGTGAGTGGGTGAATGGGTACCTCAGTACCTGCTACCTCAGCAAGGGGCAATGCTCTGAGAACCGGCGGAGGTTTCGGTTTTTGATCTAGTAATTGGAGAAGGGAAATCAGGTTTGCTGAGGTGGGACTTACAGCAGAGAGTCTGGAGCAGAAGGCTGAGTTTGAGGAACTATTGGAGAAGCATAGTTCAGGATGTGAGTGAAAGAGGAAAAAGGCCTTCACATAGGGGAATTTCCTTTCACCCTTTTGAGCACTTGCAGAAGTTAAAAAGGTTACACAGAATTTGAAGATCTAGAGACTCCTCTGTTGGCCATCAGTTTGGGTTGTCTAAGTGGTAATATGGCCAATGCTGTGTACTGAATTTGATGAGGATTTTGGGTTCCACCAGGCAGCCCCTGTATGCTCAAATCCCCATGACTTACAGAAGAAGTCGGCTTTTCCTCCACACAGCCGTGGCGGTTTGTGGCTTTGATAGTCTGCCGGGCAAACATACTAATATAGGCTAGCCAACCTGCATCTGGCTTGCCTTTCCCTACAACCGTAATGTTTGTTTCCATTATCTATGGTACGGAAAGGATTTAATGGAATTTTAATGGGATCCTCTTCATCAGGGATATTCTAATAGGAAAGACCTATAGCCAGCTGGCAAATGTCTGGGTGGAGAGATGGCCTCCAGGTCCCTAAGTGGGCTGTATGCAAGAGAGACCATACTTCTTATCTAGTAGGATTTGTGATCAGCCATCGCTGCAGTAGGGGCTGATGAGCGTTAGGACTACGGGTGGCCAAGGAGAGAGTCTATAGCCTTACCCACGTGGCGAATATGCAATTTGAAAGGGTTAACAGTCTTTTCCAGTTTCCAGCCAGAGTCTGGACATGGCACAGGCTTGAGATGAGACGCATGGATGCAGGAAGTGATTCCCTCTACTTTTACTGCTGTAGGTGCTATAAGTAGCACCTGGAATGGTCCTTTCCAGCGGGGTTCCAGGGATGACACCTGATGTCATCTTATGTAGAGGAAGTCTCTTTCTTGATATCAATGTGGATTCCCCTCGTCCCCAGGTTGGAAGGCAGTAGCCAGCTGTTTCCACAGGTATATCTGAGTTCTTACAAGAGATTCAATTCTGTCAAGCAAGGGTGTGTGGAAGGGATCCTTAGGTCTTAGAGTCGGGGTTAGGTCTCTTAGTGGAGGAGGGGCCCCATAGAGAATTTCATAGGGGGTGAGGTAACACAAAGAAACAAAGGGAGTATTTCTTGATGAAATAGTGCATAAGGCAGGAGGATAGTCTAATCTTTTAGGCCGGTCTCTAAGCTTAATTTCGTTAAGGTCTCTTTAATGGTTTTATTTATTTTTTTTACGTGTCCTGATCTCTGGGGTCTATAAACACAATGTAACTTCCAATTAATCCCCAGGGTCCTGGCTAACCCTTGATTTACCTGGCCCATGAAGGGTCTTCAATTATCAGACCATGTTACATTAGGCAGGCCGTGTCTTTGATAAATATCTTTCAGGATCTTCTTGACCACAATTTGTGCCGGTTTTCTTTTATTTTATTTTATTTTTTGGTGGGAATGGCTTCAATCCATCCTGAAAATGTATCTACAAAGACTAGGAGATATTTAAGCCCATACCTTGCTGGCTTAATTTCAGTAACGTTCACTTCTCAGAATTGTCCTGGTCTGGTTCCTCATAGGTGCTTTCCTGTAGGAAGCTTGGAAGTGTAAGCATTAACCAATTGACAGAACTGACAGGCTTTTGTTACCCATTCAATTATTTCCTTTCACTGTGAGTGAGTTAGTCTAAAACTCTGTTCTTGATCCTACAGTAATGCCTGCAGTTTTTTTGAACCAAGTTGATTGAGTTGATGTACATTTTTAACGTAGTGTAGGGCTTTCTGAAATTGCAGGCTGGGCTCACTGAAGTTGAGGAGTTCATTGTCAGTGTTCTTAGATGTTATCAAAAGCTTGCTGGTGCTCAAGGGTCCATTGGAATTGGGCATTCTCATTTAACAGCGGGTATAAAGGAGCAGCTAAGAACACAAACCCAGGTCCATAACCTGCTAAAGCCAGCAGTCCCATGAAACTCTCTATGTTGTCTCCTGTTAAATGGGGGTGGTATCTGCACAACGGTTTGTTTCCTGGGCTCAGTGAGCCATCATTTTCCGTGCCTAAGAGAATACCCCAGGAAGATTACTTCTTGCTGGCAAATTTGGGCCTTTTTGTCTGAAGCTCTCTACCCGAGTTGAGCAAGCTCAGATAATAGTGCTTGGGTCTCAGACTCACAGTTTTCTTTGGTGTTGGCTGCCAGTAGCTGGACATCCACATATTGAAGCAGAATGACTTCGGGGTGCGTAGTTCTGATGTTGTAGAGATGTCTGTGAAGGGCTTCATCAAAGAGAGTGGGGGAGTTTTTGAACCCCTGTGGGAGTCTAGTCCAAGTTAGTTGAAAAGACGTTCCGGTTTCTGGGTCTACCTACTCGAAAGCAAACAGCAACTGACTATCTTTATGCAGAGGCAAGCAAAAGAAAGCATCATTTAAGTACAGAACAGTATACAATTTTCACTCGGCCACAGCAAAGAGGTTATTGGGGGTCCAGCATGCTGGGGCTCAGAGCTCACTTAAATAGAGCAGAGAGCCCTGAGAACAGCTTTAACAGAGCTTACATACTTTTCTTGGAGAGGGCAGAAAGGGAAATTTATTGATTGGTCAGGGCGAGTGTGCGGTTTGCGTGCACCCGGGTGAGGGAGTATATTCTGCAGCTTGGCAGTTGGGGACAGCACATTCTGGGAACAAAATAGCAAACAGTTCTCAAGATTTCAACAGTGGTTTGTTAAGCATACAGAAAAACAGGAAGTGACAAGTGCCTATTTAATTAACCTTTCACCTAAGCAAAATGGAAAGTGAGCATGGATTACTAAAAACAACCATGTCCAGGTTGCCTAATGCTCTCAAATGTTAATCATATTGGAGGCAACATATGTCTTTCTTCCTAAGATTATATATTCAACCTCAACCATGTTGAAAATGTCTAACCCTCTTACATTATACTTTGCCTGATTTCCTAATGTCTCTATTGATATCTGCTTTCCTACTTATTTTCCCCAGTTCATCATTGTGACTGACCCTTCCCGTGTGCTGACACTGACATTCACTCACTACCCAAAAATCTATTGCTAAAGAACTTTTGTCCAAATGCCATAATCACTCTTTTTTCTAAACCTACAGGCTATCTTCCTAATCCTACCGACTATGCCTTATTGACTGGATGTTCTCTTCGACATTCAATCATCCAAGGTAGAAGGTCCTATCCCATTTTATATCGATTTATCTGAGACATCTGTGCAGAATGTAATTCAAAGCTAAGTATACAATCATGGGCCCAATGCACTTCTAGGCTTCAAATCTTACCTAGATTTATATTTTCATACTTATATTTCACCTATATATTCTTGTAAATATTGCAGATTCCCAATACTATTAGTTATCACGCAGAATGATTCCTAACCCAAATTGAACCTGTTATTAACCCTAACCATACACTGTTCCCTCAATCTAACTTTACAGAAGAGCAGGCCCAGAGTTGGTCTTTCAATACAGGAATGTAGGAGATCTTCCACATGCTGAGAAACTCAAAGATCCATGTAGAAATGAACTCTGGATAAGTTGTAGGCAGCTATGAAGGACCTGAGAGAGCAAAAGTCATCTTCAATCGCAAACAACCTTGTCAGGATGAAGGGTTTTGTCTGTATCAGTCTCTCTGTTCTTAATATAGAGAAGATGGACCAAACCAGGCCTGTTTGGAGAGCTGTTCCCTGGTGCCTATGGTTTATATACCATTCTAACTTGTGAAAGTGTCACAGTAAGTAGGGGCAGCCTCCATCTCATGGGACACTTGGAAGCAACTCTTAGGACCAAGTGGTTGCCAAGGCAGTTAGCTCATTCAGTTCCTAAAGGAAGTGACCTACATCTCTTCCTTGGTGATGGAACTCTCTGAACTTGGGATCCAGGAAGCCAGGCACTCAGAGCCAGTTGCAGTACTAGTCCCAGTGGACTCACTTGATTGGATTTACCAAGGAAAGAGTCAGTCTTTCTTGGTACCTGCTGATGTGAGGATGGAAAAAGCCAGAAGAGCTCTGAAGAGGGGCCTTTACTGAGAAAGCAGGTAGTGGCTAACCGCTGGCTCCAGACAACTTCACAGTGTTGGCCAAGGAGACCAGACGCGAGACAGGACAGGCCATTTCAGGAAAACATAGTAGGGCCCACCAGTCATAGGACACTCTGGATAGTCACAGGCATACTAGGGGGAAGGTGGTGCCTTTGTGGGTGTGGGTGTGAGTTTGTGGTTTTGTCTCATGTTCTGAGAATAGGTAAGAAAGGCAGTTTGTTTGGTTTGGAGTGGACAAATTCTAGTATGACTTATGACAAGGTGAGTGTTTCTATATCTGTGTATCCCACTGTGTCCTTCGTTGTAGACATTAGAAAAAAGAATGCATCACGGATGTGTCCTGTCTAGTAGAAAGCTTCCCAGCATTCATCCTACCCTATTTATGAATGGACTGTCACTTGCCTTAGGGATGGGCAACACCTACTTCCTTCCTAAGTCCCTGTTTTCATCAGGAATTCCGGCCACTCTCCAAAATAGGCTCATGGTTTTGTGTGCAAGATATGTACCACCTCCAAGCTCTGGGACATGGCCGTGCACTGGATAGCTGAAGGGAATGGGGAGCATCTCAGAAATCTCAGATATCAGTGTGACCAGGAAAATATCAGTGGAGAAACACTGCTTTGGGCCTTTTGCTTACCTATTGTTCTGTTGCCCTGAATCTCAGGAAGGTTTTTGCCTCAAGCCACCACTTTGTGAAGCGTGAAGAAAACAGTTTTTAAATGGAATTGAATAGGCATCACCTGTGGCTCTTTGCTTAATTGCATTGGAAAGGGACTTGTCTAAATCAGGTTTTTGGCCCTGTGTTAGGCCGTGGATTAGATTCTCAGCACCTGATGGATCCAAAGAATGATCCCATGTGTACATCCAAAACCAAAATAGCAAAAATTTCAGTCATTGTGGATGAAGTCTCTTGCCTTCCTCTGTTAGGTTACTGATCTCCATCAAGTGAGAATAGGGATCCTTTCTTTCAAATGAGCTCTTCAAATCCCTGCAGAGGCTAGCCCATAGGTGCTTGGGTTTTCTCATGACTCCATATCACATTAAGAATCTATACCTGACAGTCATTAGGCCTCAAATTGGAGAAGCAGAGCAGTATTAAAGGCAAGCCTATTTGACCACTCCTGGTTCACAGAAAGGGTGTCCAGCCCACCACGACTTTAGCCAAATGAGGGGAAAGGGACCTTATTTTGGACACTGTCTTGGGCTGCACCCCTCATGGAAAACTCCAGCCATAGGTAATGATGAGTGTCTATGTGGAAGAATATGAGGGCGATGAAGGAGTGTTTTGGTTTTAATTGTGGTCATTTGCGTGGCAGTTGAATGAGATGACTGTGTCCATCTGGGCTTGAACTCTGGAGTGATTCTCCTTAGAAAATGAGTTCTGGTACTGAACTCAGAGAAGTATTGTCATGAATTTTGTTGGGATTTTAGCAGGCCACGCATGAGAGTCACCCTTGGAAACTGAGATCTAGGCCCAGGGTGGCTTTCCACAGAGCACTGGGTATCTCATCCAGGATATCACATGATTTATTCTGAAATAATTGGCAGCCATAGTTGAAAGTCAAAACACACATGGACCTTACATTGTAGAACTCAATGTACCTGGCTTCATGTGACCTTTGGCCACTCTTTGGGAAGCCTTGCCTGTGAGAGTCCTCCAGAGCTTTCATTGAAATTAGCTTCCTCAACACTTAATGGTCCCTGAATGATTTGAACCCACAGTGCCTCCAACTTCATCCTTGAAAAACGGGGAAGATATATACCATGAAATGTTTTAAATTCCCATGACCAGGTGGCACTTGAGAACCTTTGGATGTCCTGCTGCTGATCTTGAGTGTTCCAGCAAAAGCGTTGATTGACTGTGTTTCATTTAAATGGTGTAGAACAGAGATGCCAGTAAGTTGGAGCCTGCTGAGTAGTGGGCCTATTGCAGTGGTGTGCAAGTGTGTGATAAAGCATTTGTGGTGGGGCCATGTGAATGTGCTATTGGCTTTTAAATGGCTTGGGACTGACATGGTGCAGCCAGCAGACCCTTATATGTAAAGGCATCTTGTTATTTGGAGAGATTTCAGGGCAATTTTCAGAATCAGGTTGCTATGGACAAGGGGGCAAGCTATGTTGGATAGAAGCCTGGTTGGTGCTTTCTCCTGCAGATCCTGACCCACCACACATGACAGAACTCCCTCCAGCACTGTCTCCCAGTTGAACTTGTTGTATTTCATGAAGCGAATACCAAAATCCCAGTGCAGCACCAATAAAAACCACGAAAAGTGGAGGAATTCCAAATAGCTTCACAGTCCACATGGGAAGAAACTTAGCCTCCAGTGGCACCAGTTTACCTACAAAGAGAGAATTCAGCAATGCTGCCTCAAGTTCAATGTAAAATAAGAAACCATGTCCTCCAGGTCACATAGATGCAGACCCAGCTTTGATGGTCTAACTAGAAAGAAAGCTAATGCTCCTGAGAATAGCATATATTTCAAGTGCCCAACCTTGGATTCAGTTTCTCAAAAAGTCTATAGGCCAACAGAGCTCCATGTTTGTGGAGTGTTTACCCACACAGGTAATGTCAAGTCATTGTTCTGGATGAGAGTGGGAATAATTTTGTGTAGCACATATTGCATACACATTGGATTCCTTATCTAATTTTCCATTCGAAATACTGAAACCCTGACACTAACACATACCCTACTAGACTCTGAGGGAGAAAAATAACCCAAACAGAATAGGAATACAAGCAGATCAGAGGAGGCATGGTGTATATTTGGACTTTCCTTTTGCATTTCAAAGGGTAGGAGTTATATATCTAGTCAATTTTTTGTTGGAATAGGTCTCTATGTGTTTTTAAGTTAAGAAATATGTGAATTCTTGTCTCCGTTTCTCTGTAGCTTATTCAGCACATGTATATTTATATGCACATATAGAATCCTTCCTGGTATGAAACATGCATACTTCTGAGGTGGCTGACTTGGCAGATACAAATTGTGAGAATAGATCACTGCTCCTAAACAGTGTTGGAACTGAAAATTCAACCTATGGGTTAGCTTCCTAGTTGAATAACACTATACGTAAATCCATGATCAGTAAAAAGAATATTTTTGGATCTGTGGATAATATATATTTCGTGGTGAATTTCGATTGGCGTATATATTGCTCTTTTTAATATCTCTGTGTGTGTGTTTGTGTGTGTGTGTGTATATATATATATATGTATATACACACACACACACAAGAAGTGTATATATATATATATATATATATATATATATATATATATTCTCCAGATTTTTCAAAATATGAAATATATGTGTCTTATACCCACTCCGTAAATTCATTCATATTCATGTATATGGATTTATAATGAACTTTTCACAAGATTATTCTCAGAAATATTCATCCACCTGAAATACATATTTGTTTCCAGTACTGAAAACTAACTTCAGTTAATGTTGCATACAAATACTAATATTTATACAGTAACTGACCCAGTTTAACCTCAATGCAAGTAGATTCCAATGGGACATGTTGTGTATTTTAATGTTCATTTTTATTCAACACTGGTACATTACTATTTCTTCAATTTATGCACATCATAGGATATATATTTCATCCACCAGTTAGCAAACTTATAGGCATTTGTTTCACTTTCAATCACTTCCTGCTTCAGAGCACATGGATTCCTCCGTGTTTCTTGAATGGTCTTTTCATGAGACTTCTTTCCAAACACATTATTTTAAATTTCCATAATCAGTTTTGAAGCAAAACTCACAGACTCTTCATGATAAACCATAAACCTAATATTACCTTTAGATGTATCAGTGGTTGGAATGAATATATGTGTATCAATATAAGATTTCCATTATATTTTCAGATATAAATTGAATGCATTATTTAAATTTGGAACCCATTATATTATTTATTCACAGTATGGTCTATTCTTGCATTATCTCTATATTCATAGTCACAGGGTACACCTATTTGTACACCCAATACTAATTTGTACATCTTCAAAATATTGCTCCCAGAAATGGTGGAAGATATACTCAAGTCACCTTATCTACATGTACATTTTATCACAGTAATATTCTGGACACGAAAAGCAAAGGTCACACTTATTATTTTACCAATGTAATCATCAGGCGAGTGTCAGAGGAAGAGACCACAAGAGACTGTCTCATGCAACAGCCAAGGGTTTATGGGGGTCCAGCATGCTGGGGCTCAGAGCTCCCTTGAATAGAGCAGAGAGCCCTGAGAACAGCTTAAGCAGAGCTTATATACTTTCCTTGGAGAGGGCAGGGAGGGAAGATTATTGATGGCTCAGGGCGAGTGGGCAGTTTGCATGCAAAAGGTGAGGGAGTACATTCTGCAGTTTTGCAGTTGGTACAGCACATTCAGGGAACAAGATTAGCAAACAGTTCTCAAGATATCCACAATGTTTTGTTAAGCATACCAAAAAATTGGAAGTGACAAGTACCTATTTTATTAACCTTTCATTCCCCACTTCTTCTTTTGGTTACTTTTAATCATTAAAGTGATCATTGGGGGTGTCACATTTTATGTCTGCTAGTGTGGTATATTGTTTTCTTATTACCATAATTTTAACTTGTCCAATTTGAGCTTGGAAAAAGGAAACTACACGGTTGAGCAAACAGGGTCTCACAGTTAGCAATAATATGAGGTTTATTAATGGACCAGCCAGGGCTGATAAATGCGTAGTTAACCAGAGGGACTCTGTGAACCAAGACTCAAACCACCCTTTTGGGGCCTCTCTCTCTTGTTGATGCTCTACAAGGCGTCTTCTTAATTTAATCATAGATTCTTTTACAACTCCAGTATGGTCGGCATAATAACAACATTCTTCACTCAATGCAGGACAAAGGCCCCTTCTCTCAATAAGAGGAGGTCGAACCCTTGCCTGTTCTGTAAAACAACTTCAGAGAGAGAGGTTAAAGATTCCTGTAAAGCTGTGATGGAGGTTTTTAATATCTTTAAGTTTTGGTCTATTGCTACTTCTAATTGGGTCATTTGTTGTGTCCCATGGACTAGGGCAGTGGTTCCTGTGCCCACCGCTGCAGCAACTCCTATTCCTAATAGGATGGAGAAAGTGAGGGATACGGGTTCCTGGTGGAACCAGGTTGTATGCCCCCCTATTGGATCTTTAAATGATCCTGCGTCATGATAGAGGACTCTGGGAAACATCTGCACCATTACATACTTAATCAGAGGAAGAGACCACAAGAGACTGTCTCATGCAACAGCCATATGTTGATCATTTTATGAAAACATAAACAATGTTTAAGTATATAGAATTATATTGTTGTAAGGACGGACAAGGCAAGGCACCTAAGATAGCACAGAAGACAGGGAAACAGTCCTATTTGGTTGTAACCAGATTTAGAGGGCATTGCTTCTGTTGTAATCTTTTAATCCCCTGAACCCCAAGTTTAGGTAGTTTCAGAATTTTTGTACCCAACATGTAACGTAAGGGGCTCAGAAATTCACAGTCTGCAGAAGTTCACAAAAAGCAGTTTTTGTTTCTGTTTTTTTTCCTCTGCTCTGGGAAAGTTAACTTTTAAAGGACACCTGGTAGGGGCATAGCTTTTTTCTTCTTTTTTTTTCTTCCTGCCAGCTGTTACCATGGAGCCCAGTTGGTAACTTCTTTATCTTAGAAATGTAGCCATCTCTGGAAGCCCCAGCTCAACGCCAGAGGCCTTGTTCACATATTTTGTGAAAAAATAGTAAGGGGGTGTCTAGCTTAGGAGTGCCGATTTTTCCAGCGAGTGGCCAAGTAGAACAAAGCAACACAAAAAGAGGAAGTTTATCTACACTGAACTCTTGTATAGGGCCTCTGTTGCTGAAAGTCCTAAAGTCAGCCATGATCAAGGCTTCTGGAGAAGGCCATTTAAGATTTTTCTGTGGGATTGGAACAGAGGGAAAGACAAGGAAGGTGGTGGGTGAGAGCAGCTCCGTGGTTCTGAGAATGAGGAAAAAGAGATATAAAAGAATAATGGGAAAGGGGTTTGGGATTTTCCTGTCAATAAAACTTGAGCAGTAGAACAGGTAGAGCAGAGGGGAGGATGGGAGTGAGTATCCCAAAAAGCCTTTGAGGGACTTTAAATTCTTTGTAACCTGTTTTCAGTGATGACAAAGCAACTTTAAAGGCCATTTTCATTACATCTTGGATAGGCATCTTAGGGCACTCCTCAGCTGGTTTGAGCTTTGTGTTAGCTGGTAAGAGGACCTGGTGGGACCCGGTGCGTGCACTGACAGGAGAAGAGAGGAGTGAGTGGGTGGAAGGGTACCTCAGTACCTGCTACCTCAGCAAGGAGGCAATGGTATGAGATCCAGCGGAGGTTTTTGTTTTTGATCTAGTAATTGGAGGGGAGAAATCAGGTTGCTCATGTGAGAGTGACTGCAGAGAGTCTGGAGGAGAAGGCGGGGGGTGAGATGTATTGGAGAAGCATAGTTCAGGATGTGAGCAAAGGAGGGAAAAGGCATAAACATAGGGGAATTTCCTTGGAAGGAAATTCCCAATTGATGGATCTTTTTGAACACTTGCCGAAGTTGAAAAAGTCACACAGAATTTGAGGATCTGGAGACCCCTCTGGGGGCCATCAGTTTTGGTTGTCTAATTGGTAATATGGCCAATGCTGTGTACTGAATTTGATGAGGAGTTTGGGTTCCACCAGGCAGCCCCTGTATGCTCACATCCCCATTATTTTCAGAAGAAGTCCACTTTTCCCCCACACAGCCATGGCTGTTTGTGGCTTTGATAGTCTGCCGGGCAAACATAGTATTCTAGGCTAGCCAACCTGCATCTGGCTCGCGTGTCCCTAGATCCATAATGTTTGTTTCCATTATCTGTGGTACAGTAGGGATTTAATGGAATTTTAGTTGGATCCTCTTCATCTGAGATATCCCAATATGAAAGACGTAGAGCCAGCTGACAAATTCTGGGTGGAGAGATGGCCACCAGGTCCCTAAGGGGGCTGTATGCGAGATAGACCATAATTCTTGTCTAGTAAGATTTGTGATCAGCCATCCCTGATGAACGGGCTGATGAGGGTAAGGACTACTGGTGGACAAGGGGAGAGTCTATAGCCTTATCCACATGGCGAATATGCAATTTGAAAGGGTTTCCAGTCTTTTCCCGTTTTTCAGCCAGAGTCTCAACAGGGTGCAGGCTTGAGATAAGAATTAGGATCCAGGAATTGATTCCTTCTACATTTACTACTGTAGGTTTTATAAGTAGCACCTGGTATGGTCCTGTCCAGCGGGGTTACAGGGATGACACCTGATGTTGTCTTATGTAGAGGATGTCTCTTATTTGATATCGATGTGGAGTCCCCTCTTCACCAGGTTGGTAGGCAGTGGCCAGCTGTTTCAACAGGTATCGCTGAGTTCTTTCAAGAGCTTTAAGTCTGTCAAACAAGGGGTTGTGGAGGGGATCACTAGGTCTTAGAGTTGGGGTTAGGTCCCTTACTGGAGGAGGGGCTCCATAAAGAATTTCATAGGGGGTAAGGTTACACAAAGAAATAGAGGGAGTATTTCTTGCATGAAACAGTGCATAAGGCAGGAGCATAGTCCAATCTTTTATGCCGCTCTCTAAGCTTAATTTCGTTTAGGTCTCTTTAATGGTTCTATTTATTTATTTTACCTGTCCTGAGCTATGGGGTCTATAAGCACAATGTAACTTCCAATTTATCCCCAGTGTCCTGGCTAACCCCTGACTTACCTGGGCCATGAACGCCGGGCCATTATCAGACCCTATTACCTTAGGCAGGCCGTGTATTGGAAAAATATCTTTCAGGATCTTCTTGACCACCAATTGTGCCTTTTTTTGTGGGGAAGACTTCAATCCATCCTGAAAATATATCTACAAAGACTAGGAGATATTTAAGTCCATACCTTGATGGCTTAATTTCAGTAAAGTCCACTTCCCAGAATTGTACTGGTCTGGTTCCTAATAGGTGCTTTCCTGCGGAAAGCTTGGAAAGATAAGCATTAACCTATTGACAGACCGGACAGACTTTTGTTACCTGTTCCGTTATTTCCTTTTGCTGTGAGTGGGTTAGTGGAAAACTCTGTTCTTGATCCTTCAGGAATGCCTGCAGTTTCTTTGAACCAAGGTGTGTGAATTAATGTACATTTTTAACGTAGTGTAGGGCTTTCTGAAATTGCAGGCTTGGCTCAGTCAAGTTGAGGAATTCAGTGCCAGTGTAGTTAGATGTTATCAAAAGCGTTCTGGTGCTCAGGGGTCCATTGGAATTGGGTATCTCCATTTAACAGCGGGTATAAAGAAGAAGTTAAGGACGCAAACACAGAAATCCATAACCTGCAAAACCCAGTAGTCCCAAGAAACTCTCTGTGTTGTCTGCTGCTAGATGGGGGTGGTATCTGCACAACCGTTTGTTTTCTGGGCTCAGTGAGCCATCGTTTACTGCCCCTAAGGGAATAGCCCAGGAAGATTACTTCTTGCTGGCAAATTTGGGCCTATTTGGCAGAAGCTCTATACCCGAGTTGAGCAAGCTCATATAATAGTGCTTGGGTCCCAGACTCACAGTTTTCTTTGGTGTTGGCAGCCAGTAGCAGGTCATCCACGTATTGAAGCTGGGTGACTTTGGGGTGTGTAGTTCTGAGGTTGTTGAGATCTCTGTGGAGGGCTTCATCAAAGAGAGTGGGAGAGTTTTTGAACCCCTGTGGGAGTCTAGTCCAAGTTACTTGATCAGACGTTCCAGTTTCTGGGTCTACCCACTAGCAAGCAAACAGCAACTGACTATCTTTATGCAGAGGCAAACAAAAGATAGCATCTTTTAAGTCCAGAACAGTATACCATTTCTGCTAAGGGATCAGAGTGATAAGCAGATTGTACGAATTAGTTACCGTGGAGTGAATGTCCTG
The DNA here is from genome assembly GCF_048772815.1 of Callospermophilus lateralis. Taxonomy (NCBI): domain Eukaryota; kingdom Metazoa; phylum Chordata; class Mammalia; order Rodentia; family Sciuridae; genus Callospermophilus; species Callospermophilus lateralis. The sequence continues at coordinate 406,155 of NW_027514369.1, read as the reverse complement.
CACTCTGTTATTAATCTCTCTTAGGTCTTGAACGGGGGATAGTCCCCGGTTCCTGGCTTTTTTTATTGGGAGCAGGGGAGTCTTCCAGGCCGATTGACAGGGCCTTAGGACCCTAAGGCCAGATATTTCTGAATATGGGGCCTTATCCCATCTTTAGCTTTTCTGCTCAGAGGATATTGTTTGACATTGATTGGGGAGGCTGAGGTTTTTAACTCCACTGTTCTTGGAGGTTGTTTCACGGCTAGGCCTAACCTAGCCGTTTTTGCCCAGGTATCTGGGTAATCTGTTATCCATTTCTGGGGTAGCTTGCTTGTTTGAGCAGTCTTGGGGGGTGTGAAGAGTGGATGTTCATCTTATACTGACATTTATAAAGCCAAGACTATAGGAGTTTTTACTGAAGGATTTAGAAATTTCATTTTGGGGCCTTCGGGGTTAAAAGTTGTTTTGGCCTGGAGCTTACTGAGCAGATCTCTGCCCATCAATGGGGCCAGGCATTCTGGGATTACTAGGAAGGAGTGATGGATTTTTCCTTTCCCCATGTCCATGGTCCTCTTAGTTGTCTATGTCTGATATTTACTGCCATTAGCCCTTTGAACTAGAGACATTTTATTTGATAGTGTGCCCAGTGGGGCCTTAAGGGCTGAGTATACTGCTGCTGTATCCACTTCAAAGTTTACCTGGGTCCTCTCCACTTCAAAAGTTACCCTGAGCTCGGGGAAGGGATCTGAGCCCCGACGTTCTTAGTCATCCTTTTGAGTCAGAATGGCTGGCTGTCGTGGCTGTCTCTTTTCTAGGGCACTCTTTGGCCCAGTGACCTTTTTCTTTACAGTAGGCACAATGATCTGAGGCCAGGGGTGGCCTCTGGCGTGCGCCCAGGTTTCCGTTCCTGTCTTCCTGTTTGTTAATTTCTGGCCTATTTATTGTTGTGACCAGGACCTTAGTCAATGCCTTAGTCTGTCTTTTGCATCTCTCATCTTCCCTTTGCTCCCTTTCTTTCTCTTTGTTTCTCTCATATAGTATACTTTCTCAGCTTCTCTGACTAAATCTCCCAAAGTCATATCTTGTGATCCCTCTAAGAGTTGTAACTTTCTTTTAATATCCAGGGCAGCTTGCCCAATGAAGGCCATCATGACAGATGCCTTTTGATCCTCTGCCTGAGGATCAATAGGAGTAAATCTCATATATGCCTCCATAATTCTCTCTAGAAACATAGAGGGATATTTATCAGGCCCTTAAATTATCTCTCTTACCTTGGCCAAATTAGGTGGTTCCCTAGCGGCCGATTGGAAACCCAATATTAGGGCCTGGCAATAAGTGGACAGATGCTCCCTACCTTCAAAGGTGTTGGGGTTTCAGTTGGGTCAATTCAAGGGGAAGCTGGCTTTGATTATGTTGGGAAGTTGTGTTTGTCACACATCTGGTCCGAGAATATATTTTTTAGCTTCCAGGAGGTTTTTCTCTCATTCCTCTGCCGTAAAGAGAGTCCCTAGGATTTGTTGGCAGTCATCCCAAGTAGGCAAGTGTGAAAACCCCAGGGAGTTCTTTGAGTTCTTTTAGCCGGGCCAGCTTCCTCCAGGGAAGGAGGGGCTGTGTGTGACGCGGGGGAGTCATCTGGAGGGCACTGGGCCGGCCTAACTTCCTCCAATGGCAGAGAAGCAGAGTCAGCAGGGGAATCACTTAGAGGTTGTTGGGGGTTGGGGACAAGGGCAGGGGATAAGAAGGAGGAGAAGAGTCCAGTAGAATCTTGAGACTCAGGGAGAACAGAGGGTGGAGGAGGAGGAGCAGAGGTTTTGAGAGATAGAATTGTGGTGGAAGGAGTAGGAGCGTAGGCAGGGACAAGGAAAGGCTTCACCCATGGAGGAGGAGATTTGCAGAGGTCCTGCCAAGTTAAGATATATGCCTGTTGATCTGGATGGCTATGTGGCCTCAGCTGAAAGACAATATCTCTGATTTTTCAAATTAGTGGGAAGTAGAAACATCCTTCTGGGGGCCATCCAACTCCAAAGGTGTGTCATTCTGAGGCACAGAGAGTCCGCCAGGTCCAGCGTTTTAATGAAAAAGAAAGATTCTGGGCCCTTAAGCAGACTTTGGTCCAGTGATCAAGGGTCAGGGAGAGAAGTGTTGAAGTGCTCTGTCCCAAAATGAGAGATACACAAACAGTGAAAGCAACGACATACTACACAGACAAGACAAGACAATAAAGACAGACAATGGACGTCCAATACTGAGACAAGGACTGAGTAGCCCTCAAAACCTGATGGGCTGGCAATACCGAATCCGAAACAAAATATCACAGAGTCGAGGAGACTATTGTTCCTTGATTTCCTGAGTCCTCTGGGGCGTCCCCCAGGGATGTGGCCTGTGGCTCTGTGACACGTCTGTCAGCCACCGTCAGAGAGAGCTCATGCTCAACACCGATAGCGATTTTGCAAAACCCTAACCTGAAACCTGAAACCAGAAAGAGTCACCTTACTTACCCTGAAAGGAGCCCCTTGGGGGACTTTCGTCCGCCACTGCTGGATCTCGCTGGTGCCTCCAGATGTAAAGATCGGGTGAGCGACAGAGGAAGAGACCACCAAGAGAATGTCTCATGCAACAGTAAAGGGTTTATTGGGAGACCAGCTTTCTGGGGCTCAGAGGTCACTTGAATAGAGCAGAGAGCAATGAAAACAGCTTAAGCAGAGCTTATATACTTTCCTTGGAGAGGGCAGGGAGGGAAGTTTATTGATGGGTCAGGGCAAGGGGGAGGTTTTTGTGCAAACGGGTGAGGGTGTGTATTCTGCAGTTTGGCAGTTGGGGACAGCACATTCTGGAAACAAGATTAGCAAACAGTCCTCAAGTTTCCAACAGTGTTTTGTTAAGCATACAGAAAAACAGGAAGTGACAAGTACCTATTTTATTAACCTTTCACCAATGCCTAAATGGAATGTGAGCATGGTTTACTAAAAACATCCATGTCCACGTTGCCTAATGCTCTCAAATCAATCTTATTTGTGACTACATATTTGTTTCTTTCTAAGATTATATATTGAACCTCAACCCTGTTGAAAATGACTAATCCTATCACTCACTTTGTATTTTGCCTGATTTCCTAATGTCTCTATTGATATCTGCTTTCCTACATATTTTCACGAGTTCATCATTGTGACTGACTCTTCACATGTGCTGACATTTACATTCACTCTCTATCCGAAATCCTATTGCTAAAGAACTTTTGGTTGAAATCCTATACTCACTCTTTTTTTCTAAATCTACTGACTATCTTCCTAATCCTACCAACTATACCTTTCTGACTGGATGATCTCTTCTACAATCAATCATCCAAGGTACAAGATCTTAAGCCATTGTATATTGATTTATCTGAGACATCTATGCAGAATATAATTCAAAGCTAAGTATTCCAATCAACAGCCCAATGCCCTTCTTGGATTCAAATCTTATCTAGATTTCTGTGTTCATACATATATTTCACCAATATATTCTTGTAAATATCGCAAGTTCCCAATACCATTGTTTGTTCCTCAGTATGATTCCTAACCCAAATCGAACCTGTTATTACCCTAAACATACACTGTTCCCTCAAACTAAGTTTACAGATGAGTTGGGACAGAGTTTGTCTTACAATAGTAATGTAGGGGGTCTTCCACCTGCTGAGAACATCAAAGTTCCAGGCAGAAATGATACCCTGGAGAAGTTGCAGGCAGCTATGAAGGACCTAAGAGATCAAAAGTCATATTCCATAGCAAGCAACCTGGTCAGTATGAAGGGATGTGTCTGAATCAGCCTCTCCTTTCCTATTGTAGAGAAGACTGATCAAACCATACCTGCGTGGAAAGCTGTTCCCAGGTGCCTATGCTTGATATACCATTCTAACTTGTGAAAGTGTCACAGGAAGTAGGAGCAGCCTCCATCTCATGGGACCCTTGGAAGCAACTGTAAGTACAAAGTGGTGGCCAAGGCAGTGACTTCATTCAGTTCCTGAAGGAAGTGACCTCACCTCACTTCTTTCGTGATGGAAATCTCTGGACTTGTGATCCAGGAAGCCAGGCACCCAGAGCCAGTCCCAGTCCCAGTTCCAGTGGTCTCACTTGTTTGGATTTACCAAGGACAGAGTCAGTCTTCCTTGGTACCTACTGATATGAGGATTGTCAAATGCCAGAAGAGCTCTGAAGAGGGACCTTTCCTGAGAAAGCAGGTATTGGTTCACCACTGGCTCCTGAAAACTTCACAAAGTTGCCCAAGGAGACCAGATCTGAGACAGGACAGGCCATTTCAGGGGAACATAGTATGGCCCACCAGTTAGAGGACACTCTGGATAGTCACAGACCTACTTGTGTTAAAGAGGTGCCTTTTTGCGTGTGGGTGTGAGTTTGTGGTTTGATCTCAATTTCTGAGAATAGGTAGGAAAGGCTCTTTGTTTGGATTGGAGTGGACTGTTTCTAATAAGTCGTTTGACAGGGCTAGTGTTTCTATGTCTGTGTATCCCACTGTGTCTGTGGTTGTAGACATTAGACAAGAGAATGCATCAATGCATGTGTCCTGTCTAGTAGAAAACTCTCCAGTATTTATTCTGCCTAATTGATGAATGGACTGTGGTGTGCCTTATGGATGGGCAACACCTACTAACTTCCTAAGTTAATGTTTTCTTCCTGAATTCTGGACACTCTCTAGTATAGGCTCATGGTTTTGTGTCCAAGATATGTACCATCTCCAAGATATGTGACATGTCCATATACTTGAGAGCTGTAGAGAATGGGAACATCTTAGAAAACTCAGATATCAGTGTGACCAGTAAACTCTCAGTGGAGAAACCCTGCTTTGGTTCATTTGCTTACCTATGGTTCTGTTGCCCTGAATTTCAGGAAGGTCTTTGCCTCAGGCCAACCGTTTGTGAAGACTGAATAAAACAGTTTTCAAATGAAAATAAATGGGCATAACCTGTGGCTCTTTGCTTAATTGCTTTGGAAAGGGATGTGTCTGAATCAGCCTCTTGGCCCTGTATGAGGTTGTGGCTTAGATTCTCAGCACATGATGAATCTAAAGATAGATTCCATGTGTGCAATCAAAAGCAAAATGACCAAAAATCTGTCATTGTTGATTAGTCTCTTGCCTTCCTCTGTTAGGTCCCTGACCTCTATCAAGTGAGAATAGGGATCATTTGGGTCAAATGAGTTCTTTGAAGCCCTGAAGAGATGCTTGTGTTTTCTTATGACTCCAAATCACATAAAAAATCTATCGCTGAGAATCAGTAGGCCTCAAATTGGAGAAGCAGAGCAGTATTAACGGCAGGTCTATTGGATCACTCCAGGTTCACAGGAAGGGTGTCCATGCCACCTTGACTTTAGGCAAATGAGGGGTAAGGGAGATTTTTTTGGACACTCTTTTGGGATGTGTCCCGCTTTGAAACCTCCAGCCACAGGTTATGATGAGTGTCTATATTTAATAAGATGAGGGCCATGTGGGAGTATTTTGGTTTAAATTGTGGTCATTCGTGTGGCAGTTGGAAGAGATGACTGGATCCACCTGGGCTTGAACTCTGGTGTCATTCCCCTGAAAGACTGAGTTCTGGATCAGACATCAAAGAAGTATTGCCATGAATTTTGTTGGGATTTTCGGAGGCCACCCATGAGATTCGCCCTTGGAATCTGGGAACTAGGCCCAGGGTGGCTTTCCACAGAGCACTGGGAATCTCAGCCAAGATATCACATAATTTTATTCTGAAAGACTTTGAAGCCATATTTACTAGTCAAAACACACATGGGCCTCAATTGTAGACCTCAGTGGGCCTGAATTCTTGTGACCTTTTGGCCACTCTTTGGGAGGACTTGCCTGTGAGAGTTCTCCAAAACTTTCATTGAAATCAGCTTCCTCACCATTGAATGATTCCTGAATGAATTGAAACCCACAGTGCCTCCAACTTCATCCTTGAAAATTGACTAGATAAATACCATAAAATTTTTGAAATTCCAATGACCAGATGGCACTGGAGAACCTTTGGATGTCCTGTTGCTGATCATGACTGTACCAGACAGTGCATTGATTGACTGGATTTCATGAAAATTGTGGAGAACAGATATGCCATTAAGTTGGTGCCTTCTTAGTAGTGGGACTAGAGCAGTGGTGAGCAAGTGTGTAATAAAACATCTGTTATGGGGTCATGTGGATCTGCTATTGGCTTCCAAATCGCTGTGACTGACATGGTGCAGCTAGCAGACCCTTATATGTACAGACATCTTGTTATATGGAGAGGTTTCAGGGCAATGTTCAGAATCAGGTTGCTTTGGTCAAGGGGGCAACCTATGTGGTATCCAAGCCCTGTTGGTGCATTATCCTGCAGACCCTGACCCACCACATTTGACAGAACTTCCTCCAGCATGGTGTCCCAGTTCAACGCATTGTATTTCCTGAAGCAAGTACCAAACTCCGAGTGCAGCAGCAAGAAACACTGTGAAAAGTGGAGGATGATGAAATGGCTTCACAGTCCACGTGGGGAGACACTTAGCCCCCAGTGGCCACAGATTACATACAAAGAGGGAATTCAGCACTGCTGCCTCATTTTCATTGTAAAATAAGAATCCATGTCCTCCAGGTCACATAGATGCAGACCCACCTTTGATGCTCTCACTACAAAGAGAATTCAGCACTGCTGCTTCATGTTCATTGGGAAATTATAACCATGTCCTCCAAATCACAGAGATGAAGACCCATCTTTGATGGTCTCACTAGAAAGGAACCTAAAGCTCCTGACAACCACATGTATTTCAAGTCCCCAACCTAAAGGCAGTTTCTCCAGACGTCTTTAGGCAGGCAAATCTCCATGTTTGTGGAGTTTTTACACTGTCCCTTATTTTTGGAAGCTGTTCTATCATCTCCAAGGTTGTGAACTCCTGAGCATTTTCTATTTCAGATATGTATTTAAAGATTTTCTAACTCTTCTCCTCTAATTGTGTCTTACTTGGGGCGAAGGTAATGTCAAGGCATTGTTCTGGATGAGAGTAGAAAAATTTTTTGTGAAGCACATATTTGATAAACATTGGATTCTTCTTCTTATTTTCCATTCGAAATACTGAATCCCTGACACTAACTCATACCCTACTATAATATGACTACTAATCCTAATATGATGGAGAAAAATACCCAAGCAGAATGAATATGCAAGCATTTCAGAGAAGGCATGGTGTATAGTAGGACTTCCCTCTTGCACGATAAAGGGTAGGTTTTATAAATCTAGTCAATTTTTAATTGAAATAGTCCTCCATGTGTTTTTAAAGTTAACAAATATGTGAATTCCTGTCTCTCATTCTCTGTAGCCTACTCAGCACATGTATTTTTATATGCACATATAGAATTCTACCTGGTATCACACGTACATTTTTATGAGTTGGCTGACTTGGCAGAAACAAATTGTGAGAAGAGATCTCTCCTCCTAAACACTGTTGGAACTGAAAATTCAAACAATGGGTGAGCTTCCTAGTAGAACAATGTTATACATAAATCCATGTTTAGTAAAATAAATAATTTTGCATCTGTGGATGATTTATATTACATGATGAATTACGATTGGCATATAGATATTGATACTTTTTAATGTATTTTTTGTGGTTTTTTAATATATATAAATATATATATATAAATACATATATAAATATATATATATATATATATACACAAATATATATATATATATATATATATATTCACACTCTTCACATTTTATAAAATATGAAATATATGTGTCTTATATAACTCCGTAAATTCATTTATATTCATGTATGTGGATTTATAATCAACTTTTCACAAGATTATTCTCAGAAATACTCATCCACCTGAAATACATATTTGTTTCCCAGTTCTGAAAAGTAACTTCAATAAATGGTGCTTACAAATCCTAATATTTCTAGAGTAAATGACCCAGTTTAACATCAATGCAAGTAGATTCCTATAGGACATGATTTCTATTTTGACGTTCATTATAATTCAACACTGGTACATTACTATTTCTTCAGTTTTTGCACATCATAAGATATATATTTCATCCACAAGTTCACAAATTTATAGAAATTTGTTTCACTTTCAGTCACTTCCTGCTTCATAACACATGTATTCCTCCATGTTACTTGACTGGACTTTTCATGAGACTTCTTTCCAAACACATCATTTTCGATTTCCATAATCAATTTCGAAGCTAAACTCACACACTCTTCAAGATAAACCATAACATTAATATTACCTTAGATGTATAGCTGGTTGGAATAAATGTATGTATATCAATAAAAGATTTTCTGTATATTTTCACATTTCCGTTCAATGCATTATTTAATGTTGGAACCAGTTATGTTATTTATTCACAGTATGGTCTATTAATGCATTATCTCTATATTCAAAGACACAGTGTACACCTCTTTGTCCCCCCAATACTAATTTATACCTCTTCAAAATATTGCTCCCAGAAATGGTGGAAGAATTACTCATATCACCTTATCTATATATATATATTTATATATATTTTTATCACAGTAATATTCTGGACACAAAAAGCAAAGGTCACAATCATGATTGTATCAAACCCTAAATGGAAAGTGAGCATGGATTACTAAAACAACAATGTCCAGGTTGCCAAATGCTCTCAGATGTAAATCCTATTGGTGACTACATATTTGTTTCTTCCTAAGATTATACATTATAGTTCGAGCCTGTTGAAAATGTCTAATCCTATCACTCACTTTATACTTTGCCTGATTTCCTAATATCTCAATTGATATCTGTTTTCCTACATATTTTCCCCAGTTCATCATTGTGTCTGACACTTCACATTTGGTGACATATACATTCACTGTCTACCCTAGACCCTATTGCTAAAGAAATTTTGGTCAAAATCCTATACTCACTCTTATTTCTAAACCTACTGACTATCTTCCTAATCCTACTGACTATTGCATTTTGACTCGATGTTCAATTCGACAATCAATCATCCAAGGTATAAGGTCCTAAGCCATTGTATTTCAATTTATCTGAGACATATATACAGAAAATTATTAAAACCTAAGTATCCCACTCAAGGGCCCAATGCCCTTCTCGTTTCAAATCTTACCTAGGTTTCTGTTTTTATACTTATATTTCAGCTATATATTCTTGTAAATATCACAGGTTCCCAATACCATTATTCATCCGGCAGAGAGATTCTTAACCCAAATAAAACATGTTATTTACCCTAAACATACACTGTTCCCTCAATCTAACCTTACAAAAGAGGAGGGACAGAGTTGGTCTTACAATACTGGAATGTAGGGGATCTTCCACCTGCTGAGAACATCAAAGGTCCATGCAGAAATGACCCCTGGATAAGATATAGGCAGCTATGAAGGACATGAGAAAGCAAAAGTTAAATTCTATGGCAAACAACCTCGTCATGATGAAGGGATGTGTCTGAATCAACCTCTAAATATAGAGAAGATGGACCAAACAAGGCCTGTGTGAAGAGCTGTTCACAGGTGCCTATGGTTGATATACCATTCTAACTTGTGAAAGTGTCACAGAAAGTAGGGGCAGCCTGCATCTCATGGGACCCTTAGAAGTAACTGTTAGGACAAAGAGGTTGCCAAGACAGTGACCTCATTCAGTTTCGGAAGGAAGTGACCTCACCTCACCTCCTTGTCGATGGAACTCTCTGAACTTGTGATCCAGGAAGAGACACACCCAGAGGCACTCGCAGTCCCAGTTCCAGTGGTCTCACTTGTTTCAATTTACCAAGGACAGAGTCAGTCTTTAATAGTTCCTACTGATGTGAGGATGGCCAAATGCCAGGAAAGCTCTGAAGAGGGGACTTTCCTGAGAAAGCAGGTAGTGGCTCACCCATGGCTCCTGACTACTTCACAGAGTTGGCCAAGGAGACCAGATTTGAGACAGGAGAGGCCATTTTGGGGGAATATAATATGGCCCATCAGCCTGAGGACACTCCGGATAGTCACAGACCTACTTGGGCAAAAGAGGTGCCTTTGTGGGTGTGGATGTGTGTTTCTGGTTTTGTCTCATGTCCTGAGAATAGGTAGGAAAGGCTGTTTGTTTGGATTGGCATTGACTGTTTCTAGTAAGTCATTTGACAAGTCAAGTGCTTCTATATCTGTGCATCCCACTCTGTCCGTGATTGTAGACATTAGTAAAGAGAATGCATCAATGGATGTGTCCTGTCTAGTAGAAAGCTTCCAGGCATTCATCCTGCCAAATTTATGAATGGACTGTGGCTTGCCTTATCGAAGGGTAACACCTGCTATCTTCCAAAGTTTCTGTTTTCTTCCTGAATTCTGGCCACTCTCCAGAATAGCCTCATGGTTTTGTGTCCAAGATATGTACCACCTACAAGTTCTGTGATATGGCCATGTTCTGGATAACTGACGGCAATGGCGAGCATCTCAGAAAACTCAGATATCAGTGTGACCAGAAAAGTCTCAGTGGAGAAACCCTGCTTTGTGCCTTTTGTTTACCTCTTGTTTGTTGCCCTGAATTTCAGGAAGGTCTTTCCCTCAGGCCACTCCTTTGTGAAGCCTGAAGAAAACAGTTTCAAATGGAAATGAATGGGATTCACCTGTGGCTCTTTGCTTATTTGCTTCGGAAATGGATGTGTCTGAATCAGACTCTTGGCCCTGTGTGAGGCTGTGGTCAGATTCTCAGCACCTGATGGATCCCATATTTTCATCCAAACCCAAAATGGCCAAAAGAGCAGTCATTGTGGATGAAGTCTCTCGCCTTCCTCTGTAAGGTTCCTGAACTTCATCAAGTGAGAATAGGGATCCTTTGGGTCAAATGAGTTCTTCAAAGCCCTGAAGAGGGAAGCCCATAGGTGCTTGGGTTTTCTCATGTTTCTAATTCACATAAAGAATCTAAACCCCACAGTCAGTATTCCTCAAATTGGAGAAACAGAGCAGTATTAACGGAAGGCCTACTCGATTACTCCTGGTTCACAGGAAGGTGTTCAGGCCACCCCGACTTTAGGCAAATGAGGGGAAAGGGAGCTTATTTTGGACACTGTCTTGGGCTGCGCCCCTCATGGAAACCTCTAGTCAGAGGTTATAATGAGTGTCTATATGGAAGAAGATGACGGCCATGCGGAAGTGTTTTGGTTTTAATTGTGGTTATTAGTTTGACGGTTGGAAATGAT